>NW_012100543.1:75504-163793 GCF_000951045.1 Mandrillus leucophaeus | reverse complement strand
TTCCTTCCTTCTTTCTTTCTTTCTTTCTCTTTCTTTCTTCTCTCTTTCTTTCTCTCTTGATGGAGTTTTGTTCTTGTCACTCAGGCTGGAGTGCGGCAGTGCAATCTTGGCTCACTGTAGCTTCCGCCTCCCAGATTCAAGTTATTTTGCCACCTCAGCCTCCCGAGTAGCTGGGATTACAGGTGCCCGCTGCCACGTCCGGCTGATTTTTGTATTTTTAGTAGAGACAGGGTTTCATCATGTTGGCCAAGGTGCTCTTAAAAGTCTGACCTCAGGTAATCCACCTGCCTTGGCCTCCCAAAGTGCTGGGATTACAGGTGTGAGTCACTGTGCCCAACCAGGAAAGTTTTATTTCTTACTCCCAAAGTCGGATGTGGATTAAATGGGCTCTTCCTGGCCATAGTCCCCCATGCAGTAACTCAGGAATCCTGGCTCCTTTAACTCATGATGTTGCAATCTTAAATATGTGGGCTCTGAAAGGAAAGAGAGAAACCCTGATGAAGGCACACTGGCCTTTAACTGTCTTAACACAGATGTGCCACTTGTCACTTCTGCTTGTATTCCACTGGACAAACTCAGCCACATGCCTCTTCCTCACTGCAGGGGAGGCTGGAAAGTGCTGCAGCTTGTATGTGGCAGACACAGTGGTGTTCCTCTGCCACAGTCACCTTGAGAATGCAGATGGACAGCTCTTCCCAGTGTCTGCTCAGGAGCCAGCTGGAGGTGAGGGAAGAAGTTGTTGGCTGCAAAGGACAGGTTCTTGAGAGCGACTGACTAACCAGGGAACCCTTCATGGATTTGGGATAAGATTGAGAGCTCTGGCCCAAATAGCCTCTCACCTGTAAGCCAACTATCTTCTGGACATATGAATTCCGGAGAGCTTCAAACTTGAGCCCTCAATGACGTTCCCCACTGGGCATTTCCTTGACAGTGTCCAGCATCCTGAGGCCATGTCACCAGTGCCTCTCTGAGCCGATGCTAGAAAGCTTCTCAGGTAGAATAGTTTGTTTTCACAGTGTGAACAGTAGCCTGAAATCAGGTTAGCATGGCAACTTGCACAACAACTTTGCACTGGATTGTGATGAGCAGGGGCAGGAAGCGTTTCTTGGAGGTTGATTAATCCATACGTGTTATGCAGGCTTTCCTTAGAGAGCACCTCCTCATCCTGACAGTCAGTGTATGCACAGGCCTCCTAATGCACGAGTTAAAATGTCCAATGTGGAAAGTATTATAACAGCTATGCAACCAACCCTGATTGGAAGCAGCTTTTGCTTCAGATATGATCTGTGTTACCAGAAAATTGGGCATGTACAGGGGCTGGCTTAATTTCTTTATTCTTTTCCCTTCTCTTGTTTATCATTTTTTAACCTTGGGAGGTGAATTGTAAAACTCTGTGGTCCCTGTAGGGTGTCCCATGACATTTACATTGAGGAGCAGAGATACATAGGCACAAGAAAACCATTTAGGCTAGCAAGGAAGCTTTTGAGTGTGGGATTTTTCTTGAGTAGTTCATTCTCAGGCTTTGGCATATTACTTGAGAGGTGGAGATTCCTTTAACCAAAACAACAAACCAAAACTAGGTACTCAGGTGCAGAGCCAATGCCTGATTGCCTTGTTGTTTTGGGTTTTGAGTTCCCTAACCACCCATGATTATTGAATATGGAACCAAGGCCCTCCTGCAGGTTCCCTTGTAATCTTATCTAAAATACAACCTGGTTTTGTAATGAAAGGGAGCTGTGTTCCCACTTAGGGTCATTCAGTTTGTGTGAGGCATAACAGTGTTTGGCCGAGGGGGCTTGTCGGGCTGGAACGCAGCCCTTCTCCTGCTTGCTAGGCCCTGCTCTTTGGTCCTGAGTTGTGTCAGGCCAGAGGACAAGACATCTTTTTGTAATTTGAAATCTCAAAGGGGCACCCTCTTGCCCAGAGGTGCTGCACAACATGTGCTAGCAGCCCCTGCAGGGCCACCATGCCACTTACCATGTCCGGTGTCTTCAGTGCCCTGAGCCTCCAGGTGATTCCCAGAATTCTCCACTGCTACTCAAGAACAAAAGACCAGAGATGGATGAATTTCTCCTCTAGGGCCACTTCTCCCAAGTCTCTGATCTCTATTTATTCTCAGCCTCTTTTGTGACATTCCTGCTTGCAGATATTCAGCACACATGAAGAATTTTATTGCACACCCAAACACTGTAAGAATTCTGAAATATAGCATGACAACATTTTGCTACATTAACTTATGTAGTATTCCTCCCCCCAACCATAGTTATATATTTTCCTCTTCTCCCTCCACTCAGCCAATTTAAGTGACCAGGCCGTTTGATGCTCAGTCCCCCAGAACAGATATGGGAGAAGTAGGAAGCAGAGAAAACAAAGAGTTATCTTGACAGGCATTTCCAGAAACTGATATTCTCAAGGGAGTGGAAAGGACTCCATGTGCATACAAGATGGGAGAGACATCCTGAGTGACAGCAGAAGCTGAGAGAATAGTTGGATCTAAAGGGTCTTATGCCTGGAATGAGGGCTGCCCTCCTGGGGACTGCTATGGACTAAAAGCTGAGGAGCAGGTGGGACAATGGGCACCTCAGCAGTGCTGCGTGGGCATGATGCTACCTCGCTTCCCTGGCCCTTAGTACTAGGAGCTTCCCAGAAGACAGACACAATCCTGAGGAAACCAGAGGTGCCATAAGGAATGCTTGAGTTTAAACCTCCACCGTGTCCCAAATACACACAAAGTTATAGAAAGACAGATGAATTGCACACATCCGTGTTGGACAGTGGGTTTGGGAAGTTTGGCGAGAGAGGTATAAAACAGGTCCGTTTCTCACCTTTCCCTTCTACTCCACCCCCCAACCCTCCCTCTAGCCTCCTTTCTGAGAGTCTACCTGTGAAAGAAGCCAGTCAGTGCTGTGGGGCTGCTGGGTGGGGTGAGGGCTGCAGATCTGAGGCCAGATGGTCATTGAACTTAAAACTAGCTGGAGGGTCAGCTCAGTTTAGGGCTTCACATATTCCTTCACCTCGTGGTCCAGGACAAGACGTGGGTCTGCCATTTTAACATGGAGCAAGGATTTCTCCAGCCTGTGTCACCTCCAGCGTCTGCTCCGTGGAGTCTCAAGCCCTGTCTCCAGAGTTTGGATGAGGCTTCTTTGCTTCCTGGAATCCAGGGCCACTGCTCTGGCTTCTGAATGAAGGTGACTCCACACAGCCAGGCTTCCTGGCCGTTGGGGCTGGTACACACCGGCTGTCACTGAGACTATAAGGAAGTGGGCTCAGGGCTAGGGGCAGAGATTCTGGTCCTGGCTCTAGCACCAGCTTGCAATGTGCCACAACACATTCCCAAACCTCTTCAAATCCTTGGTGCTTCCTTGGGAAATGAGGGGATTGGCCTAGAATAATTTATTAGGTTTCATTCAGCCCTTCGATGTCTGTAACTCTGTGACAATGTTTGACGTTTATTCTTTTGGGATGTTTCTTTTATACACTTATAGCTTTTGATGGGTTTCATCCCCTTCCCCTAATAATGACAACAGCAACATCTCCCACGTGAAGAGGGTTTTCCAGCTTAAAATGACATCTCCCTGTCAATGAGCCCGTGTGAGTCCCAGCATTCAGGACCTGCCATCGTGGAGCCCCTTTTCTCCTTTCTTTAGTGATTGCCTTTCTAATTCCTTCTTTCTCCCTTGGAGGCTTCAGAGTTTGCGCAGGGCCAGCCCTTGGCCCCGCTGCACACCGTCACCCTGTCCCCTCTCAGCTGTCCTCTAAGAGCTCTCTCATGCACATTTCCAGGCACATTTGTAGGGACCAAAGCGAATGACTTTGACCACACTTTAAGCATCACTCCATGCCTTCACATAGATGAAGAATTTTTGCTATTCTTCTAATTACAAATGTCTTAGAGCGTATATTTATGTAAAATACAGGTATATTAGAATGCTTCTCATAGGTAGTGCTACCACCAAGAAAGAGGGTTTGGTACACACACTGCCAACTTTTTCTGCATGCGAATGTGGGCTCTTCCTTCCCACCCCCTTTTCTTTAAGCCTGATGCCTTCTAAGATTGATAGAGTAAAATGTTTTTTGTGCAATCTGACTCAAGGGTAGGCAAGAGACAGACTGCTTCCATAATAAGGAATAGGAGACAAGCTAGCAGGAAATTAACCTTTTCTATGCACTTTTCAGTACTTTTAGCTCCTCTCCTCCTCTCACTATTGATACTTCTCTGTGGCCCCATCAAGTTGCAGACACAGATGAAGAGGAGTTTGACACTGACCCGGTCCTATGTCCAGACAGTAGGACATTGGGGTCTGAGTGGCAGTGGGATGGGCACATCGGTAAGTAGTTATTCTTCTAAGAGACATGTCAGTTCATGGGGAAAGTCCAGTATCATGCAGATCTATAATTGGAAAAGGAAGGAGTGTTTTACTAATCTTTTCATATAATTGTGGATATTCTTCTGTGGTACTTATACCAGACTCAGTCGGTACCTAGGAGTTAGTTACACTGTGAAATCAGAAACCATATTAATGAACTTTTTTAGTCTGTTACACTAAGATCTGTCGGTTTATCTTGCTTTAAATAGAAATCTTATGCATGTATATTTGGTACCGTACTTAGGTTATTTTGAAAATATTGGTTCACTGAGTTATGTGGATTTCCAAATGTTGATCAAGATATTTTATTAATATAAAATAATCACATTCATTAATACTGCTACTCATTTGTGATGGTTAATACTTAGTATCAACTTGATTGGATTGAAGGATACAAAATATTAATCCTGGGTGTGTCTGTGAGGATGTTGCCAAAGGAGATTAACATTTGAGTCAGTGGGCTGGGAAAGGCAGATCCATCCTTAATCTGGGTGGGCATAATCTTATCAGCTGCCGGTTTGCTAGAATACAAGCAGGCAGGAAAATGTAAAAAGAGAGACTGGCCTAGCCTCCCAGCCTACATCTTTCTCCCGTGCTGGATGCTTCCTGCCCTTGAACATGGACTCCAAATTCTTCAGTTTTGGAACTTGGACTGGCTCCACTTGCACCTCAGCCTGCAGTCAGCCTATTGTGGGATGGCACCTTGTGATTGTGTAAATAAATCTTGTAAATAAATACTTAATAAACTCCCCTTTATATATATATATATGTATATGAGATGGTGTATTAGTCAGGGTTCTCTAGATGGATAGAACTAATGGAATATATATATATACACACACTAATGGAATATACATATATATATACACTAATGGAATATATATATATATATATTTTTTTTTTCCTAGCCCAGGATACTCCTTGCCATATCCGAAAGAAGAGGGGGCAGTCAGAGAGCTGCTAATCTCTTACTAGTAGGCTCCCTTGATAGAAAAGCAGGCTTTGATTTGGGGGTACTATATATATATTCCATTAGTTCTGTTCCTCTAGAGAACCCTGACTAATACACCATCTAATCAGAAAAGTAAGTATTGGAAAGATGCCAAACCCATAGTAACTGGTACAAGTTTTCCAAATTCTTATTTTTCACTTAAAAGTTTGAATTTTATCAGTAGCAACAAAACCATTCATTTTTTCTTGAAATGATGGGCTTACTTTATTCATTTTCAAAGAAATATCTGCCAAAAACCTAAATTTGAATAACCATCGTCAGTTTTTCGGCCGAGTAAAGGTAGTTCTCCATGATAAAAGACAAGAAAAGAAAAGGGCCTGTTCAGTTTGCAACTCAAACAATGGTATAAGTGCTTTCTCTTGAGCCAACTGTAGTCCTGGGGGACATAGTAGAAGTGCAAGGTAAGTATCTCTCATTTCATCACACAGAATATTAAAAAATTGGCTTCAATAAAATTGATAACTTTTATGGTTTCATCAGGAATATTATTTTTTAAGATAACATATTCTATTTAACCCAGTATATTCAAAATATTATTTCAACATACGATCAATAGTCATTATTAATGAGATATTTGACATTCTTTTCTTGTGTTGTCTTTGAAATCTGTTATGCATTTTGCTCTCATAGCGCTGCTAAATTCAGACTAGAAAAAGTGTACAACAGCCACATAGGACTATTGTATTAGATAGCCCGGAAAATAGGGCTTTTCAAGAACATTCTTAATTCAAGCTATCTTTTTTTAAAAAAAATTCCTGTGAATGTGTGGAGGTGAAGAATTTGACTGTCCTGTACATCACTGATACAAATGTCAGGACAGAGAAAGGTAAATACTGTCTTGGTATTACTGTGAAAATCAGTCTTGACCTCCTGGATTCCCTGAAAGGGTCTTGGGGATCCTAGAGCCCCACAGACCACACTTTAGGAACTGTTGGGCTAGAATTAAGTAGGATTAGACTCTAGCGTCTTGGCTTTGGTGTTTTGCTGCTTATGCGAATGAAACACAATCTGGAACTGCATATTTGAAGAATAACGTACACATTAATTCATTTTGGACACATCTAAGTGTGAGTTACGTCTGTGACCCTGTAGAAAAAAAAAATGAACCAGGCCACTTCCAGAGATCAACCTCTGAGGGTTGATTTCAAAGACAGGTTTGTTTTATGGCATCTCTGCACATCCCATCGAGGGGAAACACCACAGAGCTGGCCAAGGGGTTCCGGAAACAATTAGGAACATTGCTGAGGCTTCCACATCAAAGCAGATAGTAGGACAAATGTCTGTCAGTGCTATTGCCAGTGAGATCAGCCAATAGCTGGAGGGTCAGTGGGAGGTGTCCTCTGAGGCAAATGTGGCCATGCGGTTGGGGCAGGGTGGTTGCAGTTGGCTAAAAGTTGGGTGAAGGGGGAACCTGGGTCCCGTCTGATCAACAGCAGTACCAGCCTCTCTTCCCTCAGTCTTGTCCCTGTCAAAGTTTCTGAAAAGTCCCAACTGAGACTTGGAGTCCTAGCCTCAGTTTCCATGAGAATCTCACACAGGGCAGATTGTGGTGGCTGCCTGGACTGCGTTTGTCCAGGGCTTCGTACTTCTAGGTTACTTCCCATTCATTATCCAGTTGAATTTTTCACCCAATTTTGAAAGCTAAGCAGGGCAGACTTTATTCTCATTTTCCAGGAAATAGAGGCTTCGAAGGGAAGAGCCTTTCCCCAAGGCCACATAGTGTGGGTCTTGTAGTAACCTGTCCAAGGACACAGACAGCGGTGGGTGTGGAACTGCAGTGTAGACTCTTCCAGATTTCAGGTCTCTGAAGGCTGTCTCCACTGTACCAGGTGTGTGTGCTCTGAGGGTTCCCTAGGCCAGGATTGCATATGTGTGTGAGTGTGTGTGTGTGAGTGTGTGTGTGTGTGTGTGTGTGTGTGTGTGGGAGAGAGAGAGAGAGGAGACAGAAGAGTGCTACCTTTTCAGTTCTGCACAGAAAGACTTTCTCTGGGCCTCTGGAGGGCTTTCTAGCCCAGGATACTCCTTGCCATATCTGAAAGAAGAGGTTGCAGTCAGAGAGCTACTAATCTCTGACTAGTGGGCTCCTTTGATAAAAAAGCAGGCTTTGATTTGGGGGTGCTATCTATAGCTGCAGCAGTCTAACCTGGGTTTCCTGCTGGATTTCAGAAGAGTGATATGGCATCTCAGAGGACACACGGCCTCCTGCTATCCCCCCACCCCACCTCCCACCCTAGTGACACAGGCGAACGTGAAGTATCTGTAGTTGCTGATCTCAGTCTTGTCCCTGTCAAAGTTTCTGAAAAGTTCCAATGTCTAGAAGCTTCATAATTATAACTTGCCTCATTATATTTTATTAGGTGTCCAGGTCTTCACACTGCTCCCTCTGGACACCAGAAGGTAACTACCGTTTTTCCCAGGGGAAGGTGTCTGAGTGACAGAGAAAACAAGCTCTTAGCCCCGCTGCATCCCCTAGCAGCCCCTGCCTCCAGCTCTTGTCCCGCTCTGCTCTCACTCAGAGCAGCCTGTCTCACCACCCAATTGGCTTAGCTCAGCCATTAAACTCTGTTTGAAGTTTTATTTCCCTCTATTCTTGCTATCTCAATGGGCAATCACTCCCAGGACATTTTGTAACAAAGAGCATTTTCTGTTCCACGAGAACACAGATCCCTGGCCTGCAGCCTGGTTGTATCTGAAAGCCTAGTCCGTCCCTTCCCCCAACCTGAACCTCATTCTTTCTCCCTTTTTATAATTAAAAAAATAGTATTGTTACTTCTGAGGGCCTCAAGTGTATAGAATGAGGTCCCATAACACTAACATCAACATCTGTCTGCTGGAGAGGATGTGGAGAAGTAGGAACACTTTTACACTGTTGGTGGGACTGTAAACTAGTTCAACCATTGTGGAAGACAGTGTGGCGATTCCTCAAGGATCTAGAACTAGAAATACCATTTGAGCCAGGCATCCCATTACTGGGTATATACCCAAATGATTATAAATCATGTTGGTATAAGGACACATGCACACGTATGTTTATTGCGGCACTACTCACAATAGCAAAGACTTGGAACCAACCCAAATGCCCATCAATGACAGACTGGATTAAGAAAATGTGGCACATATGCACCATGGAATACTATGCAGCCATAAGAAAGGATGAGTTCATATCCTTTGTAGGGACATGGACGCAGCTAGAAACCATCATTCTCAGCAAACTCGCAAGAACAGAAAACCAAACACCGCATGTTCTCACTCATAGGTGGGAACTGAACAATGAGAACACTTGGACACAGGAAGGGGAACATCACACACCGGGGCCTGTTGTGGGGTAGCGGGAGGGGGGAGGGATAGCATTAGGAGATAAACCTAATGTAATTGACGAGTTAATGGGTGCAGTACACCAACATGGCACATGTATACATATGTAACAAACCTGAACATTGTGCACATGTACCCTAGAACATAAAGTATATAAAAAAAGACCTGTCTTTTGTTTTGTTTTATTTTGTCTCCATCTCTGTCCCATTCTCTCTTTCCATAGGAACCCACTTGTAAGGTCCCACATTGACAGCTTTGAGCCTCACAGGCCCCTGAGACTTAGTTGTGAGCTCGCCTGCCCTTGCCAAATATGCTCCCACCCAGCGAGAAATGCTCCCTGCCTAGCTAGATCCCCTATCAACTGTGCCAGTTGCGCCCCACCCAATCCCCAGCCCAAGGGGTTTCACCTCCCTGCCAGCCCAAGAAATTATTCAAACAAGCCAACCACATCCTCCTGGGTAACTAGGGGGCACCCCAGCCTCCTATTACTACAAAGCTGCCCCTTCTAGGTCACTCAGCTTCCAAGTGCAACCTCCATGTGGCCCTGCATAGTGTGCCATGTCCTCTTCTCCCAGCTGTGAGTGTAGGTGACTAAGCTGCTGTCAGTATCACCTGTCTGATGTTGGGAATCCCTCCTTCACCAAGGGCCTGAATGGTAGGTGATCAGAGCACTACTCTAGGGTGCTAATGCATGCACTTCCAGACTATCTTCCATACTTTCTTTAGACATCTGTGTAGCCATTTAAAATACATCAAGTGCTTGCACCTTGCAAGAAGTTCTGTGCTTTGTATCTCACTGTTGCTTATCTGAGCGCTGCTCTCAGGGCTGCATCCACATTCCTTTGTCACTCACTGCTCCTGGATGTGCCAGTAGCTTTTACTGTGTGCTCCTAGAAGTCTTTGAGGGCTCTCTCTGGTGGTGAGAGACAAGTAGGCTGGAAGTGCAGGACAATTAACGCCCTGGGAGTGGCCCTCAATCAACATGGTGAGAATACCCAGCTCTCCACCAGCGCTTCCAGAGATCACTGCCTGAGCAAATGAGTTGCACTCCAATCCTTGTCTTGCGTTCTGATCTTGAGTTCTCTTGTACTTGAGAACTCCACATGTTGCTCTATGCAGACACATTTTCAGTGTGTCTGACTGTCACATGGAATCCCAACACGTGCTCATCACTACATCCAACACACCCATATCTCTGGCAACAGATGCGGAGATTGCCCATAGCCTGTCTACTATCAGACACAACGCTGAGCCAGCCATGCTTGGCCGCCTCTCTGTGTGGGCAGGTGAGGGGGTGAGCTAGGCTCTCCGGGGCATACACCCGGGCGTGGGATTGCTGGCCTTTAGAGAGTATGCACACTTCATCTCACTAGGTGTTGTCGGACTTCTCTCTAAAGTGCCTGCACCAGCTTATTCTCCCACCAGCAATGTGTGAGCGTTGACTCCCACTGGTTCGCAGGTTGGGTTCTCCAGAGACACTGAGAGGGTGTTTGGTGAACAAAAAACTGATTATAAGGGAACAGCACCTACGAGGAAAAGTGGCAGGAAGTGAGACTGAGTAGTGGAAGAAGCTGAACTATGAAGTGGGCATGGCAAAGCCTCAGCTGACCCTGCGGAGCCCTGGAGTGAGCACTGCTGAGATGGCCAGGCCGTCATAGTACATCTTTCCTCTGCAGTTGGGGCCGACCTGCAGCGAGGCTGTTTGCTGACTGCATGCCTTGTGCTCCCTTCCTTGAATGGGCATCTGGGGGATGTCTCCTTTCCAATCTGACCTGTGAAAGTGGGGACTCATTGTTATTTTCATTTGCATTTCCCCAATCATGGGTGAGCTTCAACATCTCTTTATGTGCTCATTAGTAAAGCTGATATCAGCCAGCAGGAACCAGCTGTTGAAATAGCCTTTGTCTGAGCCCCCAAATGCTCCTCCGCACTGGCTTCCCCAACGCAGCCGCTCCACTGAGACCCCTGCTCCGGGGCCTCCCCATAATCCGGTATTCACAGGGATGCCTGGCCCTGAGGGGCACTCCCACGACCCTGCAACAATGCTGGAGCCTGAGCCTGTGTGGATTGGTCAGCGTCTGTGCCATATCTGCTGTGAACTACTCAGAAAATCACAGGGAGTATCAGCTACTGATGCTTCCTCTCTGTGAATTGCCTGTTTATGACTTGTTCCCATCTTTGTATGGGGTGTCAAAAGCTCACTCTCAAGTCGCCCAGGAGGATGCTGTTTCAGGTTTCTGGATCTTGTTAAAGGTGGGTGTGGAGTGGGGAGGGAGGGGAAGTGAGGGCTGGGGAGGAAGGTCCCTAGGCTTGCATCCCACAAGAATCAGTAGGCCTTCAGGCCACAGACCAAACAGATCCAAGGCCTAGAAGGTTGAACTGAGGAGACTGGGTTCCTTGGGCACAGGAGAGAAGGAGCCTGCTCCTGGGGAGGCTGGGAGCCCGGGCGATCAGCACAATTCCTCAGCATTGCTCCTGCACACCTCCTGTGCAGTGTTCCTGGCATGTGGGGAGGTGCCCTGCACTGCCTCCACCCAGGCCCAAGCCGCCTGACTCCATTACTCTAGCAGGGTCCCACTGGCCTCTCTGCCAGCTCCAGGATCTCTCACAAATGCCCTTATTTGCACGGAATCACCAGTAGCTGTCATTTCTAAAATCCAAATCTGAACACATCCCTTGAATTTTTAAAGCCTTTCAAAAGTTTCTCCTTATCTATAGCATAAGAGCTCTTGGCCCAGCACACAAGATGCTCCCTAATCTGGTTTCAAATTCTCATCCCTGCCCCATCTCCTGTGTCCTGCCCATCTATTTCTGCCTTTCTCCATCCACAAATAGCTCTAGTGCTCTGTACCCTGTGCCTTTGCTAATAGGCTTCCTTCTGCCTTGAATGCTTCCCCATCCTTCCCTCCTGGACAGTTCTGGCTCTTGGGTCCATGTCACCTTATCTGTGAGGTTTCTCTGACTCGTAGCGGTCAAAATGAGTGGCCTTCTCCACAGGGCTTTCCCATGGTATGAGTCCTGGGATCAAAGTTAAATAATTAACCAGGTGAAGATAAAGAACAAAGAAGGGTATTCCAGGCAGAGGGAACAGCAAGAGCAAAACCTGGGGTAGGAGAGAACGTGGAAGATTTGTGCCCCAGCAGGTGGTAGCTCAGGAGGGCTGAATGGTAAAGTGTGTGAGTCGTGCATGTGTTAGGGGCCAGGTAGGAGCAGCCAGAAATGAAATCCAAGAGAGGCAGAAGCCGTGCGGTGGAAGTGTGACTTCCCTGCTGGTGACGGGGCGCCACAGAGTGAGTTATGCAGGAAGAAGCCTGGCCAGCTTGTCACTGGGTTCACGTGCCTCCTATAGGGCTGGCCCTGCTCAGCAGATTACAGAGCTGGAGCTTTTCCCAGAATCCTCCAACATGATGAGCTCCCACTGACACTGGCCACAGGCACTGGCCTTCCTCAGCTCCTGGAAACTTGCTGCTTTGTGAGTAGTTTTGTTCCAAGGGTCCCGAGACTTCTGGTTGAAGGATAGCTGAACCCAGGTAAACTCTGGACTCACTCCTGAGGCTTCAGCTCCTATTAAAGTTGCCCCCTCGTCTTAGTGGGATATTTCTGAGAGGCAGCCAGTGGACCTGGAGACCCTCCAGCTTCACTGTTGGCTTCACTGTGGCTGGAGGGCTCCATGCCTTTTGTGTTTTTGACCAGATGGACTGTTTGCTTCAAACAGCTTTCAGAACTCAGGCTCCAACCAAGAGGACGTGGCTGCTATTAAGATGGAAGTAAAGGACAGTGCCCCAGCCTGAGCCCAAAGACACCCCCTCCCCCGGGGAAGAGCTTGTGCTGTGGCGGCCCCACAGAAGCCTGTGTTTTCATTACGAAGCAACTTTAGGAGGAGTGTGTTTGGGGGGAGAAAAAGACGGTGGGGTAATAAGTCTGCAATAATGGGTGCCATGTGGAGGAAAGGCAAAGTTACCCAGTGAAGGAATAGAAAACATGGTTTATGTTTTCAACAGTTGGAGAAAGAAATGAAAACTGAATATTTGCTGCACCTGTGAAAACATATTTGATCATGACGGCAAGCCCAGCATTCTTAGTGTGGGATTCATATTTCATAACTCGTGTTCAAACAAGAAAAATGATTATAATGTTAAGTATTTCCTGAGTTTATTTTGATGGATGACAGAATAAGTACTGTATCTTTCACTCATTAAAATACAGATTGGTGTAATTTAATAAATGAACTTAATACACAGATGTTCCAGGCTGTTTTAGCAGGGTGTATATTAATCAACTTCTTTATATATGATCCTCTTTTATATTTTTGAAGAAACTTGCAGGAGCCAAGAATTTATTAGATTTGCATGCTGTAGGACGAGTATCAGATATCAGGTACATGCAGGAGTGTATTAAGATGAAACGGAGCCAGATCCACAGAGCAGCCCGGCCCCAACAAGGGTCGTCTCTGGGCTCCCGGCTGGCTCTCTGCGTTGTCTCAAAGACGTCCCGGTTCCCTGCTGAACTCGCCTGCTGCCACTGCCTCACAGCCACTCAGAGATGCCTCTGGAGACCTGGGTGGGAATAGTGGCCTTGTATACTTTGGTGGCCCAGATTGGGCAGTGGCTCTGTTGTGGGTAGAGTCCTGCAGCCCAGCAGGGGCCTCAAAGGCCCTTCTCAGGTTCCCTGGCTTCTCCCGGAGGCCTCTCAACCCAATGCTGCTATCCCTTTTCTCACTCCCTCTCGGCAGCACATTCGGGGCTGATGCTTTGCTCAGTCTGAGCTTGTTTGACAGGATGGAAGCTTGTCTTACTAACAAGAGCACAAACTCCTGAAGGCAGGGACTGTGCCTTCTTCATCTCCCACAGCCCCTGCTCCACGAATGTGGCTCATTTGTCCCCTGTCCTGGATCCATCAGAGAGCCAAGCCCAGTCTCCTGCTGGACTTGGCTTTGGAAGGGGAAACAGAAAGCTCAGCTTGGGCATCCTGGAGGGCTCTGGATGGGAGTGGTCATCAGGGTGAGGACACTGTGCTCACTTAGCTCTCTGGCTGTGGACTGCCCTGTGGAGGAGAGAGAAAGCATCAGAATGGGGACCTCACTTCAGCCACCCTCTCCTCTCCTTTGCAGATCCCGTTGAAAAGCGATATGGGGTCTTAGGAAAGTCCGTCTCTGGCTAGCAGCGGTTGCGTGCAGGGCTAGGAAGAAGGTCTTAGGCCAGATAACACATTTCTTGCGGTTGCTCTGTCCACACAGAACACATAGTTTTCTCTCAGAGCACCTTGCACACTCCTCATAGCTCCAAAACTGCAGTTATCCTACCCGATGCACGCACAAATACAGACCCCTCCAGGGCCATCTCACTCATTTCCGCACCTCACTCCTCATTAGTGTTTGACCCAGTCCTCCTGTCGTTGCCTGGGTAGATTGTGCAGGTTGGCTGGTACGGCTTTTGTGAGATGAGCTGCAGCCCAGAACACAGCCGCTGGCGTCACTCTGGCCCCCCCAAGGATGGGTGCCCACCGGTGGTTGCAGCTTGAGCTACCCCTTTTTCCCTGCAGCCCCCTGCACACCTCTGTGGCTCATCAATCACATGGGCAGGTCCTGCGGGTGGGTAGTGGCTCTGCTGTCACATGCCTGTTTGCAATAAGCTCCGGTCATAATCATTAATCATTCATTGAGGCTGTGGTTAGCGGCTCTCAGTCAAGGGAATGGTTTCAGGTTTTCCAGGCTAAGTGCCCCTCCAGCAAGCATCCTCAGCCCTTTCATGTCCAGTCATGTGATGTTCTGGGCACACTGAGCTGGCCACCAAGGTCAGGCTTTGTTCTGGAGGGCTGCTCTGAATGCTTCCCTCAGGGCGGGTGGAAGAGAGTTCTGGGCCCCAGCTCCAGTTCAATTGGGTTCAACAAATATTCAAACATTTCCTGAGCACCTCCTAGATGCTAGGACCTCTGCCATTGGGAAAGGATACGTCTTGAAATTGAGAAGAGTTGGAGCATATTATACTCAGGGCTATGCCCAGCTCCACGAGGGTCCTGCCAGGCTTCAAGGGTGGGGATTCCAGTGTCTGGAGCTATAAGAGTTAGGGCAGGGGCTGAGAGTCTGGGTGCGGAGCTTGTTGGCCTGCTAACTGGATTGTGAAGATGGCCTGAAGATGTTGCTGAGGCTGAGGCTGCAGACTCTATTTCAGTATCTTTCCCCAAGAATTTTTCTTGCCAAGACAACACATTCACTGTGTGATCATCCACTGAGGCTCAACTTTGATCTAATATTAGAATTCTGGGTCTTCAAAGGCAAGAGATCTCACCTGGTTGAGGGAATCAGGTGTGGAAAGCTATGGATAAGAGGAGGGATTTGGCTGGGCTGGGACCTCAGCAAAGACTTCCCCAGGCAGAAGTGGGCAAGGGAAGGCTCTCTAGGTGGACAGAGCAGTGGGAACAAAGGCATAGAGGACAGTCTGAGTCACTGGTGGCCAGGGTCCTTGTGCCAGGGCAGTGGAAAGTGAGGGTGGGAGACCAGGGCGGTGTGGAGGCACAGAATACTGGGCTGAGTCTCTAGCACTGAGGACCCCAGCTGTCACCACCCTGCCTGCCTGGTCCCTGTGTTCTCACCCACACTTCTCATTCCTGCCACACAAGATGCTTTGCGTGTGTGTGCCAGCTGAACAGCCATTCTCCCAAAACTTTTCTGTTTTTCTCACATTGTTTCCATCACCTGGAAAATTTTTTCTCTCTTTCCCTCCTGGAGAATTTCTACTCATCCTTCAAGATCGAGCTCAGATGCCACGGTTCCTTGCAGCCTTCCCTGACTGCCAGGGTCTGCATAATGGCCTTCCCTTTGGACTCCACACTGGGGAGTGTGTGATGCTGTTTACCAGTCACCTGGAGCTTACTTTTGGTGGGGAGTGTGGATAGTGATGACCTGAGACCTGCTTCTGCCACCCACTGCCTGTGTAACCACCTCCATCACTTCTTCTGTAAGAGGCAAACAATATTGCAAAGAATTGTGAGTAGCAATAAATAGAATTTTTAAAATGGCACGTGTAATATGCCCACTATGAAGCCTGGCACGGAAGAGGTGCTCAGACAAGGTTAGGCTGCCTCCCTTCCTGAGCACATTTTTCCTTGTATCACCATCCACATTGGCAGGTAAGTCTCTCCCACTAGGCTGGGTGAGCCCTCCAGGGAGTCTATGTTTCTGGCACCTTCTGCATCTAGCACAGTAACCGACTGGTTCAGGGCATGGGCTCATGCCAGGGCCACCTTCAACTCCTTCACAAGGAGAAGGAGCAGCGCTGAGCAGGGCAAGCTGTAGCTGTGGGGACCAAGTTTGTTGGTTTGCTTTTCTTACGAATGCTCTGATTAAGCTAGAAACTTCCTGAAGTCATACAATTCTTCTATCCCCAGAGAAAGATTTGAATAAAGTATCCTCTTGTGGGAAGGAAAATAGGAGGTAATTAGTTCAGTGGTTTTCAGACTTTGTAAAAGACTGGAACCACTTTTTCAAATGAAATTTTATATGGAATCTTAAGCTCCAAAAACAGACAGAGCATTATTTTATGAAGATATGCATATTTATTATTATTTATATTAATCATCGACTAATAAATTATCATGTTGACAAATATATTTATTATTATCTCAAACCTGTGACAAACAGAAAAGCACAATGAAGCTGTTTTAATCAGCACCAAAATTAGAAATTGGGCATTTTTGGGGATCCATGTCTTAGTTCAGTTTCAGAATCCAATTTACTTTCATATTTTATTTTGTTTTCACAGCTTGGAGAACATCCTACTTTTTAGTGCTGGGTAGATGCAAATGATTATTGTTCTGTGACAGTCTGTCTTGCGACCTCAGAGCCCTACAATTAATCAGACAAGTGGCAGGAGGAGCTCTGTGATGAGATTTCAAAAAAAAAAAAAAAGAGTTCACCAGGTCACACAGTGTTTTAGTTGTTCATTTGCACAGTGTTAGGACTGGTTATCTTATCGATTGTATTAAATCACAGCGTTATCAATGACAAAAAACTTTTTTTTTTGTATTAAGTTTTGAAATGAAATATTTCTGAAATCCGTAAAGTAGCTTCATGGGTGTTTGGGATCCGAAGCACATGATATGAAAACACTGAATGAGTCTACCCGTGTACACTACAGATGAGTAAACTGAGAATTGAGAGTAACACAGAGAATTGTTGGTGGGTTGGGATGAGAACTTAGGCCTCCTGCATCCCACCCCAGGCCTCCCTCAACTGTATTCTCTACCTCTTTTTCCTAATTTATGCCAATAAAAAAGTGTTTTGCTATTTTAAAAAATAAGTTAGACATCCAAACTCTGTCGTTTGGTTCATAGCTGAGGCCTTCTTACATTCCAGCAAGGGAGCGTGAAACAGGCTGCTTACTGGAGTCAAGAGTACAATCCGGAAACCTCCATCAGTGTCTTTCCATCTCACCAGGAGAATTCTGCCCTGGTGATAGATAATTGAAATGGATTTGGCCAGCAAGGCCTATATAAAATGATGATTTTATGTTTGTTCATCTGTCAGAAAAGTAGAAAGCAAAGCTGGTAATTTGTGTTAACTAAGCACCTTCATTATAAGAACTCAAGGGAAAGGGTGGGGAACAGAACGTTTTTTCGTCCAGCTGTCCCGGATCCTGAGGATGATTTGTGTCGTTAAGAAGAAATTCTAATAATGTTGAGCGTATGGAAAAGTTTAAGCCAAACACGACAGGTCATTTTCTAAGTGTTCAACTTGAATATCAAGAGCTGTGCAGCTTCCTTTCCCAAACTCCTGCTTTTCCCGGCTGGGCCATCTCATATTGTGCCTCCTGCAGGCTGCAGAAGTGACCTCCATGAATCCTCAGCCCACAGACGGCATCTACCCAGTGAGCCACGACCTGGGACTGAATGTCACAGAGGGACCCACTCTGCCCACTTTTCACCTAAGGAGGCAAGAAAAGGCCTTGCTCTTGGGTGTGTTGGGATGCTCACTCATGGCTGCTGCAGTCTTCTCTTCACCCGCTCCCTCCTGACTGCAGGTTCCATCTGGAGAGTGCTCAGCACCCAATTCCAGACGACACTTTAAGGGTGACCCCTCTTGCATTAAGGCAGCCCTTTCTGGGGTTGTTCTTATGTATAGGGAGAATAGACTAATGGTCCCCAGCAGACTCCTCCATCCTCAGACATTCTTCCTCCACTTGATCTTCCTATGAACCTGGAAATCCCTTCTCAGAAGACAACCTTTCCTGTCCTGGCTAGAATTCAGGGTAGGAATGAATACCCCAGAAGATGGAGACTGACTCTCTTGTTGGGGTAAGTGGCTGGCATTGCTTTGTCTTTCAGAGCAGACATTTCTACAGGGTACAGAAAGCAAGAGGGCCCTGGGAGGCTGCAGTTGTAGAATAAGACCCCTGAGAAGAGAGGAGAGGAAACAGGGGAAGTTTGAGGTGCTCGGATGGACTGGG
The DNA here is from genome assembly GCF_000951045.1 of Mandrillus leucophaeus. Classification (NCBI taxonomy): domain Eukaryota; kingdom Metazoa; phylum Chordata; class Mammalia; order Primates; family Cercopithecidae; genus Mandrillus; species Mandrillus leucophaeus. Next base: position 145,656 of record NW_012100543.1, on the reverse strand, counting down.
CTGTCTGATCTATTTTATCCTAGGAGAAAGAAAGCAAAGAAAGAGTCAATCAGGCGGGACATTTTGAGGTGGGGTTGTCTCGTACCCCTTGGGAAAAGGAAAGCTCTTTGTCTGACCAGCCTTAACTATTAAAGGTGATGAGTGATTCTTCAACTTGCAACAGAGATCCTCTCTTTGTAAAAAGGCTGAAAGCTGAGCTTTCCTATAGAACAAATTTCAAATAGGATTTGATTCAACTACACAGAAAGCGATTTACCCTCATACCTTCAAGAGCACATTTGTTATGCAAAGCGAAATTGTAATTGGGCTTCAAAAGTAATCAAACAAAAATAAAGAGGTTTTTTTTTCTTTATTAGAAAAAATAAGGTGTCCCTGCCATACAAATAATGTTTGCTAATTCTAAAGGGTGTTGCTGTAGAGAAAGGAGAGAGAGAGAGACATGTATGTTTGTGGTCTTCAACTTGAGGCACCCCATGTGGCCTTGAGTTTCAGGTGGTCTACTACAGCTAAAACTACAATGTGGAGTGACACACTGTAACTAAACTTGGAGGAAAACCATATCCTTTGAGACCAACACGTGCATCAGCACAGCTGCTCCTGACTGCAGCTGCAGAAGATAGACCCCTCCCCCACCCCCCACAATTTCCTTGGCTAATTAGGAACATCTTCCCTGGATGGCCACCTCTCTCAGGAATTTGGACACAAGGGCACAGCTGAATGCCTCTGCCTTTACTGAATTCAGAATTTTTTTCTGAGAAAGTTGTACACTGAAGCATTAAAGGCAGACCTGACAAAATAAGGATCAAAATGTTGCCAATGAGTTTTTTTTTATTGCTTTTTCTTTTGGAGCCTTGGTTGACCTTTATGTGTGAGGGGGTAGAAGTGTCCCCAGGAAATCTTAAAATCCTCAGAGGAAGCTGTTGACAGACTTCCAGAGAACTGGGTTTTTGTTTGTGTTCTGTAGGCAGAGAATAGCAGATGGACTTTGACGTACTCCAGACATATGAGCATAGTCCTAAAAACGCAGGTTTCTTACTTTTAGGCAATGTTTCCTCTTTGGCAGCATTACAACCCTGGGATAAAGGGTTTCATGGCACTACGGTAGGGTCCTGGTTTGATGGCAGTTTTTGAAACATTATAAAGAGCAGTCACCTGGAGGCAGAAGCCCTGTTTGTCAGGCAAGTCACCCAAGTGTCATCCATGGTTTCCTCATTTGTAAGTCTGGATAATGAAAAAGCTCTACATACACCCCTGAGCTGTTGTGAAGATTGGATGGGCTGCTGGAGAAACGTGAAACACTTTGTAAGCAAGTAGAAGGCTGCAAATGCAGGAGCAGGATAGGGTGGAGGGGATGCGGCCATGCAGGGTGAGATCTGAGGGAAGAGAGAAGAGGAGTAGAGGAATGCTTGAATTAATTCCAGAGACAGACATTTTCTCAGTCTCCACAGAGATACACGATCTTCACCTGGAGACCTAAGCCTTGCTTCTATTCTATCTCAGAGGATTCTAGTCCAATAGGAATAAAAGGTCACTGCTGAGACGACCCAGTGTATTAATCTCCTTAGAATTCCCTGAGCATGTGACCAGAGGAAACATCCAAAAATGGGTAAGGCCCTGCTGCATTGACCCAGAGGTCAGCTGAAGCCTCCACCTCCCTTAAGTTCCTGCTGTCCAGTTTACTCTGTGGTGCTGGAGTAGGAGTTGCTGGTGCATCCACAGTGAGAGCAGAAGAAGTGGGACCTACTATATGGAGCACAGAAAGGGAAAGATGTGTAACATTGAAGGTGGCTAGCCTTTCCATGGGCACTTACCCTGAAAAGAAATCATAAAAGTTGATGACTCCTGGGCAGCCTGGGCCCAGAATCCTAGTCTTTAGTGTTAAACTGGCTTAGCCAGGACTCAGGATCATAACCACCAGCCACTCGTGGACCACTTAAACAGAGACTGTGGAGCCTCCAAAACCCAAGTTGGGACCATTAGTATTTTTGAGATCCCTAAAATCACTGAGCTGAGTGTCTGGTTAATGGAGGTGCTCAGCCTCAGCCCTTTTCTTTTTCCCATCCCCCACTACTCCTAGAAGAATCCAGGATTCTGGTCCAGTCAGCTCCCCAACAGAGGTCAGAGCTGGAGCTCTCCAAGGTGCTGATGGCCAGACCAACTCCCCTAGAGGGCACATTACAATGCAATTATGCCTTGAAGCCCATCCAGGCTACCTGGGGACCTTTCTTTGCCTCCCTTCTTGTGACAAAGAGGACACTCTGATAGGCTTGAGTGAAAGAAGAGGCTGGTTAGAAATTACAGGTTGGTATAAGAAGACTGATCAAAGCTTCTGAGCACACCTGAGAATGTAAGGATCATGCCCCAAAATGATGCCTGAAGGAGCCTGGCTTGGGAAAAACCTTGGAAGTAGCTACCCTATGGCCAGCTATGTCCACACCAGTACATTCTCGTTACCTGTGAGAAGTAGAAAAATGACACCTTTGACAAGACTCTAAACCTGTGCAGAGGGTGGTGGGTACTTGGGGCATCCTCTCGATAGACTATAGACAAGACCAGTGAAGCCAGCTGAAGGTTGTTTGAGCAGTTCAAGCCAGAGCGAGCACTCTATTAGGGACAGTGACCTTATCACTTGGAGAATCCTAACGGCCCATCCTAGCAGGGCTTAGTGATCATGGGATGTGGCAGTGGGAGGGAGAGAGAGAAATGATCTTTTACTTTCAAGCTAATGGCTTGGGAAACTGGACAGATGATAATACCATTCAGCAGGAGAAGGAGCAGGTTTGGGAGTGGAATGATAAATGCAATTTACAACTGTTGAGTGTGAGGTGCCAGTGGTACTTCCAGATGGATTGTCCAATTGGAGTTGAGTATTCAGTTATGGAGCTCAGCAGAGCGGCCTAGGCTAGTGTTATAGACTTTGGAATCACAGAAAAGAGGATATGGTTTAAGTGATAGGAGAAAGATCAAGCAGGGAAAATGTGTTGAGTGAAAGGAGAAGAGGGTGGAGAACAGGATTGTGATGCGATATCTCCATTTGCTGGGTGTCGTAAGGTTCTGAGACTGTCACAGGGCTGTCATCATCTGCTCACTGACCACTTTGCCAACCTCACACCATTCCAATCACTTCCTTTTCACTCTCCTCTGGCCACAGAAACCTTACTTTCCCAACACACCAAGCTTGTTCCTACCTCAGGGCCTTTGCGTTTGTTATTTCCTCTGCCAGGAAAGCTTTTACTGCATTGCTTCCTATAGCTGGGTCTTTCTCATTATTCAAGTATCAGCTCAAATAAAAACTCCCTGCAAAACTTATCTATGTAGTATTAATTCTTCTAAGTCCCTCTCTACCTCAGCAACCCTGCTTTATTTACTCTGCAGCACTTACTATTATTGAAAGATTGTATTCTGTAATTGTGTACTTCTTACCATCAGTTTTCCCCAACAAAGGTATAAGCCTCTGGAGGTAAGGATCTCATTTGTCTTATTTGCTATTATATCCTCACCTTCTTCAACAGTACCTGCTACATAACAGCTGCTTAATAAATAGTTGTCAAATGAATGAAAGAATTGTATTATAGGGGAAATGAAAACCAGAAAACTGTGAGATTCAGTTCAATAAATACTTATAGAGCACCTATTCTGTGTCATGAATTGGAGTACATGACACAGGCACAAATAAATAACCATGATATTTATAAGTTTGGAGATTATATAACTATAATCCCAAGGGGGAGATAGAAATATGAATACATACTTTTGAAAAGAGACATTCTACTAGAGAAATGAATGCCGGAAATTGTGGGAATTCAGAAGAGATGTACTTTGTAGAACCTGGAAGTCATGGAAGGCTTCCTGTAGGAAGCTGAGCCTTGGGTGAAGAGCCAGAGTTAGCCACGTGGACAGGTATGAAGGGGGAATAAAGAAAAATCAAGTGAGGGAAGTTCTGGAGAAGATGAAAAGAGGGTAAGTCAAGAGTACTGCGATATCTTTGAAAAGGAGGAGGGAGCCATTTTCCTTGGAGATTAAAGACAGGAAGATTAAAATGAAGGTAAATATTGATACATTTGTAGGTATGTATGAAGCGGAAGATGTTGGTGTGGTTCTCTCCTGGTAGTCAGGATTCTGTGGGCATGAAAGTCACCTCAGCACCCATTTGTCCACGAATTCCAGGGCCAGTAAGAGGAGCTCAGATTTTGGCTCAACAGAACAAAGAACTTCCATGGTATATTAGTCCATTCTCATGCTGATATGAAGGAATACCCAGGACTGGGTAATTCATAAAGAAAAGAGGTTTAATTGACTCACAGTTTCACATGGCTTGGGAGGCTTCAGGAAACTTACAATCATGGTTGAAGGCACCTCTTCATAGGGTGGCAGGAGAGAAAGAGTACCAGCAGAGGAAATGCCAGACACTTATAAAACCACCAGACCTCATGCGAATGCACTCATTATCATAAGAACAGCATGGGGGAAACCGCCCCCATGATTTAATTACCACCCACCAGGTCTCTGTCTCTCAACACACAGGGATTATGGGGATTACAATTCAAGATGAGATTTGGGTGGAGACACAGCCAAACCATATCATTCCACCCCTGGCCTCTCACAAATCTCATGTTCTCACATTTCAAAACACAGTCATGCTTTCTCAACATTTTCCCAAAGTATTAACTCATTCCAGCATTAACCCAAAAGTCAAAGTCGAAAGTCTCATCTGGGACACAGCAAGTCCCTTCTGCCTATGAGCCTGTAAAATCAAAGCAAGTTAGTTACTTCTTAGATACAATGGGGGTTCAGATGTTGGGTAAATACATCCATTCCAAATGGAAGAAATCGGCCAAAATGAAGGGGCTACAGGCCCTATGTAAGTCTGAAGTCCAGTAGGGCAGTCATTAAACCTTAAAGTTCCTAAATGATCTCCTTTGATTCCATGTCTCACATGATGCAAGTCTCACATGATGCAAGAGGATGGTTCCCATGGCTTTGGGCAGCTCCACCCCTGTGGCTTTGCAGGATACAGTCCCCCTCCTGGCTGCTCTCAAGGCTAGTGTTGAGTGTCTGTGGCTTTTCCAGGCATACAGTGCAAGCTGTCAGTTGATCTACCATTCTGGGATCTGGAGGTTGGTGACCCTCTTCTCACAGCTCCACTAGGTAGTACCCCTGAAGGGATTCTGTCTGGGGGTTCCAACCCCACATTTCCCTTTTGCTCTGCCCTAGCAGAGGTTCTTCATGAGAGCTCCACCCCTGCAGCAGACTTCTACCTGGACATCCAGACATATCCATTACATCCTCTGAAATCCAGGCAGAGATTCCCAAACCTCAATTCTTGTCTTCTGTGCATCCATAGGACCAACACCACATGGAAGCTGCCAAGGCTTGGGGATTACAGCCTCTAAAGCAATGGCCTAAGCTGTACCTTGGCCCCTTTTAGCCATGGCTGTAGCCTCTGTGACACAGGGCACCAAGTCTCGAGGTTTCACACAGTTGGTGCCCTGGACCCAGCCTGGGAAACCACTTTTCCCTCCTAGGCCTCTGGGCCTGTGATGGGAGGTGCTGCCACGAAGGTCTCTGACATGCCCTGGAGATGTTTTCCCCATTTTCTTGGTGATTATCATTTGGCTCCTCATTACTTATGCAAATTTTTGTGGCTGGCTTGAATTTCTCCCCAGAAAATGGATTTTTCTTTTCTACTGCATCCTCAGACTGCAAATTTTCTAAACTTTTATGCTATGTCACCTCTTGAATGCTTTGCTGCTTAGAAATTTCTTCCACCAGATACCCTAAACGATCTCTCTCAAGTTCAAAGTTCCACAGTTATCTAGGGAAGGAGCAAAATGCCACCAGTCTCTTTGCTAAAGCGTAGCAAGGGTAATCTTTACTCCAGTTTCCAACAAGTTTCTCATCTCCATCTGATACCACCTCAGCCTGGACTTCATTGTCCATATCATTATCAGCATTTTGGTGAAAGCCATTCAACAAGTCTCTAGGAAGTTCCAAACTTTCCTATATTTTCCTGTCTTCTTCTGAGCCCTCCAAACTGTTCCAGCCTCTGCCTGTTACCCAGTTCCAAAGTTGCTTTCACATTTTTGGGTATCCTTATAGCACACCCCACTCCTGGTACCAATGTACTGTTTTAGTTTGTTCTCATGGTGCTATGAAGAAACACCTGAGACTGGGTAATTTATAAAGAAAAGAAGTTTAATTGACTCACAGTTCTGCATGGCTTGGGAGGCCTCAGGAAACTTACAATCATGGTGGAGGGCACCTCTTCACAGGGTGGCAGGAGAGAGAAAGTGCCAGCAGGGGAAATGCCAGATGCTTATAAAACCATCAGATCTCATGAGAACTCACTCACTATCACAAGAACAGCATGTGGGAAATCACCTCCATGATTCAATTACTCCCCAGTGGGTCCCTCCCACAACATGTTGGGATTATGGGGATTACAATTCAAGATGAAATTTGGGTGGGGGCACAGGCAAAGCATATCACATGATAAGAGCTGCCCCAAAATGGAAAGTGCTGCCGCTGGAGTCAGTGAGCTCCTCATCCCTTGCTGTGTCTGAGCAGGACCATTGCAGGACTTGGGCTTTGGATTGGGCAGTGTAGTCTACTGCCTTTTGGTCCTTCCTCCACATTATGGAGGGTAATTTGCTTTACTCAAAGTCTATTGATTAAAGTGTTTGTTTTCTTTTGAAACAGGGTCTTGCTCTGTCACCCAGGTGGAGTGCAGTGGCATGATCTTGGCTTACTGTAACCTCTGCCTCCCAGGCTCAACCAATCCTCCCACTTGAGCCTCCTGAATAGCTGGGACCACAGGTGTGTGCCACCATGCCTGGCTAGGTTTTGTATTTTTTGCAGAGATGGGGATCTTGCTATATTTCCCAGGGTGGTCTCCAACTCCTGAACTCAAGCAATCTAACCACCTCAGCCTTCCAAAGTGCTAGGATTATAGATGTGGGCCACTGTGCCTGGCCTACTGATTTACAAGCTAATCACATCTAAAAAATACCTTCATAATCACATCTAGACTAGTGCTTGACCAAATATCTGTATACTATGGCCCAGCCAAGTTAACACATAAAATTAACCATCCACATTTGGGACACCTGCTGTGAGCCTGTTCACAACCATGTCAGCTGTGGGTAAATAATTTCGCAGGTTATTTAAGGGCCAAGGTGTCCCTCCCTCTTATTCTGCTCATCACAGACATGCACTCGGGGATGGAAGAACAGGGAATGTTGGTGCCCTTCTCAGGAATTTGCCCACATTCCTACCCAATCATATTTGCTCCTTCCATCTTGGTCCTTCCAGATTCTCCAGTCCAAATCTCACTTCAAACCCCTTTCACCTGACATTACATTTTGGACAGTCGTCATTCTCTCCCTGGGAATTCTCCCTCACATTTGATGCCAGTATGGAACACATTGACCCTTTCAGCAGATAATAGATTCTTCAGCTCCCACACTGTCCTTCATAGGTATGGGAAAGTTACAGAAAAATTCTCATTTCCATTTTGAAGTTGGAAAATTTCCAATGGAAAGGAATTATATTACTTGCCCCCAAAATCTTTCAAAGCAAGTCTCGTGCTGCCAACAGTGGGGTTTTCTGCATAGCCACACTGTTCCCCATCTGTGTCAGAATCCTCAGTGCATTTTTCAAGCTTAGTGCCCCAGACATCTCCAGCCTAATAAGAATAAGGTGCCCTGAGCTGGTTCCCAGCCAGGGAGGGAGTGAGCAGACACACATTCCTTTGAAGCCTGTTTCAGATTCTGGAATGCTTTACTGGAAACCACACAATCTCAGGAGAGATTCATCACCTCTCGGTGCTGCCTTTGGACTAGGTCAGGACAGGGGCCCTGAACCCCTGAATGAGACAGTGTCTGCCCTGATTAGTGGCTTCCTGTGTGGTGGCTGCAGGAGTTATTCAGACCTAGCCTAGGCAGATCTGGCTGAAATTCAGAGTGAACTCCCCACCTTATCTCCTCTCTCCCCATCCCTCCTCTTTCCTCATCCCATAGTTAGCTCCTACATATGCATGACTGAGAGATGCTCACAGAGGGTGAGGATTCAGTCTTTGGAAATCTGGACAGAAACCCCAGGGCCAGAAGCACAAGCAGAGAAAAGCATCTCTGGGCTTGGACCTGGAAACATTCTCCTGCCCAGCAACTGGGGATAGGGTTTGCACATTGAGGTGGAGGTGTTCCAGGCAGGCAGCTGTGGGGATAGTCATGTGAGCTCTGGATGTGAAGTCAAGTGCCTTGACACCCTGTGCTGATTTTGCAGTTCCCTTCATGGTGACCTCAGGCAAGTCACATAGTCAGAGAATAGTGATTGCCAGATGTCCCCATGGGAATCATCTTTCTACCTCTCCTACTTTAGAATTGGGGAACCTCCAGGAATCCACAGGACGGACTTAAGGTCTCACAGTGAGGTGGCGTCAGAGGCAAAACTAAAAGCAAGTATCCCAACCTATTTGTTTCCCAATCATTGCCTCAATTCCTCCTTAATTTCTCTAGACTTCAGATTTTTTCCACTGCCAAATGAGGGCCAGTTATATCTCCCTCCGAGGACCCCTGTCAGAATCAAAGGCGATCATAAAGATTCTACAAAGGTGACAATGCTGGGTTCTCAGAGGCCTCTTGGAGCCTTAGTGGCACCTACTTACATGTCCTGACCTGGGAGCAGCTGTAGGTTGCTGTCCTATATTTGATCCATGGGTGTGAATTGCAGGTTTGGGGATGCCAGGGTTGATGCCCAGCTGGTGCTCAGGACTATGTCTGTAACGGTTGTTAAAAACTGCAACACTTGCTGCCCCAAACTCTCTGAGTGCCCTTCTGCCACCTTGGCCCCTCCCCCAGTAATTGTTGGACCCTCTCACAATCCAGAAATTAAAGGAGAAATATCTGAGATAGCAGGAGTTCTCTAAGGACCCTGCTCTAGGCCCATTGCTCCTCAGGATGGTCAGTGCTCCATCATATAATATATTTTGAATATCCCTGTTTTGGTTATCTCTTTTTATGCAAAAAACTTCCCTGAAACTTTTTATTTATTATTTGTGATTATCTTTCAATGGTCTGTGGGTTGACCAGGCTCACCTGGCTGACTCCTCATAGGGATCCCTCATGTGATTGCAGTCAGATGGTCATTGGAACTGAAGTTTATCTGAAGGCTCAACTGAGCTGGACATCTGAGAGCTTGTTTATGTGGTTGGCTGTTGGTGGTGGCTGTCAGTGGGAGCTCAGTGGGAGCTCAGTGGGGCTGTCAACTGGAACATCTATGCTTGTCCTTTCCAAGTAGCTTTGGCTTCTCACAGCAGGGTGCCTGATTTTCCAGAGAGAGAATGAGAGCATCCCGAGAACCAGCATGTCAAAGCCAGGAAGCAGAACTGGTCCTGTGTTATTTCCACTGTGCTCTACTTGTCAAAGTGGTCAAGAGCCCTCCTAGATTCAAGGGCATGGGAGGATGCCAAGGTCATATTGTAGAAGAGCATATCAGGTGGGAGATATTCATTTTTGGATATCTGTCACTGCTGGAAAACCTCACCAGACTTGAAATCAGGCTGTCTGAAGTCCCCTCCCTTTCCTTCCCAGGCGGGCCTTCATCAACTAGGGTACAAGAGTCTTCTCCCTTCCCTGAAGTTCCCTGTCCTTCCTTTTTACCTCTCTATCCAAGAAAAGAGCTGCAAGCAGTTTTTCACACTGTTACACCAAAGGCCTCCACAGACACTTCAGCCAGATTTGCATCAACTACATGTAACATGGCATGTCATTTCTTGGCCAGAACAAAGGGTGACATGAATCTCAGAGGTGTGAAGGAGACCAGTGTGGAATTTCTTTTTCTGTATGTAGGTTGGGGAGAGGGGGAGTGTGGCAGGAAGCATTGTTGTCAGAAGTTTTTGGGCAAACTTTGGTCCCTGCCAGAGAAATGGGTCTGAGATAATGATGGAATACAGTATGTCATGAAATAGTTATCTGAAAAGACTTTGCATTCCCTAAGCAAGTCAAAGTTCCATATCTTTGTAATTAAATTCTCACTCCTACCTGCAGGTTCCTGCCCACCTAAGTTGTATTCTGAGAAGTGCCTGGCCAGCTCCTATTGGTGCTCAGAAAGACTGTACTCTCATGTTGCACGAGCCAGTGGAGGGATTGGGGTCATCGTCAACCATCATTAGTATCTACAGCCATTGCACTGGTCTCATTCTCCCCTTTCAGTGTAAAGTATGGATGTATCTGAAATCCATGTCCCTGCCATGCACTCCCTAGCACCTCTCCCTGTCCAACTCTTGCCAAGCTGTCTTAGAGAGAAGAATTTGCATGCCCTTCTGTTCAATGCAGGAAAAACGAAGTGACTTTTTGACTCCATTCATCCAACCCCCAATGCACTTTGTAACTGAGGGAAAATCTGTTATTCATAAAGAAAAACAAAGGATGATAAATTATATGACCTTATAAAATATATTAACATGAATCCACACCTTCTTCTGGATAATTGAATTTAGGGTGACACCAGCCAGAATCTACTGCTTCTGCAGGAATGCCAGTCTCCCTCTCTTGATTTTCATTCTTTTAGTACAATCTCACAAAGACCTGGCTAAGTCCAAGGGCCTCCATTGTCTCCAGGCCAGCACGTGTTATAATCTTGTCCACAATTTCATTGCTCAGTCTGAGTTAGGAGCTTCATTAAAATGATATGTCTTTCTCAGAGGTGTAAATGACAAGCGACCTTCTAACAAAATGTGGCCTCATTAGATGACAGGAAGAATTAAATGTCACAACGCAGGATGGCAAGGTTTTGGTATTTATGAAGGTCAAATCAAGGGTGAGTAATATAACAGAGTATTCCATTTAAAGTCAGACCAGTGTTCCTGGGAAACATTGCTGCTGCTGCTCTTTGGTGCTGTAAGAAATGGGTTTTCTGTAGGCTTTGCTTGCAGTGTGAGTCTGTGGGCTGTTTATGGTTTGCATGAAACAACCACCATATTTTAATTATAACTGGATGACTGGTTTGGGAAAACAAGCTGGAAAATGTCCAGAAATAACTCATTTCTGCCAATGGTTTTAATCTTTCATTCTAACCAATTATTCATTGGTGAACCGGCATTTTGCCAAAGACGAGGCTTCAGGAGACAGGCTGCTTTGCTCATCTGAGAATCCCAGTGATTTGGCTCTGTTGGACATCCTGTCTTTGCAGATCTTGTCTTTATCTCTTCAAGTAATAGAACAAATCTGATTTTTAAAGCTAAGATCAGTGCAATTCACTGCACTGGGGCTACTCAGTGTAATGACGAAAGGACTTAGGGTTTATAGGAATTGGCATTCTGATTGAACCGATCCTAAGATCTGGAGGCTGTTGAAGCAAGAAGCAAGGGAGAATTGCGAGGATGAAGAATGTTGAGACACACAGCGTGGTCCATTTCAGGTGGAAGGAGTTTGTCTTCTTAAGCCCGCATCTTCTTGGGGACCCAGGAACATGGCTGCCATATAGGATTGTGTAGGTTATACACAAGTGCACCCAGTCAAAGGGATGAGTTGTGGGCAAGTTTTCACCTGTGCTCCAGTTGCTAAGCCCTGGGGCTAGGCTGTATCTATGCAGGGCTGGGCTTGGCAAACTGTGACCCATGAGTCAAATCAGGTCCACCACCTGGTTTTGAAAATAAAAAATATTTTAGAACTCAGGCCCATTTATTGATATGTTGCCTGTGGCAGCTTTTGTGCTACAGTGGCACAGTTGAGTAGTTGTGAAAGAGATCTTATAGTCCCCAAGGTCTAAAGTATTTACTATCTGACCCTTAACAGAAAAAGTTTGCAGATAACTGATCGAGAGGTAGGGGCATCTTTTTTTAATTTGCAAAAGGCACTCTCTTCCTGCCAATTCCTGCCAGTTCAGAGTTGGATTTTAAAGAGAGGGTTGCATTTTTCTAATTTGCACAAAGGTGCCTCATGGGTTAGCATGGCCTTATGGAGGAGATCCCAGGCATGTCCCTCACAGGGTGGAAGCCTCAGAGTAGTCAGGGTGGCTTGCATGGCCTCACCCCAGCCCACCGCAGGCTATTGCTGGACTCTGGAGCTGGTTCCAGGCAGTAGAAGAGCCACAGGCCTGTTGCTCAGAGAGGCTGTTCGGGGAGCCAGGGGCTGGTTGCTGCTGCTCCCAGAGGTAAAACAAAATGCTTTCCTTGTTCATTTTCCAAATAACCGTAAAAGAGAAGGTTTGTTTTTGGATCTTTGTCGCTGGCCACTTCATAAAGAAATGCGAACTGTCTCAAGACTTATCATCAGCCACTTGTTTACACAGCAGGGCTGATTGACACGGTTTATTTTTCTGCGGTTTTTCTTCTAATCTAAAGTGAAATGTGAACTAGTGAATTCATGGAGTTCGCTTCACCTTTTGCAACCCAGAACCTGCAAGGGAGGTGCTGTTGGTCCTTATTGCTGCCCGGTGACTGTTTTTACATGTGTGAACATTATATGTCCTACTTAGATCTAGTTGCACCCACCTGAAAGGTCTGGCCAACAGTATCTAAAACTCCAGGATCCCTTGTCCTCCCCAGGGAATCAATGGACCAAACAGGACCAGTGCTTTGTAGAACATGCACCTGGAAGGGAACTCAGAGTTGTCCTGTCTTTTGGAAGCTCTGGAATCCCTCCCTGGGTTCAGATAGGAGTCAGCCCTAGTGAGGTACAGCAGCTTTCCCAAGGCCTCACAGAACTTGGTGGTACCTCCTCTGCTCAACCATCTGTGGGCAGGACTTGGAGTCCAGGCAGAGTTTTGTGGCAGGAAAGAGATCCCATGGTGGCCCGGATCTCAGGGAGTAGGGGCCTGGTGGGAATAATGGTGTCTACACTTTCAGCATGCCCAACACATGTAATCCCATTGGGTAGCCCCAACATCCTCTGAGGCTGACACTGCTTCCTCATATTCCATTAGTTGTTGTATATATTTTACAGATCATTTCAAATATGTCTATCTGGATGGAAGGGAATGATAAATCTAATGGCCTGTACATGTTAAAGGGACATTATAATGGGAAAACAGCAAGCATAACAACAAAACCTCTAGTCTCATTAATGCCATACCCTATTTTTAAAAAGTCGACTATGAGAAATCACAACAGAAATGTGCTGGGTACAGACAAGGTCATGAGGACAGATCTAGGAGTCTGAGGTTTGGGGGAGCCTGAATCAGGGATGAGAAGGCTCTTCTTAGAAAATAGTGCCACAAGGGGCTGCCTCGCATGGGACAAAAGCCCAAAGCTGTTAGTTGCCTCTCCTTGGAGGAGAGAGACATCAAGATGGGCAGCATCCAGAATCCACAAGGTATTTTCAGGCAACTTCTAAGGGCTGCAGCCACTCTCATCAGACCCCAAGAAGACAGGTTTGTCCTTTCCCTTCCTCCTGGTCTTGTGGCACCAGCCTGTTGTCCACAAGGTTGCGGGAGCCCTAGAGCTTGGCCTGGGTGTGTTATGCAGAACATGCACAGTACCAAGGTCTGTCTGGAGCCTGCTTTCTGCAGGACTTCATGCCATGTTGCCACCTTGCCTCCCATATCTTCACCCCTCCCCACTCCATACAAATCCACGTTACTCACGGAGACTCTGTATTGGCTACAGGAATCTTTTGTGGGAGGATGGTTGGCTCTTTTTCACTGGGCATCTTCCTCATAACTGAGACACATCAACTAGCCTTGCTCAGCAAACGAACAAATTCCCCCAAAGTAAGTTGGGGGAGTGTCAATGATCTTAGGACACACTGAACTGAGTGCAAGTGTGTGAGTGTGTGTGTGTGCATGCGTGTGACTTCCTCATGGGAACCTTGTTAGCCCTCTCTGCCTTCACTGGGCAGACTTCCATGCAGAAAGCAGGATGAAACATTTCAGATGAAACGAGGCAGGGTTTGAGGCCTGGGAGAGAGTGAGAACCCTCGCACCTCTCCCTGAAGCCATGTCTCATTCTCTGAATCCCAGCTTTGGAAAAGGCTCTCATTTATTTGGGAACGTTTGTTGGGCTCCTGCCCTGCCTAGTGGCACAAGAGGGATCTGATGGTCTGTAAAGGCCTGTTCCTGCTTGCCAGTTTGTGGTTCAGGGACAGGTAGAAGATAACAAAAGTTTCTTACATTCAAGTTATGAAATCTTTATCAGAAGAAATCAAATTCTGTCCTAAGTTGACTTTCTCAGGTCTATATCACCAATCAGAAGCAATTCTTGAAGGAAGACTTGTCTATGCAGGGCCAGCAGTTGATAAGGATCTTAATTTCTCCTCCCTACTTATGCATCTCTCTTCCTGTGAGTTGGATGAATCACCTGGTTTTGGTGGAGACCACTTTGGCCAGGGCTCCACAGCACCAGAGCTGCAGTCTCTAGAGTCTGAGAGACAGAACTGAAGTTCTGTTCCTTTTTGTAAGGGATAGATCCAGTCCTCGGGTTGTACCAGCTAGAAGAAGGAGACTCTCAGGGTTAATTTCACCTGAAATCAAAGCCAAGAATTCCAAGAGTGCCATCCTGTGCAGGGAGGGCCGGGCATGAACCCTGGTGCAGGGTGGGAAGGATCAAAACAGACTTTAGTCTTTCAGAGGGGATGGCACAGACTGGAGTCCTGTGTCACGGAGATTAACCTAGCCATGAAAAGCACAGATGTTTGCATGCTCCAAATCTTTTTCTGAGTCAGACCGTTTTACACAATGGATCCATGCTTTTCTCCCTCTGCAAATATGCTGTGAACTGATGAGTAGAGTCTTCCCACTTTTCCACTCTCCAAGCACTGCCTCTTCAGCTTCCCTCCTTTCTCAGGCCTTTTCCTCTTCTGGAAGTCTTCCCTGTCCATCCCAAGCCCTCACTGGTGTAAGCTCTCACCTGTCTGAGTGCCCATCTTGGTGATGGGCATAGGAAATAGCCCAGCTTTGCTCTCAGACTTTTCTTACTGAAGGCCTCCTCTCTCCTAAGCAACTGTCATCTGTAAGCTTGGTCAGTTTGGGGGAAACAAAGGACTTGGACCCAGGAAGTTACCCAGATAGGTGGGGCCCAATGGAAGTGAGGCTGTGTACAAATCGGGACACTTCTTCAGGAACGCAGCACTGACTTGACCAGCTTAATTCAAAAGTGTGGCATGTGCCAGGTCTCAGCTGCTTGATGGATGGGTTCTTCCCAGCCTCCCAGGACCTTCTGTCTTGCCACGGGTATGACAGAAGGTATTTTATTCCCAGGGCTACATCTTTGTTAACATCATTAGTATTTTCAAGAGGTTATTTGTAGCAACTGTTCAGCTTTTCCCCTAAATGACCGGACACTGTGACCACACTTGCTTTTACCCCTGATTTCCTGTAGCCTCCAGGATTTTTGGGGCTGGCCAGAATTTCCAGACACTCAGAGGGCTGTTGAGCACTGATGACTAGCTAGGAGCAAAAGGTTCACAGAGAATATGAGGCGATGGGGGCTGGAGCATTTGTCCTTCCAAAGACCACATACATTTAATATTTAATCTCCAGATTGTGTTTTCTTATGCTATTGGACATCACCAAACATCTTTGAAAGCAAGAGCAAGATAAATATTAATCTCTTGCCATTTGTGATGAAGATTTCTCCCCTTCTTTCTTTGGGTTCAGTATCTTCTGCTTTGGATAATGTCTGTGTAATTGAAGGACATCTGACTAATAAAAGAATGTTTCTCCCTGGAGCCTAGGATCATGAGTTCAAAGATAGTCTTTGCCAAGAGTACATAACTGCTTAATGGCTGGCATAGGTGACAAGTGCTTAGTGGTCTTACTGACAGAGGAACCCATTAGTCCCAGGAAGACGAAAAAGATTTAATTTGGCAAATACTCGTTTGGGTTTCACTCAGACAATGGGAAGGTACCAGGACATATTGCCTGGGGAAAGGATGATTTTGGGGGGACTAGTCATGGTCCTTGGATTTCTTGTGGGGAAGAAGGAGAGAAAATAGAATATGTGGCCCCAGAGGGCAGGGGTAGGACTGATAGGAGACTTGAAGAGAGGCTGATCTATTGCCAATAGAAAGCAGAACTTCCCAATAATCAAAGGGCAGTGATACCTCCAGTCCTGGGGAAAGACAACAGAGGCTGGGGAAATATTCATCAGTGATGTTTCAACAGAGTTTTCCTATAAGGTAAGAGACCTAAAAAGCCAAACGTACAATAAAAACATGCAGTCTGTTGACTCTGAGTAAAATAAAACACACACACACACACACACACACACACACCCGGTTTTAAACATTTTAATGGTATTGTTCATTTTTAGTGCAAAAATAATGAAGCAGGAGGATAGAGGAAAGAATGGTACAAATTTAGAAATTTACAAGACATTTGATTATCATGTATCTTGTTAAAGAAGCAATGATTTTTCATCCAAGATTAGAGTAGTCCTGGCAATCTTGGTTAGAACTTGACCCTCTTTCTCAGCTTAAAGGAGAAGAGCTCCTCTTGGAACAGAGTCAAACCAGTCCTGATGGCTCCTGAAAGGCAGGGTTTACAAGCCAGGCCACTCTGGGAGACCAGGAAAGCTGGCTGAGGTCCCCTGTGTACCTGCCACCCACACATGCCTGCTCCGACGTGTATGATAGCAACCAGAAAAAGGGAGCCACCAAGTGCCTCATTGCATGGTAGACCTCAACGGCCATCTTATGTCCTCCATCGTTCCCCACCCCACCCCCATCGTGTGTTTCTGCATCTCTTTGAGATAATGCTGGCTGCTGGGTTGCAGTCCCACCCTTTTGCTCCCGCTCAAAGGGCATGCTTAGGCAACCCAATAATAAAAACAACTCGAAGGGAGACCAGCTGTACTTATAAATAAACATCCCAAGTACATTAATCTGCTGAAGGTTTTTATGAGGGGAAGCATAAAATTTCAAATAAAGGTCTAATGGGAAATATGTCCAAAATGTTGGAATTAGTGATGCTCTACAGTAGGGAACTGCCCAGATAGATCCATAAAACAGAATGTAACTAACAACTGATTCAGTTTTAAGACTTCGGCCCTCTTACTCCCACACCTGAGTTGTATATTTTATCTGAAGGGCTGTTTCATGTTCCAGAATCGGCTCTGTTTGCAAGCGAGCTGTCAAAATTTTACGGCCTCGACTTTAAAGAGCAGGACATTTCTTTCCTGGAGAAGAAGGCTAATAGGAGGTAAAATGCAGGGATTATGGGCTCTCCCACAAATCCAGGCTAGCAGATGCTCCTCTTTCTGTAATCAAAATGAATGTTTTCTTTGGACCTAGCTAGGAAGGCCCCTTTCAAATGTCCCTGGGACCAGGAGACATGTGCCAGGCCAGATAACAGTTTGGAAACAGATTGTGAGGGAAGCAGGTGTCTAGCTCTGAGTACCTGCTCCTTCAGCCATTCAGGACAGACAACTTTTAAAAAATGATAGGCGATTTTCTTTTTTTAAGTGCAAAATAGGAGATGGCATATGGTTAGTCTTGCTCCCTGCCCTGCCCTTCACCTCTGTTAACAATCTGCTTTCTTCCTTCTTCTGGGGTGATACTGAGATCTGTTTGACATTCTTTTCTTCCTTAACTTCATATCTCAATGCCCCAACCCCAACCCCAAATAAGAGCCTTTGGAGCAGTGACAAGGACTTGGACTGGGGAGTTAAAATGGGTTCAAATCCCTACTCTGCTGCTTACCAGCTCACCAAACAAGTCATTTATCTTCCATGTTCTCATGGGAGAAAAGGGGGAAAGACACCGACACCACAGGCTCATTGTTGGCATTCCATGAAATGGCCCAGGCGGCAGCTGCTGCTTGGGCAGGACTAGGTTGCTGAGGTTCATAGTCCTGGCTCTACCACTTAATCCTTGATCTCTGAACAGACACACTCCCCTCCCCGAGTCTCAGTTTCCTCATCTATAGAACAAGAATAATAACCCCTGACAGGGTTGTTAAGAGGATGAAAGGAAATATGTACAGAAAGTGTCTGTGGAGTGCCTGCCTCACAGTGGGAGCTCAACGAATATTTATTCTCCTTGCTATTATTTAAGCAGAGATCAGGCTGTTTTGTAGTCTGACTCACCCAAGCACCACATGAGCTAAAGTCCAATAAAGGCAAAGCCAAGCCCTCCATGCCCTCCTCACCTTGCTCATGATGAAGCCCTTGTTTCATTCCAGTTCCAGCCCGTCTCTAACCCTGGGCTTGTTTCTTACTTCCAGGTCAGCTCACATGCGTTGGACTCTGCCTACAAGCTGGGTTCACCATGTGAGTGACTCAGCACTGTCTAAGGGTTTGGCTTGGATCCCCCTAGCTGGATCCATCTCCTATACCTTAGACAGGGTCTTCCATGCTAGCTCCATCCCCTGCACCCCAGATACCAGCTCTGGTCTGCTCAGCTGCCCTCAGAGATGAGGGTGGGTTCAGCTCCAAGCCTTAATGGGAAGAATAATGATTCAAGGTGGAGGGAAAGAAGTTCATCCTATATCTTCCCCACTCCCCCCCAACTCCTATTCTGGAGTTCAAACACTACTTTCATCACCTGCTCTACTGACTGCAGCCTGACATCAAGACAGAAGAAAACAAACAAAACAAACACACTTGCCAACAGCCATGGGAAGAACGATGGTACCGAAGCCAGTGTCAGTGTTATGATCTATTCCCAGTGCATTGTCTCGGTGGATCACTTTCCACTGACATCGACTCATCTCGGCATCTTTGTCCACATTGCCTGCCTTGTGCTAGCTCCTGTGGTTCTTCAGTTTCTCTTGATTTGGAGGGCACCATCTCCTGAGTGAGACTGAATTAGTGGGGAGTGGATTCCATGGCCTAAACCTCTTCGTTTCTCTTGTATCTCCCATCACAGAGAAGAACCTTAATAAAGACCAAAGCGAGGAAGCCCAGGCCATGAAGAGAGAGCATGTTGGAGGTGCTCAGGCCAGCAGCCACAGTGGGGGCTCTCCGTCTCCTCCACTGCTAGACCTGTGAGTAAGAGGGACTCCAGGATGTCTCTTGCTTCACCCACTACCTGACCCCACTGCATGAGGGACCTGAATGAGAACCCGCTAGCTGAGCCCAGCCAACCCCTAGAAGCACGAAGAATAATGACAGTAAATGATCATCATTAAGTACTATCAGGCTGGGGTGGCTTGTTGAGCAGCAGTAAATACTTGGATCACTGATCACCTAAACAGCTCTTTGGTTAATGGTATAGTCACCAAAGTCACAAGTCATGCACCCTGGAGAGGCTTAAAATGCCACTATTAGTTGGTGATGGGTGGTGGCTCCAGGTGGCAGCAGTACCCTTGCCTTGACTGCGTGCCAGGCGTCAGGACTGACAGGAACCTTGGGCTGTGGGATTCCTCTAGCTGGATCCCTGGCCTGGGGAGGCGTTGGCTGCTTGGCTCTTGTAGGGTGACCCACCCTTCCTTCTCCAGCAGAGCTGGGAAGATATCCAGGGCCAGCTGTGTGCTTTGGAAGGCTGCTCCTCGGTTCCTCAGCACTCCTCCCCAGTGCGGGAGTATAGGATTAACCTCCAGTTTCACACCCTGGAACTCCAAGTACCATACAAGGTTCAGTGTTTTTCAGGTGCAAGTTCTTTATTTGGCTTTTAGAGAATGAGTACAATAACAAGTTAGAAGATGCACGTCCTCAGGGGGTGAATCTCGGAATCACAAGAGTAAAGGGGTTTCCAGTTACCCTCTGGCTTGTGCTCAAAGTCCTCACTCTCCCTGAAGAATGGGTGTGAAGGCTCAGGCCACGCAATGGTCTGGGAATGGAGACTTGGAAGAGAGGACCGAGGTTCTTCAGAATTACAGTACATGCCTTCAGCCAGCAAACAGGTGGCCAGACAGAAAGGAAGGGAGAGGGAGCTGTAATGAGGCTGTGTGATAAGCATGGTATGCTCTTTCAAGATGCATTGTGCAGCAGTTGTTGGCCTGTGCGTATCTATTTGTGTCTTACATTGATTCTTATGAATGTCTGTGTCTTACCCAAATTCATATGTTGATGTCCTAATCCTCAATATTATGGCATTTGGAGGTGGAACCTTTGGGAAGTAATTAGCTTTAGATGAGGTCATAAGAATGGAGCCTCCATGATAGGATTAGCACCTTTATAAGAATAGGAAGAGAGCAGAGCAGAGCATGCCTTCTCTCAGCCATGTGAAGATATAACACAAAGACAGCCACCTGCAAACCAGGAAGAGAGGCCTCATCACCTCACCATGCACTGAATCTGCCAGCACCTTGACCGTGGACTTCCCACCCTCCAGCACTGTGATAAATACATGTGTACTGTATAAGCCAGTGGTTCCCAAATTGCCAGGGACAAGTTTTCCAGGGACAGAGGGTGGAGGAATGGTTTTGGGATGATTCAAGTACATTACATTTATTGTGCACTTTATTCTATTATTATTACATTGTAATATACAATGAAATAATTATACAACTCACCATAATGTGGACTCAGTGGGAGCCCTGAGCTTGTTTTCCTGCAACTAGATGGTCCCATCTGGGAGTGATGGGAGACAGTGACAGGTCATTAGGCATTAGATTCTCATAAGGAGCATGCAGCCTAGATCCCTTGCATGCACAGTTCACAATGTAGCAATGTGGTTCCTGCTCCTATGAGAATCTAATGCCACCACTGATCTCATAGGAGGTGGAGCTCAGGTGGTAATAAGAGTGATGGGGAGTGGCTGTGAATACAGATGAAACTTTGCTCACTCACCCACTGCTCACCTCCTGCTGTGTAGTTGGGTTCCTAACAGGCCGCTGACTGGCACCGGTCCATGGCCCGGGGACTGGGGATCCCTGGTTATAAGCTACCCAGTTTACATATTTTGTTATAGCAGCCTGAGTTAAGAAAAGCCCTAATACCCTATTTTTACTTTGTCTTATAGGCATGGAGGAAGCTAAGTAATCATCTCCTCCAGCCTGACCCTCTTACAGGTGACAATCCCTATGGCTCAGGGATGTGCCCAAAGTCAAACAGCTGGTAGGTGACAGAACACTCTCCACAGTGTATGTGGACTGCATGGAAAGACCTTAGTTTTTAAATCAGAAAGTCATTGACTTTCACCATTCATCAAGTCCATCTACAAGAGAAAAGGAGAGAACAGAGAAAATTACCCTGCAAATCCACCAAGCAAATCCATAAAGGAAAGAGGGAATTTCTTGGTAGGGTTTTGCTTTCTATAGAGATTGGAAAGCCCTGGGTGCATGCTTGGGATTCCAGGACACTTAGTAGAGACACAGCCAGAGACATAAATAACCATGCCTTTATGTAGCAGAGCTCAATTCCCTTGTAGCTTTTTAATTCACAAGAAACCCAATTTGAGCTCTGTAGACAGCTTACTTAAGTTCAAGTTCTGACTCTGGTACTACTAGCTGTGTGACCTTTGGCAAGCTACTTAACATCTCTGTGTCTCAGTTTCCTCACTGATTATTCATTTATTCACCTGTAAAATGAATAATAGAAGTACTTACCTTACAAGATTGTCATGAGGATTTTATCTCACCCTCTCTCTTTCTCTCTCTCTCTCTCTACCTGTCTTAGAGTCCTGGTTATTAATTGCAGTGTTATTTGCCATTTTATTTAGCTGAACTTTACTGTTCATTGTAACCAGCATTGGAGAGCTTATAGCCTGCAGAGGGTACACACATTTTGTTTTACTTTGTCGGCATGGGGTTTAACACAAATCTGAATTTTAATGTGTTTTGTGGGACACACATTCTCCGGTTTGCCTTAGTTCCTTGACAGTTATGTTACCAGTCAGGCTCTCTGTGGGCCCTTTTTTTGCAGGTTTGTAACTTCTGGTCTATTAGGGAGTTAAATTGGACCAAAAGGACATAGCATTCATGGGTGCAAGATCTCTGGTAAAGGAAGTGACGAGTAAAGTCAGTGAAGCCGTTTTTGTTGAGCACCATGGTAGGAGTAAAGCCATATCCCTTCCTCTTCTGCTGCTGCTGCACCCAATGCCCATGATGGAAATGACAGGAGCCAGAAGAGTCTGCAAGCAGTGGCTGCCTGGGTGCAGAAACACACACGTGTGCACCCACGTGCACACAGATGCTCCCTTGCCCACACAACGGCACCCCCAGCCCAGGGTGCTGCACTCTGCTGTGTGACTTCTTCAGTGCCCCTGTCTGATCCCTTGGTGGTGAAGGATATTCCTGCTTCCACATCGAGGTGCTCTGTCTTTCGGGCAGTCATCAGCTCCAGGCGTGGAGCTCTGGGGCTGGAGCTTCCTGCTGATGAATGACCCACCATGAGTAATTTCTCTTTGCTGTGGTTTCCTCTGAGGGTGATTTTTTCCAGATTCCAGTAGGATGGACAGGCTATTTCAACACTTGCCACAGTAGCTGGGAAGTGAACTGTCAGGAGGCAGCGGGCTTAAAGGCCCTTTGTCTTCATTGCTGGCTCTGAATTATACCGTATGGGAAGCAGCATATGCACGTCCCTTTCCTCAGATATGTCTGTCTCTTCCATAACAATTTCATAAAAAGCCTCACCTTTTAGTTGGCAAGGTTTGTCCTTGTTTCGAATCTTTATTTTTTATTTCTTTGCACTTTTCTCTCCCATGTGCTTATTTTTGGCCTCTGGCTGCTCAAAACCCACCACCTTGATGGCCCACAAGGCCTGTCCTCTTCCCCCAAGCGCCACAGTTCCAAAAGCTTTTTCTCCAATCAACCTGCACTTCTTCCCTTCCTTGATGGCAACAGATCCTGGTTAGGTTTCGGATAAAACTTACACTAAGCAGAGAAGGACAGATGGCCTACTTTACTCATCCTAAGGGTCCTTGTTAGAGATTGATCAATGGAATGGATTCTAATTAGGGAGGTTTTTGGTGGCAGAACCAAGCCCAGTCGACCCTTGAACCGTGTGGGGAGTTAGGGGCACTGACTTCGGCACAGTCAAAAATCCGCATATAATTTTTCACTGCCTCACATCTTAACTGCTGATAGCCTACTGTTGACCAGAAGCCTACCAATAACATACACAATCAGTCAACACATATTTTGTATGTTATATGTATTATATAATGTATTCTTGCAAGAAAGCTAGAGAAAAGAAAATGTTATTAAGCAAATCATACAGAAGAGAAAATACATGTACAGTACTGTAATGTAGTTATCGATACTGTAATTGATGTCTCCTGTTTACAAGATGACTTGTCTATCTGAAAGGCGGACAACACAGCTGCAGACCTCAATCTAGGGTACATATCAAGCAATTCAGCTTTTTCTTGTCATGTCATGATTTGTCTCTGCTTCTTGGGAGCGCTTCCAGCATCACCAGTGGCACTTCGTATGGGTCCCATGATGTTATTCAAGGTTTATGGTATTGCACTAAACATGGTGAAAAATATATGAGAACCGCAAGAGATCACTTGTTATTACAATATACAATTTACTGGAGAGATAACCTTCTCACGTGGAGATGAATAGTGTCACATGGCATTTTAAGCAGATTCTTGCAACACTTGGGGTCACCGCAATAGCAACAGGTGGTGGCTGTGAAATTACAACAGTGGTACAATATGCACTACAGTTAATTTTATGCAGTTATGATTCAATACTGCATCTTTACATTTGTTTACACTTCTCTCCACTGCAAATGGTGTCATATACTGTCAGTAAGAGTTTGTGGGCATAAGTTTTGATAAATTTTAATTTTTTATAATAAACTTGTGTCTATTTTATGGTAGTAAATTTTAAGAGAGACTAGTATCTACATATATTTTATGCATTCATGATATGCCTAACTTTTTCTTAATTTTTTCAAGATTTCTAGGCTATGTGGTTTGTCTGGGCGTTTTGTTCAATTTGCTGCAAATCTCCAAAAAGTTTTCTAGTGTATTGGCTGAAAAAAATTTTGTGCAGTTCAAACCCATGTTGTTTACGGGTCAACTGTGAAAGGAAGAAGTATGGGCAGAATAGATACAGGGTGGTGGGATGGAGGGGTTGGGTGGGCCTATAATCACGGCTGGTCTTGGGTTGCTGGAACACTTTCTAGAACCTTCTAAAACTCAAAGGCCACTCACACTGTAGCCAAACTTTGCTCATCTTCCCTCTGCACTTATCGCTCCTTTGGCCCGTCCTGGACTGGCTTCAGGAGAGGAAACTGGCTGTCCCTTGGAAGCTTCACTTTGGCTTGATTGTTGTGCCACCAGGAAGACACAGTATCCTGAGGCAAACACCCTGGTTTCCTGGTCATGCAGGACCCTTCTCCCACCTCCCTCGCCCAGCTGGGGCAAGCCAGGTCTAGTGAGAGCAAAGATGTTCTCATTCAATTTAGGTGCCTGGCAGCCAGATTTAATCTAACTAGGCTGAGGGAGGGAGTTGGAGATGGTCTTGGGCTTACCTGGGATGAGTTTTAATTCTACCCCCAGGATTCTCACTACTACGTGACTCAACGAGCATCTAACATATGCCATTTACTTATTTCTGATAATGCATGTACATGGCATAAAATTCAAAGGACATAAAAGCATACCAAGCGAAAAGCAAGTCTCCCTCTCAGTCTCATTCCCCCAGCTTATTTCTCCAAAGGCAACCTGTGTTACCAGTTTTTCATGTAAACTTCTAGAAGGCCTCTATCCTTACCCAAGCATATATATTCTATTTTTTTAAACAAATGATAGCATTCTATACAAAAATTCTGTCTGTGTTTCACACAACTTGCAGTTCATTCCATGTTAGGACATAAGGAACTGCTGTCTAAATATAATTACATAGTATAATAGTTCACTGTATTGATATATTTTAATTTATTGAATTAGTTCTCTATGGGTGTACATTTGGGTTGATTCCAGTCTTTTGCCTTTGTAAGAACAATGGTGCAATGATTATCACATATCACATATCTTTAGAATAAATACCTTGATGTGGATTTGCTGGGTCAAAGTTATTGCCTTCGGGATTTTGACACCTATTTTGACACCTATTGACCAACCATCCTCTATAAAACTTGAACTATCTTCTCAGCAATGCATGAAAATGCTAACTTCCCTACACCTGTGTCAATGCAGTGTGGTGACAGGGCTTTTTAACTTTTGCCAATCTGATGGGTACATAATGATATTCACTGTGGTTTTAGTTTAGATTTTCATATAACAAAGGAGGTTTTGTATTCTTCATGTATATTTGTGTGGGTATCTGAATTTCCCTTTCCTTGTACTGTCTGTTCATATCCTCCTACCATTTTTCTAACGTATTGTTGCTCATTTTCCTGCTTACTTGTTGGAACTTACTGAAAGAGAGAGGAGAATTCCCCTTCTTGATGTTTTATATTTCTTAATGAAAGGGCATCATTGAATGTAAGTCTTGTCCTCGTCTGGTCTCCTTCCCTTCGTCACTCTGACTGTGAGCAGGAGAGATAAATGATCTGATTGCAAGCTTGAGAGGAGGAAGCTGTATACCTACCTCGGCCCTTCCCTCTCCCTCCCTGCCCTTTGGGGCCTGCCTGCTGAGATCTGTGCTCTTGGTGACCCCGGGCTTATGACCTGGCCTGCAGGCATCTAGAGCTACTTCATCCTGGGATCCAGTATGAGAGGACCTGTTCTGCACATGCCTAAATCACAGGTTCAGGCAGATCCGCCAGTAATAAAGCTGAGTTTGGGGTTCTGACTTGCCTACTGCCTTGTTGGTAGGGAATTTTGGCAGAAAAAGGGGATGCTATTTATTAGACCCCTCAAACCCTGATGGGTTTTCTAAGTATTAAGGGAATTAATCTTTAACCTGTGATATAAATTCCAACTATGTTTCCAGGTTTTCATTTATCTGTTCATTTGTTTTTTGGCGGTGTTCTCCTTTAAACGGAAATCTAGTGAAACTGATCAAGTTTACATTTCACGGATATTGAGGTTTTGCATCATGCTTAATTAAAAACACCTTTCTCGGCCGGGCTCGGTGGCTCAAGCCTGTAATCCCAGCACTTTGGGAGGCCGAGACGGGCGGATCACGAGGTCAGGAGATCGAGACCATCCTGGCTAACACGGTGAAACCCCGTCTCTACTGAAAAATACAAAAAAACTAGCCGGGCGAGGTCGCGGGCGCCTGTAGTCCCAGCTACTCCGGAGGCTGAGGCAGGAGAATGGCGTAAACCTGGGGGGCGGAGCTTGCAGTGAGCTGAGATCCGGCCACTGCACTCCAGCCTGGGCGACAGAGCGAGACTCCGTCTCAAAAAAATGCTAGATTATAGCATATATTTTCCTGTGTTTTCTTCAGGTAAGTGCCTGGCTCCATTTTTCATGTTTAAATTCTTGTGAGTTTCTTCCTGGCGTGGCATGATACAGGAAGCTGGGATTGATCCTAGGGGAAGGGGACTTGGGAGGTGGCGAAGTAAGGAAAGACGAGGGAACACAGGGCCATGTGTCTTTTCTTGGGTCAGTGTTGGTTGGTGATGTGCAGTTGTGTCCAGGTGAAGCTTCTAGAGTTGACTGGGCACTTTGGCGGGCGGCTGCGGTCGGGAAGGAGGAAATGCAAAGCCCGAGTAGCCTCCCTCGGGGGCCCAGAAAAGGAAGGGCTCTGAACCCATTCTATGAGTTGGGGTACCAGCAGGACTAAAGCCTAGGTCTCCTAACAACAGGCCCAGGGTTTGTTTTCCGTTCCCGCTGGAGTCTAAACCCACCTTGGTTCCAGTTGAGCCAGAAAGCTCAGGGGACAACATGCCCAGCTCCGAGACTGATGGGCCCGGTCCCATGCCCTGTAAAGCCCTGCTGTGTGGCCTGGGCCTGGCCGACCTCAGACTCCTGCTATGACGACCAGAAAACCAAGGCCAGGCTGCGACCTGTGGCCTCTAAAAGGAAAGGGGTGACGTGCCTCCTCTATTCCGGCTAAAATCAACAACAGGCTGCAAACGTGGCATCATTTAGAGAATAAAGTCCTCCTGTGTCGGGTGCTTGTTACTCTAAGTTCCTTTCACATGTTATAAAGGAACACACCTTCAGGGGAGCAGAGTTGATTGTTTGCCTCTCTCCCCTGAGCCCTGGGTACTCAATAGGCTGAAGAACAGGTGATGAGCAGCTTGGTGGGTGGCTTCTCACCTGTCTACTGGTAGGCCCCTTCTCTCCCCACCCGCCTGTCCCTGAATAAGAGATAATCCCTAACCTTTTTTTCCCCTAAGCATAATTAAACAGAGTTCTTTGGTTGCTCTCTGAAGCTTTTTGTGTAAATTAGTATGAGTCTGCATGAATGTGATAATGCCTTATTACAGGTGTTCACGTGCTGTGTGTATTAAATCTTATATTTAAATTTTTAAATACATTTAAATTTTATGTCTGAAATCTTAAATTTTCTTTTCCAAGTGCTGTGATCAATTCTGTGTGACCTCTGGTCATTCTTTCTTCCTTGCTATCTTCCTTTTCTGCTCAGATAGCCCTGACCAGTCTCCACCAAGGTCTCTATATACAGTTGCACAGGTTGTGCACTGCACAGCTCCAGGGAGTACCACTGATTTTTCTATGGGCTGACAGGTATCTTTGGAGTTGAGGATTATGGCAGCCCTGCTTCCTTCCATCCATCGTGTGGTCACAATTTACATAGTCTATTCTAATTCCTTTGTATAATTAATGACTCATAGGTTATATCCCAGAGCCACATGGAAGTATTTTTGGGGTTACCTGCTGTTCTGTATTATCCATGCTTGACTCTCCCACTAATGCGTGTGATTAAGAGTTACTCCTGCTCTCTCGGTTGATTGAACCAAGGGGAGAAGAGCAAAATGTCAGTATGGGAACAGACTAATACAGAGAGCAAGGAGGGTAGCGGTGAGCAGCAGTCAGGCCATGGACAGGGCATTAGAGCTGCGGTAAGGTCCAGGCTGCTGGGCAACCCTTTATGCTAGGAAGGGCCACTTTCCTTTACAGGTAGGGAGGAAATTTGTCTTTGTTTCTGCCTGAACTTCAACTCTCTATTAAATGGGATTCTGTAACTTCGGGCTAGCTGCTTCTTCGGCCTATGCCTCAGTTTTTCCCTCCAGAAAAATGGGGTGACACCTGCCATGCTAACATCAGAGAGCTCTTGTAAGAACCAGGCATATCGTGCTGAGGTCACGGTGAACCAGCCCTGCAGAGAGAGCTCAAGACTTCTGGGCTGAGGCTGAGGGATTGAGGCTTGGGAGCTCCTAGCTTGCATGCTGGGTGCCTCTGCGTGAGGCATGCCTGGTGCGTGTGTCTGTGTGTTGTGTATGATGTGGTGGAACTAGGCCCTGGGGTCATCAACCTAGTGTGGCTCCAGGCATGTGTCTTGGATTACTGAGCCTCAGTGGGTGAGCAGATGACAGAATCCTGCTTTAGAGAATATGAAGAGGATTTGAATGCCTAATAGGAAAAGAATGGACCAAACATGCTACAAGAAATCCACAAAATGTCACTGGCATTGGCTGGCCTCCTCCCTCTCGTGTGTGTTGACAGGGTTTTTTAAATAGTCTGATTAAGCCCTGTCCTCTTGTGACCTAGAAATTCACAATTTGGGTTCAGGTTTGTTCCTGGGACTTAATGTGTTGGTTAGTTGCAGAGAGAAACAAAGGGGACATGGAATAGTTTCTTGGACTCACATCAGAAAAACCCTGTAAACAGCTCGTTGGCCTTCAAGAACCCCATTCTGCACACACCAGCAAAGGTGCCCTACTTGGAGGTCTGAAGCACCTGACGCTCTATGTCCTGTGGGTTTCCAGCCAGCCCATCAAACAGGCTGTAATCAGGGCTGAGGGTGAAACTCCAAAACCCTAGGAGATGTCACCCACCCCACCTGGGACACGCAAATCCACTCTTTAAATGCCCAGTCCGTTCTTTGCCTCTCAAAAGCAGTCATTCAACATCAAACCCTAAAACACTGGGTAAAAATGGAGGCCTTCAGTAGCAACTTTTAAATTTATTAGGCTTGTGCAAAGTAATTGTGGTTTTTGCTGTCAAAAATGATGGCAAAAACTACAATTACTTTGCAGCAACCCAATATGAACCACACTAATCTCAAACTCTATTTCATATCAACCCTTTCCCCCACAAAATACTAGTTTAGCTCCCATTTGCTGGTACCTCCAGGTGTTTTTGGCTCTCTTCACCCAGTTTACTCCCTCCACCCCCATATCTATCGGAACTTAAAGCTGAAAGGTTGAGGTGACACTAAGGGTTAAAGGCCAGCTGTCATCGTCTGTGTGTGAGGCTTGCAGGTTAGGATCCCTCCATCCCCAAAGCTCCCCGCTTGCCCCCGTGCCCCCGGGCACTGTCGCCTAGGGAGAAGCCAGATCTCTGACCCACAGATGCCCTTGCCTTTGGTTTCACTGCCTGCTTCCCCCTGGCCCATTTGCTGAGGACTGTGGGCTTCTGCACTTCAAGGGGAAATGGGGGGGGTCCCCTAGCCTGGCCCCTTAGTCTGGAAAGAAATGGACAAAATTCCATTTTAGCTGTAAAGCTGAGAAAGAAGGTATGTGCTCAAGACTCACATTGTGGGGACAGGAAATTTCCCAAATCATTCCCTTTTCCCTGTAAAAACACACTAAAGCAGTAGTATAGGTATTTACTTATGTGAATTAATGTGACTTCATTCAAAATTACTATGAGTTTGAGCTTACAACGTTTTGGACCTGAAAAAATAATCCCCTTCCCCCCCAGATAAGCATGACATATACTCCGCAATTAGAGTACAAGGTGAGAGACTCTGGGGACTGGAAGGAGTCTTTGAGTTTATTTTATAGATGAGGAAACTGAGGCCCAAGGAGGGGCCCTGTTTGGCTCTAGCCAAAATGCAAACTCATGATCTGGTGCCCCCAGGGTACCAGGCTCTTCTGGGGCCATCTCGCTGTGTTTCAGGAGGGCTCACATATGAAATTGTCCAGGAAGTCGCTGTTTTCCATTTGAACGCTGCAAGTGGTTCGGACACAGACTGCCAGGGAGTAATGAGGGCCCAAGGATTTGCTGTTTCCTTAGATTTCTGGGTCACTTGGGGCACTCAGCCATTGGCTTGATCATGGTAGAGAAAAGCTTGTGCTGACAAGCAGGGTACTTTTTTAGTTGTAGTTTTTCAAAGAACAGGAAAGAAGATGGGTCCCACTAGGAAACAAGCGCTCAGTAAGTTTCTGACATTTGAGCCTTTGTGGATGAACCCCAGCAAATGGCAATGCCCACTGGGCAAGGAAAGTGCATGTGGTTGTGAAGCAGCAGAGGAGGCAGTAGGCTGCCAACCAGGAAGCTGCCCAGAAATGGTCGAGAAAGCCCAGAAGGAGGAAAGCCCTGTGTGGGAAGCGGGAGTGGTTGTCCTCTACTCAGGTGCCTTGGGACCAGGCTTGTCCCCAGAGCATCAGCCAGTTCCCAGCAGCGTGTGTGCTGTGTGTGCTGTGTTGTGTGTTTGTAATGTTTGTGGTGTGTGTGTGTATATGTGCATGTGGTATATGACATTTGTAGTGTGCGTATGTGGTGTGTGTATATGTGTGTGTGTGTGTAATGTGCGGGTGTGGTGTGTGTATGGTGTGTGGTGTGTGTGGGGTATGTGTGTGATGTGTGTGTGTGGTGTGTGTTCATGTGTGTTTGTGTGGTACCTTTGATGGGTGTGGGTGTGGTGTGTTCATATGTGTCTGCATGGTATCTTTGTATGTGGTGTAGGGTGTGTGTGGTGTATTTGTGTGTGGCGTGTAGTGTGTGTATGTGTGGTGTGTCTGTGTGCATGTGTGTGTGGTGTGTGATGTGTGTGATATGGGGTGTGGTGTCTGTGTGGTATGTGATGTGTGTGTGATATATGGTGTGGTGTGTGTGGTAAGTGATGTGTGTGATATGTGATGTGGTGTATGTGTGGTGTGTGATGTTTGTGTGTGTGATATGTGGTATGGTGTGGTGTATGTGGTGTGTTTGTGTGTGGTATATATGATGTGTGTGTGTCTGTGCAGGTGTGTGGTGTGTGTGTGGTGTGGTGTGTGTCTGCTGTTTGTGTGTGGGGTGTGTGTGTGGTGTGTGTGTATGTGTGTGTGGGGTGTATGGGTGTAGGGTGTATGGGTGTGGGGTGTGTGTGTATGTGGTGTGTGTGCAATGTGTGGTATGTTTGTGTGGGGGTGTATGTGCATGTGTGTGATGTGTGTGTGTGGTGTGTTTGTGGTGTGTATGTGTGTGTACATGTATGTGTGTGTATGTGGTATGGTATGTTTGTGTGTGTTTGGTGTCTGAGTGGTGTCTTGGGGTGTGTGTGTGGTGTGTATGTATGTGTGTGTGGGGTGTATGGGTATGGGATGTGTATTAGTCTGTTTTCACACTACTGATAAAGACATACCAGAGACTGGGCAATTTGCAAAAGAAAGAGGTTTAGTTGGACTTAGAGTTCCATGTGGCTGGGGAAGCCTCACAATCATGGCAGAAGGCAAGGAGGAGCAAGTCACATCTTACATGGATGGCAGCAGGCAAAGAGACAATGAGGAAGACGGGAAAATGGAAATCCCTGATAAAACCATCAGCTCTCATAAGACTTATTCACTACCATGAGAACAGTGTGGAGGAAACTTCCCCTATGATTCAAATATCTCCCACTGGGTCCCTCCCACAATATGCAGGAATTATGGGAATACAATTCAAGATGAGATTTGGGTGGGGACACAGAGCCAAACCTTATTAGGGTGTGTGTGTGATGCGTATGTGGCGTGTGTGTGTGTGGTGGTGTTTGTGTTTGTGTGTATATGTGTGATGTGGTGTGTATGTGGGGGTATTTGTGTACATGTTTGTGTGGGGTGTGTGTGGTATATGTGGTATGTGTATGTGTGTGTGTGTGTGTGGTGTACATGGTGTGTGTATGTACATGTATGTGTGCGTGTGGTGTGTGTGTGTATGTATGTGTACATGTGTGGTGTGTGTGTATGTATGTGTGTGATGTGTGTGGGGTGTGTTGGTACAGGGCAAGAAGACTTTCCTTGGCAATGGAAGGGACAGGACATTTTGATGGGGCCATTTTGACATAGAGACATGTGGCAGTGGCATTAAGAAAACACCATGAAATGCATAGATTTTCTTTTTTCTTTTTTTAATTCCTAAGGAATGTGTGTAACAGTGCTCATC
Organism: Mandrillus leucophaeus; assembly: GCF_000951045.1. Lineage (NCBI taxonomy): Eukaryota > Metazoa > Chordata > Mammalia > Primates > Cercopithecidae > Mandrillus > Mandrillus leucophaeus. Next base: position 113,680 of record NW_012100543.1, on the reverse strand, counting down.
GGCACCCCTGCTCAGACACAGGTGAGGTGAGACTTGGGGCCTAGGTAATAAAAGGGGTGTTACTCACATATGTTAGTTAATAAAAACAAAACAAAAAAGACAATAGAAAAATGGAGTTTTGATATATTGGAAGGGACTCCATCCAAAAGTCAGCAGTCGCAAACTGCTGCATCTAAATCTCTAGCTTCAGGCCGCAGCTTGCCGGCAGCTCTGGGGAAGTCCAGTTGAGAAGCTGCAGCCCAGCAGTCCTCCTGGGCCTGTTACCAACAGGCAGGTGCCCAGCAGCAGGGCTCTCACCTCCCTGCTCAGACCTCTGCACCCCACTCACCCCCATTAGGCCCTTGGTCCTTTACCACAGGACTCCATCTTCTGATTGATTTTTCACTGGGGGCTTCAAGGGAGGCTGCGAGTTGGAAAGGCAGTTGTGGGGAAGACTTTGGACAGGCAGGTCAGCCTGGGTGACCGAGGTTACTGTGGTGGTTAACCCCTCCTCTGCTGGCTATAGGGCCACACAGATCTGATCTTTGGGTCCCATTTCTCCAAAATCAGCACTAGTGATATATCCTGAGCCTTCAGCTGATTCTGAATCTTGCAGATGCCTGAGAATGACTGCCTATAGGGATGTGTCCACATGGTCCAGCTGGGCTTGGGCTCCTGGAACTGGACAACAGAGGTCTTTATCTCAGGAAGGACTGCATTTGGGTAAAGTGATTGAGTCAGAGCAACAGGGCCTTAAATCAGCCTTGAGGCACTGGGAGTGCCTTAGTCCCCCTCCTAAGCATTCTAGGTCTTTGCTTTGGACTTGGTATACACTTAAAGAGCAGGAGAGGGCGTCCTTGGCATCAGACCTGGACTGCTGTTGCTGTTCCACTCCTTGGAGCTCCCTCATTCACTGGAACCATAAACCTGGCAGAGATACAGTGAGGAAGGAAGAAGTAGGCACCAGCCAGAGCTGCCCAGGCTGGGGGACTGGCAGGCCGGGCAGGCCAGGGTGCCTGCGTGCAATAGGGGCCTCATTCATACCTGCTGAATGGAAGAGAGTTGCTGAGGCAGCAGAGGGGCTTCTCAGGATTCCAGTGAGCTCTGCTCAGGCACCAGGCTACCCTGTGTGTGGAGGCCTGGCCTGCTGAAACGTATGCTTGCCCAGAAGCTGCTGTCTAACCTTCTCTGTCAGGGCACCAACTCCAGTGCCATAACCTGACACAGAAAGATTTGATTGTATTGCTTCGCATTCAAAAACCATTGCTGGGTCCCCGTTAGCTTTAACAGTGTTTCCTGGAGTACATACCAAGGGATGTTTGTCCCATGAGATGTTCCTTAGCAGTTGGCTTCAGTGGGCATGATTCCCTCTTGAGGATGCAACCCAAGGGCTCTGTGGAGTCCTGCAGGGGCGGAATGGGTTTCCCAAGCTTGACCATGGGACACTAGCACCCTGTCTTTTGTTCTCTTAACTCCTATTGCATATGGCAGAGTGTGGGGCATAGTTTGGTAACAGTAGCCGGTAGCATAAAAGCCAAAGTGGTCTTGCATTCAATAGATTATAAAATCTGGACTCAGTCTAAGGTTCTCGCCATCTCACCCCCTGCATTGCTCCTCCTTCCTGTGCCCCATGGATCCCCTTCCTTGGGCATGCTGTGTGTCATGGACTGAATCGCGTCCTCCCAAATTCACATGTTGAAGCCCCTAGTCCATCAGAATGTGACTGTATTTGGAGACATTGCCTTTAAAGAGGTGATTAAGTTAAAATGAGGCTGTTAGGATGGGCTCTAATCCAATATGATTGGTGTCCTTATAAGAGAGCCAATTAGGGCAAAGAAAGAGACAAGAGATATGCATGTACACTGAGGAAAGACCCCGGGAGGACTCAGGAGAAGGTGGCCATCTGCAAGCCAACGACAGAAGAACCAACCCTGTGACACCTTCATCTTGGGCTTCCAGACTTCAAAACTGGAAGTTTCTGTTGTTTAAACCCCCCAGTCTGCAGTACTCTGTGATGGCAGCCAGTGCTGATTGATCCCCTGTGCCACTCACTGCTCCACAAGGGTACTCTAGGACCCAAAGTGTTCCATCCCATAATATGTTTATGCTCCCTTCCTCCTGGGATGCTGTGCTCTGCCACCATATTTCTCTCTGCAAAAACCAAGCAAAACCACGCAAAATAAAATATAATTCTGCCTGTCTTTTAAGGCCTCACTCAAATGCCTCCTCATCCAATGAGCTCTCCCTGGTCAGTTCAGCTGAAGGGAGTCCTCTCTGTGCCTGCGGAAGGTCAGCTCACGCATCTCCCACTGCCCTCTGTTATGTGGAGTTGTGCGCAGTGACTCCTGCCACCACACTGCTGGTGTGGGCAGTGAATGTGTGGGCACCACATTCTTGGGGCAGAACTCATTTATGTCTCAGTTCCTAGCACAGTGCCTGCCACTTAGGAGGTGCTCAATAATTATGTTCTGGACGCAATTAAAACTGTGCCTCTGCAGTGCCTCGTGCCTGCCTGGTATCTTCCAGCTTTTGTGATGCCAGGACCCAGACTGCCGTCTCCACCCTGGCTGCTCAGGGAGCTGTGGAGTGGGGAGCTTCTGAGATGGCCCTTGAAGGGTACAGAAGAGGTGAAGTCATGTCTCAGTGACAGCGAGGAGCAGCGAGCTGCCTTATCTGAGTTTCCATGTAACTGCATGTGTGTTTGACCTGAACACACAGGAACTCTGGGGCTTGCACGTGGAGGGGACTGTACCCACACGATGAGGATGGAGACGGTCAGTCCGCCAGCAATCCGGAGCTTCTGGCTCTGTTCTCCAGGGAAGTTTCTTCCAGCGACCCCACTGGAGCTGGGAGGCGCAGACAACTGAGCACCAGGTGGAAGCTGGGACCTCCTTCTGGAGTCCTGGGCTGGGTCAGCGTGTGTGTCGTGCTGCCAGCACCCGAGCCACCGACCCCTCACGTGGGGTTTGTCAAGCGTCTCTGCGTCCCTGGCCTCGGGAAGAAGGGCCCCGGTGGGAGGGGAGCGTTGACACCCTCCCCTCTGATCTGAACACAGGTTTCTAATTTTCCAGTAATTTGCCCTTTCTCCCTCTCCCCGGTTGGCTTCCCTGTCACTTCATTTCCTGCTGTATTCTCATCTTACAGCAAAGGTGAAGAGAGTTGACCTCTCCTTGCCCCAAAGCAGAATAAAATCCAGAACAGATTCTTGTGAATAAAAATAGGCTTGAATACCCCCAGCCAGCCACCTTGGGCTCTGCTCAGCCCATCTGGCCTGTGGAGTTCTCTCACCACCCAGCCCACAGGGCAGAGCTGCGGAGGATAGGCCGATGGCCAGCCAGAGCCAGAGCCAGAGCAGGCCCAGCCGGGGGCTGTTGGACAACTTTATCCTCTCACATGGGGGATGGCTGCCTTTGCCAGTGGACTAGGAAGGAAGATTGAAATGTCAGCACCTGGTGGGAAAAAAACAATTTCTGCCTAGAACATTTGGGAAAATTCCAAGAAGGATGCAACTGATCCCCCTCCCCATCCTAGTAGTTTCAAAGGGATTGTGGCTTCAGAGCCAGACAGACCCCAGGTCTGGTTCTTGCTCTTTTGTGGTCAGCTGTGTTATCTAAAGTAAGAAACTTCATCTCGGGCTGGGCGCTGTGGCTCACACCTGTAATTCCAACACTTTGGGAGGCCGAGGAGGGCGGATCAGGAGGTCAGGAGATCGAGACCATCCTGGCTAACACGGTGAAACCCCGTCTCTACTAAAAATACAAAAAAATTAGCCGGATGTGGTGGCGGCGCCTGTAGTCCCAGCTACTCGGGAGTCTGAGGCAGGAGAATGGCGTGAACCCTGGAGGTGGAGCTTGCAGTGAGCGAGGCTCCATCTAAAAAAAAAAAGAAACTTCATCTCTACTAACCTCAGTTTCATCATCTGCAAAATGGAGATAAGGATGTAGATTCTGCAGGTAGACTGGGAGGATGAGCAAGACAATCGCAGGTGTTCAGTGCAGGGTCTACCTATGTGACCTTCCTCCCATTCAGGTTTCAGCTTAAACGCCAGAGGAGTGTGATGCCCCCTCTAAATGCAGTGGCCAGCTCCGGTCCGTCAGAGCGTCCTCTATTCCCTTTCCATGGTGGGATGTTTGCTTGTTTCTTTGTTTATGCGTGCTGTCTGGCTCCCGGTTCTAGAACAAAAGACTGCCAGAGCAGGAACACTGCATTGGGGCACCCAACGATGATGGTAGAGAGCGAGCACTCGAGAAAGGTTTATTTAAAAAGTGGGTGCAGAAATGACAGCTATTATTTCTATTGTGTCAGGGTAACTTTTTAAACATATGAGTTGGTGTTTTTACCTTTCCCTGTATTTTCCCAGTTTTCCATCCCTTTTCAAGCAGTTAGAGGCCCTGGGCATCCTTGTCTCAGGGGATGTTTGTGGCAGCTTAAAAACAAAAGTTGCTGCAAGATATGCTTTCCTTCCTGGATTTTACTCCCAAAGAGTCTGAAATTATTGAAAAGATGGTGCTGGTTGTCTGGGAGGCTTGAGGAGAGAAAGAAAATGAGAGAGAAGGAGAGAGATTTTGGAAGAAACATGAAGAAACAGCGACTTCCCATCTTCCTTCTCCTTTAATCCAAAAAAAGATTTCTGGCAATGGGTGGGGCAGGAGGAGGGTCCGAGCGTTCTGTGAGCAGCAGCGGATGCCCACACACCCGTGAGACAGCATCCTGAGAAGGGAGCCAACATGTGGAGGACATGGGGACCACACACTGAGCTTCCCCAGGGATGGGAGTGGCACCAGAGCAGCAGAATGGTCCGGTGTGACAGGCTTGTGGGCAGGGCCAGCTAGGGCTGGTGACCGATGGGCCTTCCTGGCACCCTGATGCTGCTTATAACCCTGCAGAAGGCACAGCTCTAGAATGACAGAAACTCAATCAGGGCTCAGAGTCAGAGCTGAGTTCCACTCTCTGCTCTGCTTTATTTATTCAGAGTCCTTCGATGATGTGCCCTGGGCCGGTGTTTGCAGAAAGGCAAGGGTGGGTGTGAGGAGCAGCACTGCAGGTTCTGGACACCCCAGAGGCACAGCACCCCTGTACCTACCATCACTCCTGGGCTCAGGTTGGCTCTGCTCAGCCAGGTCTTCACTCCTGGGATGATCAGAGGGGACTATGTATCAGGTGTACATTCCCCATCCCCCTACAAAAAGGTAGTAATTCTTTGTTTTTCTACAGCACAGCTAAATCTAGTAGAAGGACTCTTACCACAGTTGATGTCTAATATCTGTTGCTTTTCATGGCTCCCTGTCCGTCACTGTCATATGAGAACCCCAGGGCTTTGTGACTCAGGAGAAGTGTGGCAGAGCCCAGGGCCGCAGATGTGAATGGTTGCACAGCTGTGGTTTGTTGCCCAGGCCATGTGGTTCATTAGAAGACAGCTGGTTTCACTGTCAGCTTTGTTCCTACTCTGCCAAGCTCTGCAAGGGGTGCTTCCAGGGTAGGCTCAGCCCTGATGCTTCTAGCCACATCTCCATGGCACCTCTGGCAGGTCCGGCTGCTCCCCGACGCTGTGTGCAAGTGGAATAGGGACCCTTCCACCCTCCAGCCTCAGGATCCCACTCCCTAGAGGTGGGCCTCTTCTCTTTGTCCCTTGAAGAACCAGCTTCCAATTCCTTCACAGCTAGGACAGAACCCGACAATTCTTCTTGTGGCCTTGGTTCTCCAGGATCACCTTTGTCTCACCTGGTGATGTCTTCCCTGAAGCACAGAAGAGAATCACGAGTACTTGTTTCAAAGAAAATGACCAAAATCTGTCTTAGCTTCCCATCGCTGCTATAACAAATCACCACAACTTGTTGGCTTCAAAAAACACACATGGATCTTACAGTTCTGTAGAAGTTTGACACGGGCTTCACTGGGCTAAAATTAAGATGTTGACAAGGCTGTATTCCTTTCTAGGACTGATGTAGTTGGACTCTGTGTCCCCACCCAAATCTCACATTGAACTGTAATCCTGAATGTTACAGGAGGGGCCTGGTGGGAGGTGATTGGACCATGGGGACCAGATTTCCCCCTTGTTGTTGTAATGGTGAGTGAGTTCTCACGAGATCTGGTTGTTTAAAAGTAAATAGCCACCTTGCACCTCGATCTCTCTTGCTTCTTCTCTGGCTGTGTAAGATGTGCTTGTTTCCCCTTCACTTTCTGCCATGGTTGTAAGTTTCCTGAGGCCTCCGCAGCCATGCTTCCTGTGCAGCCCGAGGAACTGTGTCAATTAAAGTTCTTTTCTTTATAAATCACTCAGTCTCAGGTAGTTCTTTACAGCAATGCGAGAACAAGCTAATACAGGGATGAATTCATTCCCTTCCCTTTTCCACCTTCAAGCGCCTATATTCCTGGGGCCCTGGCCCCTTCCTTCGTTTTTGAAGCCAGCAGCTGAGCATCACTCTAACCTGCTCATAAGAAAATGGCATTCTACTTGAGTAGTAGACAGGTGAACCAACAAATACAATTTCATGTGGTAAGCAAAGAACAGGTTCATGGAAGAAGCATGGTCAAAAAAGGGCCCAGTACCCTGGGTGAGGCAGGGATGGGTTCTCAGAGGGCTGCTACTCAAGCCAAGGCTTGTCTGGTCCTCTCTCAGACTGTGGAAAAACTTGAAGAAGTAATTGGGTATAACTCATCTTCTTATTTTCCTTGATGCTAAAATCACTGCTTTGCAATCTGTAGACACCCAATAAATATCACTTACAATGAACCAGTTCTCTTCAATCTGAGTCATTTTTCTCTTCTGGGCTACAGTTGCAGATGGGAGATGAGAGACCAGTGCCAAGCTAGAGGGCTGAGCTAGCATCCTCAGGGCAGAGCCTAGCTTTAGAGCTTGGCAGATTTTCTTTATTGTCATACATTTTCTTTCCCTAGCAGAGATGAATTCCAGAATTGAGGCAGGAAGCTCTCTGTTTAGTTGTGGGACCTCACCAGGAATTCACCCCAGACATCAGGGAATTAGATTTAAAATCCCGCCCTTGCGTTTAAGCAGGGATTTAGGATCACTTGGGGGTTGATCATTGATAGATGTCTCCTCATTTGAGTTTCTTCATAAAATAACATGTGGGGAGCGAGGGAATGAAATTGAGCAAGTGAAATACTTGGCAGAGTCTCAGGAAAGACGTTAAAGCAGATCTATGAGCTGTGCCCCATGGCGGGGGGGTTGCTCCTGAGTCGGAAGGTGCATAGGTTGGCGGCAGGAGGAAGCGTCATGGAGCCTCTGTTTCTGAGCCCATGCATTGAGATTCCGGCCTCTAGTCAGAAATTCCCCTTGCAGCTTCTGCCTGGTCCAGCCCCTCAGCTGTGAGCATCTTCTGGTCCTCTTGCTTCAGATTGTTCCCCATTCAAGAAGCAGATTCTTCCCATCTGCTCCTTCACACGAGCTTCAGGATCAAGACCCCACAGAGGTCTTGGGACTCGCAGGCTGCAGGAGAAGGCTGTGGATGTTTAAAACCACATGTCACCACCTCCTGGCAGGGGCTGGCTAAGGACAGGACTAAACTCTCAGTGGTGAGTTAATGTTTGCTGAGGGAATGAATGAAGGAATGACACAGGCAAAATGAAGCTAAATTATCTGTTGAGGTTATCTGTGGTACTTTCCCTGGGCCATGATTCTCCCTCTTAGATGGGAGGAACTCAGCTCCCTAGACCCTTCCTAAGCTCTTGCAGGGCCTGTAGCATCCAGGGATAAAGGAGATAAAGGAGCAGTGGGCTGGGGCAGCCTACTTTCTTTGAGGAGCCACTCTCCATGCCACCCTTTGAATCAGCACTGGTGGCCAATTAGTAGAGTATGATATGAGTAGTGGATGAAGACCTGTCTAGCGCGCACACACACACACACACACACACACACACACACAGAGACAGAATTTAGAAATAAGGGTATTGCTTTGTAAAAATGTGCTGCAGTTTTGCACATGATAGATAGTATACTAAAAGTGGCTTGCAATGTTAAATGTATTTCTTACCATGGGTCAAGGTAAAAAGAAGTTAGAGCATCCAGCATCTCAGAATTGCTGAGGGCTACCATGCTCCCTGGGGGGAGTTGCTGAGGTTTGACCAGGCAACTTCAGTTGTAAAATAAAGATGCCTAACCATCCACAATGACCTCTTCCTGAGACCTTGAGGGGAAGTAGAGGAGGACTGGCTGGGAGTAAGAGGCCAGGGCTCTGAGCTTCCATCTGTGTGTACTTACTGTGAGCCTTGGGCACATTGCTAATCCCTCTTCCACCTGTTTTCTCTTCCAATGTGGAGGTTACAGTGTGTCTGTGTGTACTGCTGCCCTCTGGTGGTGAGCTCTATACTTCACTGCAGCCACGACATCCGGCTTGGGTTTATTGATTGGCTTGTCGCTGTTCAGGTTTTCCCATCTTCTTGTTCTCAGAAGGTAAGCCTTACCCCAGGTGGAGCAGCATCCCACATGTGTGGTGTGAGTTTTCTGCAAAGGCCTCTGCTGTTCAAATGCCTTGCCTGGAGATACTGTCATGCGAGAATGTAAATGAAAGGGCATAGCTAATAGGGAACTACTTTGTAGCCAAAGTTTGATGAGATCCACCTGCTTCAGGGTATGCAGCTGTATGCCAGGTACTCTGGATGCATCTGCCAGCTCTGAACAGTGTTTTATGAAGCTTTTGAGAGAGTGGGACCAGATGTTTAGAAAGAAGAGCTTGTCTTGTCGCTTCCCTCAGCCCCTTCCTTTTTTGATGGTATCAGCACCTCTTTGCACTTCCAGTTAAGACTCTAGTTAAATTCCCTTCAGTAGTTGACTCAACCTTTTGCAAGAGGTAAGATAAGCGATTAAAAAAAAAATCTTACTTAAACAGCCTGCTGCATTGTTCTGAGATTTATTTCTAGTAAATCAAAGGGGGACTGAATGTCCCCTAGCATTGTCCTGGGATTGATAAAGGTCAATTGTCCTCAGAAGTATGGACCTGAAGTCTCTCCAAGGTTAGAGGTTCATATTCATGGTCAATGCATCTTAAAATCCCCCATAGCAAATATCTTAGACCATTGCATTTAATAGGTGCTTAGTAATTGTGTGTTAAAAGGTTGAATGGATGAATGAACGAGTGGAGTGTCAGAAATGGCACTTCAGATGAAGTTTCTGAGCTATGAAGTAACAATGTACGGTGCATCATGCATGAAGCAGATTGGGCAAGGGAACTCCACTGTTACATGGTAGGATTGGTTGGCCAGGAATCAAGTCAGGGTATTTAATCATTTGAAAGACCCAAGTAAACACTCAGCAAAACTAGAGTCAAAGCACATTTCAAAACAATCATTTAGACTGTTAAGCTGCTATCTTATAGAGTTGGGGGCCTGAAGCAGGGAGTGTTTTATTTTTGAACAACTCGCTTCCCTTCTGACTTCAAGAATCCTCATGATGGTTTGGTTTTGAGGACATTACCAGTCAACCGCAGCCAAGAAGTGATTAGCAAATGCCTGCTCCATAGACATGGGTCTGACTTCTGGGCTGAGTTCAAAGCAGAGTTCTTAGTTTAATAATGATACAGCATTCGCTTTCCTTGAAAACTTCCTGTGCTGGAACCATTTTGAGAAAAACAGAAATAATCGTGGAAGTTTGGGGGTGCAAATGAAGACGGGGAGAAAACATTACGTGCATCTTTGAGTACTTGTTCACAACCCTCACAGTGCATCCTGGAGAAGATGTGCCTCCCTTGTTCTGTTGATAGGAAATGGCCACTGTTTACAGTGAGGCAGAACAAAGCAGGGGCTTACTTACTCCCCAGTGCCAATCAGTATGCTGAGAGCTGGTTCCAGTGCTCACAGAGCCGTGGATCACTGTTACTGCTTTGAAAATCATTTGTTGCTGTGTCATTTAAAGGAATCTGATTACAGGTTTGAAAGAAATACTAGAATTCTACAAAATAACTTCGAGCGGCATTTCCCAAAACCATGGACAAGTACTGATAGTGGTTTGTGAAATGATTTTAGCCGAAACATAGGTAAATATTTTTATTTTAATGGTTATGTATTAACACATATGGCAAATATATACAATTAACACACCTTACCTGTGATTTCATGAATAATTTTGCTTAGGGAAAGACTAAATAAACTAAGTAAAAATAATCAAAACAGAAAAGACAAGAAAAGAAGGCATTTTAACTTAAAACCAATAATAGTAGATAGTAAAAACTGTGAAGCTGGTGCTTAAACAATGTGGTTCGGGGAACAGACTGAAAGAGCGCATTAAGTTTTTGCAGTACTATTAGGAGTAACTCTGCAGTATGATTCTGCAGTGACTTTTGGAACAAGTATTCAAAACTACCACCTTGGGAAGGCTCAGGCACTGTGGTTGCACAGGGAGGAAGCCTTGGGGCCATGGCCACTCCCTTCTTTTCATAGGGAACGTTTTGACAACAGAGTCTTTCTAGTGCCAACTCTCTGTGCCCCACCAGTGAAGACCCCAGCAGGCAATGATGACTGTGCTTGGAGCCTCCACACTGGAAAGTGGGTTTTTTCCCAGACTTGAGCCCAGCAGCCCTCAGAGGGAAGTGGATATCCCCAAAGCCTTCCCTTCTGCCCACCTGCCGGAGTGTGACTTCCCACCAGTGCCATCAAACCCCCACAGTGCTTCAGCGTGTAGGCCAAGCTAACAGGTAAGTTTCCCGTGAACTCAGCCTCCTCTACCATCTGGGCATGCAGGCTAGAGCATGAGCCCCCACTGCGTCTCTTTCAGCGTAAAGACATTTCTGAGGCTTTCCTGAAAGAGAAGTGGCCTGGGAGGGCATTTAAGAAGACAGCTTAACTGTCCAGGTGCCTTTTCTATGGATCCTCATCCTGAATCTTGAATCTTGACCCAGGGAATTCACCCCAGCCTTGTGCTGGACTCCTTAGGGACAGAGATGGGACATGAGATGTTGGCTCTGGGGGAAGCAAGTAGAGGTCTGATCTCACCAAGTGCTCTCCTACAGAAGGAGCTCAAACAGTGCCCAGAGCTGGTGCTGGGATGCCATTTGGTGGTCTGGAAGTTGCTGATTGCTTTCTCTGTCACAAAGCCTTTGATTTCCACCGGCTGATGTGTACACATGTGGGTATTCTTGGTGGCCTGGCCATTGAGCATAATTAAAAGAAATGATTGGCTTTCTCTTGATGCAAACATCTGGTTTTACTTGAAACAAGATGACTTAGCTGTTTCAGAAACATTCTTGTAACCCTGGATTCACATTTTCTTCTTAAAATATATATTTTCTCTGTTCGGAGAGTATGTTAATGTAAACACTCCGTGTAACTGACAACCGACAGTTTCAGAAGTACGTGGGGCTCCGAGCACCGGAGGAACCGCAAGAATGATTGCGTTTTTGATTTGATCACTGGAAATCTGTTTCAACAGTCACTCTGATTTAAACAATTACTCCGATTTATACTCCAAACGCTGTAATTTGCAGAAAATGTAACCATGTGAGGACATTTTTGTAGAGTATGTCTTGGCAACTTTGTGTTGTTGTGATGTCATTCACTTCAGTTTTAAGGAAGCACAGAGAAAAGAGAAGAAGGAAAACAACGTCCTTTTTGATGTGCCTTCCTGACCTCCAGGGAAAATGTTCTCAAGTCTTCCTGGCTTACCACTCCTTACCACCCCCAGCCCCCAAGGCCAACACTGAAGGGCTATGAATGACACTGAGGAGAGAAACCAGAGCCAAGATTTCCTGAAGGCCAACGAATTAAGTCCAAGAGTGAGGGCAGCTGGTTTTGTTGTCCCGTCTGCTATCTCTACAGTTAAGACAGGATATCCGTGGGATGCCAGCTCTTGCATCATTCATCAAAGCGCAGGTTTGCAGAGCTGGAAGCCTGGTGGAGGGTGTGAGGTTTAATACCTTCATTGCCTACAAAGAAAGATCCAGAAAGGTTAAAGAACACTGCAAAGTTTCTAGAGCAAGTTAGTGTTAGAGTCAGGGATGGGGCCAGGGCTCTGGTTTTCTGATTCTTTGCAAGATTGTAGCTGTTGCCATGTGATTGCAAGTTGGTGCCATAATATGAACAGAGAAGGTGTCTCAGCAGAATAAGAACAGAAAGTCATAAATCAAAATAATTAGGTGGTACACATTTTGTAGGATGCAGCTTAAGGGAACTAGCATAATGGAAGTATTAGTTCCATTTATACCCTGCCCTCCTCCAGCAAATCCAGCCAGGCTGATGCTGCTGGGGAAAGAGCCACGAGGGCACAGAAGGCGCTTCTGCCGCTATGGGGGCAGAACGCCTCTGTGGATGGTCCCATAATTCTGAGTGGCAGCGGGGTGCTCAGCCGCTCTGAGCACATCTTCCTACACCATCTGTCTTCAACCTAGTCCCAGCCCCAGAGAACCACAAAGAGGTGATTCTGTTTAAAGTTTATCTCCTTAACATCTGTGTGCTTCAGTTGGTTTTTCAGTATCTCCTTAAAATTGACTTATTTCTGCCCATTGCTGAGGAGCGGTGCACCGTTTCAAGTCCCAGCTCTACCTGTGATTTGCTGTGTGAACAAGAAGGCGTCTGGTTTCTTTGCTGTGCTTCAGTGCCCCCGTCAGTTAAATGAAAGACAAGAGCAGAAAGTGCCAAAATTTCTTCCAGTTTCATCACTCTTGGAATCTGTGGCTCTATCATTTTGCGTATTTGTTTTTCTTATTTAAAAAGTGATACAGGCTCACGGTGACAATTTTTTCTACTTGAACTTCATGTCTTGGGGACGTGAAGCTCTTCATGTGCATTGCCCCTTTCAGAGAGCTTTGGGGTGCAGGGACACTCAGCCACAGGCGTGCCCCACAGCCTGGCACTCCTCCCTGGACTGTCCTGAACAACACTTTACCACGAAGGTGGGTGTCTTGCATGCTTCTGAATGATGGGACCTCTGCTAGATGATGGGAAGCCCATAAATTCCTCAGCGAACACAGGAGCTGCCACAGGCGGCACTCAAAAATTGTTCATTGGCCAGGTGCAGTGGCTCACGCCTGTAATCCAAGCACTTTGGGAGGCCGAGGTGGGTGGCTCACCTGAGGTCAGGAGTTTGAGACCAGTCTGGCCAACATGGTGAAACCCCATCTCTACTAAAAATACAAAATTTAGCCAGGTGTGGTGGCTTGTGCCTGTAGTCCCAGCTATTTGGGAGGATGAGACATGAGAGTCACTTGAACCTGGGGGGCAGAGGTTGCAGTGAGCCGAGATGACGCCACTGCACTCTAGCCTGGGTGTCAGAGTGAGACTGTGTCTCAAAAAAACAAAAAAACAAAAAAACAACAAATTGTTTGCTAAACAGCACTGGATTGGACATTTGACTATTATGTCATGCAACAATAAGTTCATCCATGCTAACCACACTGACAAAAGGCATGGTTCTTTCTTTATTTTCCTAAAACTGATCTGATATTCCACATGAGCTCCTACTCACTGGGTAATGGGGCAAAACAAAACCAAAGTTTGGTTCAATTCAATAATTCCAAATCGGTTCCTTTATTTGAAGAGTTTCTTTAGGTAAATGCCCTGTCCTTCAGTCCTCCTCCCTCACCTTTTATCTTACCCCACATGGCATTTGGGTGTGTGAGGAGAGAGTAACATGAGGCATTGGTGAGCTTCGGTTTCCAAGGCAGTGTCCCTTAGCCTGGTCACTGCTTGCCTTGCTGGCTTTGGTGGCCGAGGCCAGCAGTTGGCAAAACTTGCAATTTTTACGTCTCTTTTCCTGGTTGTCCTCCCTGTCTGACTCAGGGTCTGCTGCCTTCCTCATCCAGCTCCAACCTAAGAGGTCCACCTGTGTGGTTACTGTTGCCGGGCCACTGTGCCACTTGCCATGTGGCCCACACAGACTCTCTGGCTCCCAACTCAGTTGCTGTACAATCCCCCCTTGGAGGGCCTGTGAGAATGCCTTGGTCCTAGACATGCCACAAGGAAACATGGAGGCTCAGAGAAGATAACCCACATTTCTGGGCTTCCCTCAGCGCTAGCACACAGCACAATTAGATTAACTTTGGTACAGTTGCCACCATGTTGGTGCACCAGTAGACTGCAAGGAACTTAATCCAGATTTTACAATGGGAAATAAGTTAAAAGCCTCTTCTTTTTGGCCTTTCTTTCCAAATTTCCAACATATTAGAACCCGCCCATCTCAGCCCCGGATTTTTCTGCATACTCCTCCTTCTGTCCCTAGTCCTTCTGGACAAGAGGGATGGATTTCTGGCATTTCCCCCACAGAAATTCTCCCCCTGCATTGAGCAGCAAGTCTCACAGCCTATTTATATTACCAAAAAATTTGCATGATCTGTTTCGTCAATGGATGTGTGGATCACTCTTTTACATTTATACTTATCCCCTGCCTAAATCTCTACTCAGAAATCCAGATTTGAACATCCAATTGCCTTCTCAACCTTTCCACTTGATGTCTAATAGGAATTTCAACCTCAACATCACCAAATCAGACTGCTTTGCTTTGCTGTCCCTGCAACTCCATAGCCTCCCTCTGCTCCAGGCATTTTTCAACCTTGGTGAATGGCATTGTCATTTACTTAGTTGCTCAGGCCAAAAATTGAAGAATCATCCTTAACTCCTCTCTTTCTTTCACATCTCACGTCCAGTTCATCAGCACATCCCATTGGCTGTAACTTCAAAACATATTGTGGATCCAGAACCCTTCTCACCATGCTCACAGTTACCATCTTGTTCCAAGCTACCACCTCTGTCACTTGGTCCACAGCTACGGCCTTTTAACTGGGATTCCTACTTCTTCTTTTGTCCCCGCAGAGCAGAGGTTCTCATCCAGGAGCCATTTTGCCCCCCAGGAACCATTTGGCAATGTCTGGAAACATCTTGGGCTATCACTACTGAACAAAAGGGGGAGAAAGGCAATTGGCATCTAATGGATAGAAGTCAGGGATGCTGCTAAAAATTCTACTATGGACAGAACAGGGACAGCCCATCACAACAAAGAATTAACTGGCCCAAAATGTCGATAGTACCGAGCAACTGCCATGGAACTTATTTTCTCAGCACAGGGAAAATCAGACAGGGTGATTTTTCTTTCCAATTTTTTTTTTTTTTGTAAGATGGGGTGTCGCTGTGTCACCCAGGCTGGAATGCAGTGGGGTGATCATAGCTCACTGGAGCCTTGAACTCCTGGGCTCAAGTGATCTTCCCACCTCAGCCTCCCAAGTAGCTGGGACTACAGGCATGCACCACCATGCCCAGCTAATTTTTATTTTAATGTTTCTGTTGAAATGGGGTCTTGCTGTGTTGTGCAGGCTGGTCTCAAACTCCTGGTCTTCTGAAGTGTAAATTAGATCGTGTCACTGCAATGCTTGAAGGAATAAAGTTTTCTATTACAATACGAATACAATTGAAATTATTTGCTTGTTACAAGGCCTTACAGGACCCACCCCCATCAACTTCTATTTTCTACTCCTCCATTCTGCTCATTTACAATATTCCAGCAGCGCTGATCCTTCTTCTCCTCTCTAATTGCCTCAACTTCTTCCTGTCTTCAGGCCTTTGCACTTGCTGCTACTTCTGCCTGGAACACTGTCCTCCAGGCCTTTGCCTGGTTTCTGTCTTATAACTCCGGTCTCAGGTCAAACATTGCCTTCTCAGTGAGTCTTTCAACCTTCCTATATTATCAGCCTCTTCTGCCCATTTCTCTGAAACACACACACCCACCACTGACCCAATTTTAACTTCCTCATTCCTTTTATCAACAGCTAAGATTATCTTACTTTTGATTGTTTGTGGTTTGTCTTTCTTAAGTTTTTTGAGAATAGGACTCTTCTTTTGGAATAGTACAGAGAAGGGGCTTAATACATATTGCTGGCTGCTTGACTGATTGGTTGTTAATATGTTGAATAGAAGCTAAAGTGATTTAGCACATCCTTTCTCTCTTGTCAATGCCTGGCTTTCAGGCCAATTGTTTTACTGTGAAATCTTATTTCAATAATATGAGCTGAATATTAACCCTCTATGCATTCCTGTTCTAGCAATGCTAGGCACCCTGACCCCATCCCACCCAACAAATATGTGTCTTAGCTGGCTAAGAAATAGGTCATGTACAGGAAAATGCAAAAGAATAAAAATAGTTTTAAATTGTTATTTTTCAAAATAGTGCTCTGTTACAAGTGGAAACATACAGTGTTCGTTTATTATAAAATGTAAAGAAAACATCGCTTCCTCCAAGAGGCAAACCCCACTCTCCCTTCTCTTCTCCCAGTGGGTGACAGGACCTGCCTTAGCTGCGTGGCCTGTTTGCACGGGCCCTGGTGGCTGAAGGATAGTCAGCTGCCCACTTCCTTGCAACGCAAACATTACCTAAGGTTATCTCTGTACTGGTGAACAGGATTTATTTTCCTGCAAGTTAGCTGAGAAGACTAAATGCAGAAGTGCTGGATTCTCAGGAGCCATTTCAATGAACAGGCTGTCCTTTGCCAGTGTAGAAGCATCCTGAGGTTTCACCCACAAAACTAGGCGAGGCTGGGTGAGTGTGCTTTCTGTGCATTAGTGTGTATCACAGTGAATGTGTGTGTACGGGCCTGTAAGTGTGCCTCAGGTGTATATCTGTGTCTACGAATACACCTCAGAGGCCAAAGATTGAAAATGGGAAAGGTCATTTTGTGGATCACCCAGGGAAGGGCAGTGGGAGGAGCTCATTTCACAAATCTAGTGTTGGTCATGTGAACTAATATCATGGGGACAGGCCAAAGTTATCTGTAGCTTTTTATAATTTATTTGCAAACAACCTAGGTTCAAATCCATTTTTTTGTTTGTTTTAGAAGAGCTTATGAATTTTTCTGAGCCTCAATTTCCTGATCTGAAAATTATCACTGAGAATTTATTTACAATGGTCCCAGAACTATCAAAAGCTTACTGCATACCACCATGAGATGCCTCCCGTGTCCTGCCCTTCCTGGCTGAGAAGCGTCTGTGTTTTGCTGCTTGTTCTGGGGTCTTTGTTATCCAGACCGGGGAGTGTGTGTGAGGGTAAAACGTGGAGGCTCACAGGATTTCTATTACAAACGGCTGAAGAACAAGGACAAAGCCAGAGGGCGAAGGTGGGTGGGAGAAGGAGCCAAGACAGGCTCAGTTGGGGGCACTCTTCTTGCCACTAGGGATGAGGCAAGAGAGAGGATTTGGGGGCATCTGCCAAGATGTGAGACATGATAATAGAGGGAAATAGAAGAAGATGATTTCCAAAAGATTTTCTGCGTGTTAGGATGGTGACACCACTTAGGTATTTCCTCGAGGGACTGCAGTGCTGATTAATACTGCTCTCCTATCATTTTGGCAGCCAGACCAAAGTTTCTTTTCTGAGGCCTCTTATGAGAGGCCTAAGAAAACCAGACCTTATTCAAGTTAGAACAAATTTGTGCTGTTGTCGTGAGGGTTATATATGGATTAAGTGCTATTTTGTGTGTAAATCTTTAGCTAAGGTTCTGGTAAACATTAATCACTAAATAAAATGATAATTTTTTTTTTCTTTGTACAAAGCTACAATTAGGATGCTAATCACTGTGTTGTTTCTCAAAAGACCAACCCGAGTCTTAAGTGTGCACACTGTCGTTTATTTATTTAACACTTTCTGTTTGCCACTTATTTAGTAACTGTTTTTTCTGGTGTGGATTGGCCCTCAGCATCTCCCACCCCAGGTCCTGTTGGCTCATAGCTGCTCATGAATCTAAGACTAACTTATCAAGGTTGTCTTGAGATGCAGAAAAATGAATGCCTAGAGTTGAACCCCAGTTCTGCCAGTCAGCAGCTGGTCACCCTGAGCCAGTTACTGAATCTTTTTCATGCCTCAACTTACTCATCTTTGAAATGGCAATATGGATGATCTCTGCCTCATAAAGATGCTATGAGCTTAAATGAGTTAATATTTAATTCTGCCTGGCATGTAGTGATTGCTATGTAAGGGTTTGTGGGGGTGATGATGGCAATGTGATAAGGAAGATGAAGATAACTCGCTTCTCTTGTGCCTGGCAGCATTCAGCACAGGCTTGGGCACAGAGCTGTTCTGAAAAGATCTGCGAAGACTAGGAGAACCACTGGGAGGCCCGTGTAATGCTGAACTGACTCATGTGGTAAAACTCCCAACAGCACAAGGGACAGTTTCCTTTTGGCTGTGAACTCTCATTCCTTCCTGGGAGTAGGCTGCCTGTGTTATTGTGAGAATAACTAAAATATCTCTCGATCCAAATATTTGGAAGTTGTTGACCAGGGCGGTCAAAGGGCTGGGCAAGAATGGTTATGTCTCACTGCCAGGCTCTGTGTCCTGAGAACAGTGGTGAGAGCTAGCTTGCCAGGTTTCCTTGGTGGGGGAAAATTAAAAAGTTCCAAAAAGGCACTCCATTCCTGTGTCAGGAGGGGACTGGGCCCTGCTGGGGATGGACAGGGTGGGAGGATGTAAGCAGGGGACCCATGGAGGGAGGTTGGATTTCCCCAGAACCCTTTTTGGGCCTTGAATTAAAGCAAGCTTAATCTAAATTCTTATTTTCTTCTTCAGTGGACTTTTCCTAAATGTTGTGGATTTTTGAGTCAAGGATTTGCTGGGTGGCTGGTGACCTTGTGGGAGAAAAGAAAGCATTCGGAGCATCTAGGCAAGAAGACGCTAGAGTAAGACCCAGGCCTGAGGCTGAGAACTGCAGTGGCCTTCCCCTAGGAAGGCTGTGTTCTGGTTCTTAGCCCCACAACAGCTGACTGGAGAGAGGATCTGGCCCTGTGAACAATCTGCAGGGGACACAGATTTCTAACTAACACTGACCTGAATTGATTAGAGAATTTACGTGTATTGTGTTGGCTTCAGCTCTCTCTGGGGACCCAAGACCCCTGCTATGGTCCAGTGACCCCAGCTACTTTGCTCAGAATTCCATTAGGGACTTTAACTTCTATGGAGTTGAGGTCTTCTATGGAGGGAAGATCTGAGGTATGTTCCCGGGAATGGCTGGTATAATCTCAACCTTAGACAGAATGGGTCACAAAGGAAATCCCAGAAAGAGGGATGAGAGAATTTAAAAAAAAACTCACATTCACAGGAAAGGCCAGGTGAAATGTATGGGACTGGAGGGAGGAGGAGATTGACGCTGACTTTTCTGAAGCAGAGTCTCTGGTCTGGCTAGCTTCAATGTAGCGTTGATCCCATTAGACAGTGAACAGGCAGGAGACATCCAACATTAAGTGCAATGAATCACATAACTTCATTCTAAAATCCAGGGGACCCTTTCTTGGCAAAAGAAGGCTCTGTCCTAAGGGGTTAGTGTGAACCAACCTTAAGAATACAGTTTCTAGTGGGGCGTGGTGGCTCACGCCTTTAATCCCAGCATTTTGGAGGCTGAGGCAGGTGGATCACCTGAGATCGGGAGTTCAAGACCAGCCTGGCCAACACGGCAAAACCGCATCTCCACTAAAAATACAAAAATTAGCTAGGTATGGTGGTGCATGCGTGTAATCCCAGTTACTTGGGAGCCTGAGGCACGAGAATCCCTGGAACTTGGGAGGTGGAGGTTGGAGTGAGCTGAAATGGCATCACTGCACTCCAGCCTGGGCTACAGAGTAAGACTCTGTCTCAGAAAAAAAAAAAAAAAAGAAGAAAAGAAAAGAATATAGTGTTCCTGGCTGTGACAGCCCTATGCCCTACAAGCTGCTTTTCAGGCGTTGCAGAACTTTTGTTGGTATGGTTGGATATCTGTGGCATTTTGTGATCGACAACGATCCTGCTTGAGTAGTTTCCCATGGTGGCAGCAAGATATATATACAGTGAGGAGTGGTCACAAATACCCAGGGGAGAAGTACAGACTAAGTTGTGCCAGAGGCTCTCAAAATTTAAATTTTAAATGTGACTCAAAACAACAACTATTTGTTTACCTCCTGATTCTGCAGATCAGCAATTTGGGCTGGGATTATCTGCGCAGAGCTCCGCTCGGTGGATTCTGGTTGGGTGCTCCCATGCATCTGCCATCAGAGCCTGAACTGGTTGTCTAAAATGGCTCTGTGGGATGGCTCGACTCTGTTCCATGTGGTCTCTCATCCTCCATCTGGCAAACCTAGACTTTATTAAATGACAGTGGTGGTAGAATCCCAAGAGAGCACGTGGAAACGTGCAAAGACTCTTGAGGCCCAGGCTTGGGACTTGGATGACGTCACACTCTCTGCATTCTATTATCCAAATCAAACCACGAAGTCAAGAAATACTTCTCGATGGGAGAGGCTGCAAAGAATTGTGGCAATTTTTTGCAATCGATCACAGGTGTCCTCTGTGCTTTTGTTAGCTTTAAGGATTTACTTCCAGCCTTTTGAAGTCCATCAAATCATTCACAAAAGGAAAACTGAGAAGAACCTCAGTATTTGAGAGATTATAAGAATTCCTTTGTAATGTCAAAAATTTCCAGGACCCTCAGAATAGTTCATGGATTTCTACATGAACTCTAGAACCGTAGTCCTAGAGTTTGAAAGATTACTTAATAACTAAAAGTTCCTATACATTTGAGGAAGTTTTGAAGTAAATTTGTATCTTTTAACCATAGCATCATCAGTATGCATTAATAGTAGTAGTTAGCATTTACATGAAGTAAGATCTATTAAGGCTACAGGCGTAGATTAATGTGTAAATAGCCTCATGGGCCCTTTGTATTCATAATAGCTCTGAGGTATGATAAAGATCCAGAGCTCATAGGGTGGGAACCACTGTTCTAAACCAAATGAAGAACTGGCCTAATGTCACTGAATTTTATGTATCTGTGTCCCCTTGGGCCATGGACACTTACATGTACTTTCCATTTGTGGAGACTGCACTAGAAACTGCCCTGGGTCCTTTATAAATCTACTCTCTCGACTCCCAAACCATCTTTCCATCAAACCAACCAGTGAGGTCTGACATTCCACTATGGAAAAGTCACATCTCAAGTTTACAATTTCCAGGGTTAAGATGCAATTCTCCTGGGTGCAGGGGCACAGTGTGTGGTCACTCATGGTGGCTTACTCTGCAACCCCTCACTAGAGTAGGAAGGTGGAAGCAGTTCTGCTTGGCCACTGAACAGTGGTGGGAGTCCTCTCCCCAACTCTGGACTTCTGTTTTCTTGCAAAGAAATGAGAATTGAAAAGGCCCTTTTAGGAAGGTCAAGGCTGAAATGAGTGTCAATAAAGACATGTGTTCTCCAGGGCCAGGCACAAATAAAAACTAGTTGTCTCTTTCTCCTTCATCTTTCTATTTGATCTTATTGCGCTGCCCCTCCCTAATCTCTTGGCAGTGGTAGAGCCACCTCCTCTGTTGGAAAAACATTGACTTTGAGAGGCACATCCCTGCTTCACATTTGGGGATCTGACAGTGGGTTTAATGCACTAGGAACCTGCAATTCCAGGACAGATCATCCTTGTGAGTGCCTAGGGCCTAGTCACTCTGTGGCACAGCCTTCTCAGATATGCAGGGCGAAGCAGAGGCAGGAGACCACAGGAAAGGAGCCGGGAAGACAGCAGAAAAGAACTGGGGTCTCTGTTTCCATGGGCGTTCCCGTTTTCAGCTGGGTGTCTTGGTGGCCAAGCTACGCTTCTGCTCTTTGATGCAATGAGATACTCTGTTACTGTCCAAATCATCTCCCTTTTGATTTAGGGCCAGTTTGAGTGTTGTTGTTGTTGTTGTTGTTTTTTCCTGGTAATCTTGATTAAAACACATTAACTGAACAAATTAAGACATATTCATTTGACGTTTGTGCATGCCAGGCTCTGGCAGCTGCAATGTTGAAGCCATGGTCTCTGCTCTTCCGACATAAAGTCTGGTGCAGGAGGCCAACACATGAACAGATAATTACAGTGTAGTGTGAAAGTGTGGCATATGGGAGTCATGGGTTGATGAAGAGAAGAAAGCACGTAGACAGGAAAGAAGGAGTCAGACAGCTGAGTTTGATGGGCCACCAGGGGCTCAACAGAAGCAGTGAGATCACAAACAAGGAGCTGGGAAGCAGCAGTTCTCAGAACTGATGGGTATGGGGGTTGGGTATTGCCCTGCTGTAGTTGAAGGCAAGTGAAGGTGTTGAGAAACTGAGGCCAGGTCGGCAGAGCTAGGTGATCCAGAGCTGCTCAGAGAACCTTCCCAAGCTTGCTCCTGGCTCGTGACTGCTGAATTACAGAGATAGGAACAGGTGTAATTTCATTTCCCATGTTTTCAGCAAAGGCATACAATTGAACAGTGTTCTCATCTGAAATGACAGAAGACCATCACCCATTTATAAAATAGCACCCTTTAAAACATTCCCACCAAATGTTCTCGATATTGAACAGAAAGATTTTGGAATCAAAGCAAGGTAGAAACAGGCCTCTTTCACAAATGGTTTCCATCTTTGCTGCTTCACCTCCACCACTCACAGATACCCCTCACTTTATAAGCAAACACAAATGTTTGGAAACAAGAATGAAAAATGGTAAAAACGTTCCTATGTTGGGACACTGTTATCATCCAACCACGTGACTTGGCCAGCATGCTGTCAGATGTTTAGGGCCGCAGTGGGACAAGCTCTGGAGGCTGCAGAGTGCGTCTCCCCAAGTGAGCAGCCATACTTCCAAAGTACGAGGCTGTTATGAAGACCTGGGAAATGAATCTCCAGCCTTCCTCGGAGAGTCCCACTTCTAATGCCACCTCTGTCAGCCAAACTCATGTTAGCATCAGTTTATCATAAAATATGGAGCAGCCTGTAACTTTCATTTTTCTCTTTCAACTGGGATATTAAAAGAGGCTTTAACATTTCCTCCAAAAATGCATTTCAGAGTTCACATTTCCTCCCAAGGGCCTGCTCTGAATGAAGACGCCTCATTTCAAGCTTGATTTAATCCAGGAAGTGCCTGGGAATCAGATAATGCCAGCAACAACCAGCAAGTTAAAAAAGCTACTCTAAAGGCCTTCTTTGCTGCATTTCTGCTCTAAAGGGCTTCTTCCTTGTGCATTTAAGTTGGGGGGGGGTCATCTATAGAATGCTTACCCCCTGCTATCATCTGTATACCCATTATTCCTACTGCCACCACTGCCTGTGGCACCATCCCCACCATCACATCAGGATCATCACCACCGTGGACTCTGTAGTCCTTCCTCTGTGACTTGCCCCATCATGGAAGGCTAATTAACATGAAGGACATACCATCTACAGGTCTGCATCCTTCCTCTCCCCCTCATTCTCCTGCAGAAACAGAAGCAGCACAGCTTGGTCTAGAAACTCCCTGGTGTACCACATAGAATGAGCTTGTCCTCCTGGGAAGGGGATACGGGTTAGGAAGTTATAGGGCCCACCTTGTGAATAGAGGCTGACCAGCACTATCAACCCTTAAATACAGCAGCTTCTTGGTGGTTGGGGAGTCACGAGTACCGAACCCACGTTTCCTGGATCAAAAATGGAGTGACACGTGTCCATTGATGGGGCCAATAGGACAGGGTGTTTAAATTTCAGCTTTCTAGGAAAATCTAGGATGTTAGGATATTGAGGAGAGGGTCAAGTAGAGTGAGTTCTGCTCCCAAGAAGACCATGGTGATTGCAGGCCTATGTGTGACTTCTCAGCTTTTGGATCTGGGTAAGTTACTGGTGGCAGACCCTCTAGAGACTATTCAGAGGAGGCACCTGGCTGATTTCCTATTTCCTGTTGGAAACAAAGCCGTTCAGCTCATAGAGACAGAGTCCTGCCCAGGGAGATGGCGAGATCGTGTCCCTCTGAAGCAGTAGTTCTCAATCAAGGGATTTCGTTCCCCAGGAAACACTTGGCAATGCCTAGAGACATTTCTAGTTTTCACTATTGGCAAAGAGATGCTGCCAGCCTCAGAGGCTGGGGATGCTGCTAAACATTCTAGAATGGACAGGAAATAGGAAACTATCCAGCCCCAAAAAGTAAAACCAGGGGAGGGAGACTGAGGCAGTACTGTCCTCCCCACAGCCAAGGCCCTGGAACAACATAATTTGACAGCCAGCTTTGAAAATGGGAAGGAATTTACATAGAAAGAAGCCAGGCAAGTAAAGAAGTTACAACAGAACCCTGTTTTTGTAAGTGCCTGAAGGGCAGCTGGAAGGGCCTGGGTCTGGCCTCCCTGGGGCATTAAGAGGGCATGAGTCTAATCAGCTTCCAGTGAGGTCTCTACCAAATGAGGGCCTGGATTCTGACTGATGCCTGGGGAGTTAGCCTCAAGGAGAGCTTTCTTCTCATCAAAAAGTCAAGTGGCTGGAAGACATGGCTTCTGGCAGTACACACCGAGGAGCTGGCTGTTTTCAAGAGTAGGAGGTGTGTGGGAGGAGACTTAGGGATTTGGGTCTTCGTGCATGAATAAATACCACCTCTGCACCCTGTAACCCCAGATTTCAGAGCCTGGCAGAGTACATACCTCATGGCAGATATTCTTGACTTGGCCAGGACAATGCAGCCCCTGCTGTGCCCTTCTTCTTAGCCACACAGACCCAGTGAAGGACTGGGTGTTGCAAAGGGCAGTTTCCCTTTTCCTGGCCTTATACCTGCACAAGGAAAGGAGTCACCTTGTCATATGGTCTCAGCAGATGCAGAGTGCCCTGCTCCCACACCCGCCCTCCTCTTTGCTGCCTGAAAACCCTCTCCTACTCTAGGGAGGGTCAATGTCAGAATGAAGACCGCTGGGAAAGACCCCAGTAGCTTATCCCTCCTCTGTTTCTGGCTATACCTCTTGGGTGAGATTTGAGAACACTGGCCCCTGAGGAATGTTATGTGGGCTCAGATTGTGAATTCTTTGAGTACAAGGTAGCGACTCAGTGTTATTTCACTTTGTATCTCCAAGCCCAGTGAGTCCAGGAAGGGTGATCTATATAAGATTGGATAGATGGATGGATGCATGGGTGGATTAGCGGAAGTGTGGATGGATGGATGGTTGGATGAATGGATCTGTAATGAAAGAATGAACAACTCTGCAAGCCACTTGTTAGCCACCTTCAGGGTGTATGATATTTATCTCCTTTTCCTGGTAACTCTCATCCCAGGGGTGTCCGTGGGTGAGAGGAAGGATTGAAATGGGAAGAGAAAAAGTGTCAGGAAGAGAGCCAAGGACGATGCTAGGCCATGGCCAATATTCCAGGATCGTTGGGACAGTGAACAGTTTTGAAGAAGTAAAAGTCTTCTTGGAGAATGATGCTGCTGCTGGTAAATGCCTCTGTGGGTTCCTGGGCCTGGGCCTGGTTGGAGGAGGCTGAGATGAGTGGGGCATGAGAGGTACATCCTAGTTGTGGAGTCAGGTCATGAGCGTGTAAAAAGTTAAATAGTCACACTAAGCTTTTGGCTCCGTTGAGGATTATTTTATGATAAGAAACAAAAATTACTCAGATTAACTGAGACAAAACAGAGGAATAAAGAGTAAGAACAGAGGACTGCTAAAGTGCTGCCAGGCCTCCTGGAATGTGGCAAACTATCAAGTGGTGCTTGTCCATCTTTCTCCCTCTCTGTCCCTCTGGGATGGCATCGCTACCCTACTCTGCTTCTTTCAGGTCAGGATCCTTCTCTGGGGCTTCCTCTGCAAGGAACTTCATTTCTCTGGTCTTAGAATTTCAGAATTTCAGCTCTTTCAGGATTTGGGTTTGCTCTGGAACCTAGTGTGATCCTAACTCTACATGACCTTTCTGTGCCAGTGCCTTAAACTTTTTGAGCTGTAGTTTCTGTATCTTTTAGTTCAAATTCTGGAGTGAGTAGGAAAAAGGAGAGAGATCAATTAGACTGACTTACCTTGATCATATGCTATCCCTCCCCTCCCACTACCAATCCCAGTTACGCAGGCCCACAGCTGGGGCTGTGTTGAAACATGAAAGGGACATGGGCAGTGGGGATATTTCATTGCAAGAGACACTGCAAATGCATGTTGAGTGAGGGAGGGGAATTCCCAGGAGTTCTGGCTGACCTGTGACATGGCGGGAGGACTCCGAGGTGTGAAACTCATGAAATGGGGAGTACAGAGAGTGGGAAGTTCACTAGATTCAGGGGTTAGTGTTTGGGGGATAATGGGAAAGTTGGTTTGGGACTCACTGAGTTTGACAAACTCTTGAAATAGGCGCTTCATTCAATTGAGTGAAGTTTATGGGGTTGCAGAAGCTGCATGCACACTTCCCTCTGGGGGATGCTGGGATATAAGGGTAGGGTTCCCAGGACAGACACCTGGGACAGGTGCTGTGGGATGCAGAGATGTAGATTTGAAAAGGTTAAACCACAATCACTCACTGTGAGTGGGGAAAGAATCAGGTCAGGTTTCCTCTAGTCTGGCCCCAGGAAACGTGTTCCAAGTTCCTTAAGAGAAGAGACTGTTGAAATGGAAAGAGTCTGTTTGTTTTGGGAGCCCCAAAAAGACCTCCACTCGTTGAGGTCATCTGAAGTGTGGCTGGAAGCCCAGCTAACAGTTGGGAAAAGCCTGGTTTCAAAGTCAATTCAGAGGTAAAAGGGTAACAACAAAGAAGAAGTCCAAGAAGCAGAGAGAGAGATGTTCGAGGGGAGCAGGGCAAGTTCTACAACCGTAAAGAAGAGCATGTGAGCTGCAGGGCCCTGGAGGAGGGTGAGAGTCCTAGGGGCTTGGAATCCAGTGACTTTTCAGGATGGGAGCCCAGGGTCACAGGTCACTGGGATTGTTCTCTAGGGTCTGGAGTGGTGTTGAAGACCAAGGTAACTCAGAGGGAAGATTGAGCCTATGACCTTCCTAACACTGTCCAGGAGGAACTCTGCCCCATACCAGATGAGTCCAGTTTAACTCAGAAAATATTTTAGGGAATGAACTGGTATGAGGAAGAAAACCAATGGCACATTGAGCAGCTGTTTGTCTCCTGGAAAAATCCATCCAGTTCAGGTGACGACAATGAGGAGGGCAGAATGGGTGCAGCTTTTCCCCCAGTCTGGAAGTTCTTGGGCATCCAGCCCAGAAGCACCTGCACAGACACCAGCCCCGACTCTTTCCTGGCTCGAGCAACTCCCCAGGGCCCTGGACATGTAGGGGAAGCTGTAAGGAAAGTCTAGCTAGCAATGCCTGTTTGTGGTAATTGATCTGTCTGGAGGGTCAATGTGAATCATTAATTGAGAACTTATGACAAATCTCTGCATACTATTATCTTGTATTTGCTTTTGAAAGTCATCCTCCTGGGCTGTGACGAAGGGGTATGCTCAATATAGAATTCCTGCTCTGGTTGAGAAAGTAGCTTTTGGCTGTGAAAGCGACAGACTGTCAATTGTCTGTGTTTCAGCCTTCACATTGCATTTCCTGCTCTGCTGTGAGGCAGTAACCAGCCACGCGCCCCCTCTCAGTCTGCTCTGTGCTGATCAGAAACATTCCTATCCCTCTGTCGGAGCCATGACAATTCTGTTGAGGCAGAGGACTGAATTGGAGCCCCTCTGCTTCCTTGGCCAGGCAGAAGCTCCACCTGTGGAACTCAGCCCCAAAACTTTTTGGGAGAAGAACAAAAAGCAGTTCTGATTGATTGAGCATCTGAGGATTGTTGTGGCCCAAATCAATGCTTATTGTCATGGTGAGGAGCTCAAGCCAGGAGTGACTGGGCATGAAGTGGATGGCAGGGGATGGATGGAGAGTCTACAGACATAGCCTGGAGCAATTAAGACCACAGGTTCTGGAGTTAGAGTTGTGTTCAAATCCCTGCTTCACCATTTACTAGCTGTGTGTCTTTGGGCAATTTGCTGAACCTCATTGAGTCTTGGTTTTCTCATTTGTCAAATGGGAATAATAACACCAACATCAGAGGGTTGCAGTAAAGATCAAATGGAAAAAATGCAGACAAAACACTGCTCCTAGAATGTACTCAAAAAGCATTAGCTTTCTTAGTGTCAACATTGCTGGTGCTACATTTGCACTCTGCTTGATTCTCAACGTCTGGTGTAGGCAGTGCATGGAGGCAGAGAGAGCTAGCTGCTTGCTTTAAATAACATACGTGAAGAATCTGTCACATTTTGGAGATGACAGCCAAAAAACATCTTACTTTCAGCCAAGCACTTTGTTTGTCCAGCTACAAAGTGTGACCTGTTTATCAGAGACAAGGACACCTTAGTTCCACTTTTGTTACTTCTCAAGAAGTACAGCCGGGCATGGCAGCTAACACCTGTCATCCCAGCACTTTGGGAGGCTGAGGTGGGTGGATCACGAGGTCAGGAGATTGAGACCATTCTGGCTAACACAGAGAAATCCCATTTCTACTAAAAATACAAAAAATTAGCTGGGTGTGGTGGTGGGCATCTGTAGTCCCAGCTGCTTGGGAGGCTGAGGCAGGAGAATGGCGTGAACCCATGAGGTGGAGCTTGCAGTGAGCTGAGATCGTGCCATTGTGCTCTAGCTGGGCGACAGAGTGAGACTCCATCTCAAAAAACAAACAAACAAACAAACAAACAAAAAGTACAGCCAGTGGCGAAAATGAAGTTGTGGCTTGGTTGCATCCCACAATGCAGACATTTTCCTTTTTGATAGGCACATTCGCCTTTCCAGTAGCCCAGTAAAACATGCAGGAACTCAGTATCACTTATGGTCGCTGGAGGAACTGATACCCTTTGAAAGAGGGTTGAGAACAATGCGAATGTTATGTGATATCTGCTATGCACAGAGTAGAAGGAGCAAACCAATTAACTAATGGAATATGGAGCATCTGGGGGAACTGCAGGGACTGGAAAAGCCAAGAAAAGCCGCAAAATGATCCCCACATGGACAGGAGTCTGCTGCTGAAGTGTGGCCAGAATGAAAACTCTAGTGGCTTTGACGAAATCTGGATCGTTCTCCCAAGTTCTCCTTATTTTTGTTCTAGGATGGGCACATCCCTCTTTGAACAGTTAAGTTCCTATATCAGAGCCCAAATGCCAACCTTAATTCCTCTCTTTCTGAAATTCTGAGGCTCTGCCCAGGAAGGCTTTGCTTTCATGCTGTCTTCTGCAGCAGGTGCACCTGGAAGTAGCTCCTCCACTGAATTGCCAGCCCAGGCTAAGGACACCAAGCCTCAGCCAGACTTGAATCCTTGAGACAGGAGCAGACTTTGAGTAGGTGCCTAGCACATCCAGTGAAGGATCTCTGGGAAAGTTGGGCAGTCCTCAATTAGCAATGTCTTCCATGGATTGGGGAACACACTGTATAGGTTAGCCAGGAAGTAGTGCCTGGTAAGTGATTTTAAAATGTTTGTAGAGCAAAAAACCAAATAAATGAATAAAGAGTAGAAACAGGTGAGGCTTTCTTAGTGTCAACATTGCTGCAGGTCACATGAGCGGTTTGTCGAAGGCATACACTAGATAGCAGTCTTTGGATTGGCAGCTAAGAATTCTTTCCCTTTGTATGATTTGCTCTAACTCTTAGCTCAAAGCCTGGGGGCTGCGAGAAATCACCAACAAAAGGAGGGTAGAAGAAAGAGGGAAGATCTGGTGAAGGCCAATGTTCTTTCTCAGCTCCTGTTTGATCTGGTCAGAAACAGATGCATTTGGACTCAGCCTGGGGAAGAAACCTCTGCTTAAAAGAGACAAGCTAGGCCAAGAAGACTCCTGGCTTCTCTACCACTCAAAAAAAAAAAAAAAAATTGGATGCAAGAATTTCCACTGCAAATTGCTGGTCACATGTATTCTCCATCTAGAAATCATTTGTTAATCAATGAGTGCAGTTTTTTTCTTGGTATGTTGAATCACATCTGGAAATGATCTATCCCCATAAATGGATGCTCTGGAGTTGATTACAAAATTCTGATTGTGCCCAAATGAGTATGGAAATGTTTAATAAGGAGCTGGGATCTTGGGATGCCTGTGAGGCACATTCTTGAATCCTCATGGTCTGGACCTCACTTTGGGCAAAAGAGACCAAGTGGAGGATTAGGGAGGTGCTGGTTCAGTTTCTGTTTCCCACTGTAGTGTGGAGCAGGAGTCCCCTGCTCCCCTGCTCACCCTTCTCTGTCCATCTGGAGCCCTACTTTCTATTGCTTTTTTCCTAGGGAGGACGAAAGGCAGGGAGGAGAACATAGGGATGAAAAGCCTTGGCATCTCAAAGAAACACCACGAGGATCTTGGCATGTGGGGACTGTGATTCTGTTTCACCCTTGGAGAGGTTAAGCCATGCTGTAAATCTTTTTGAGCCTACAGTCCCATAGCTCTGACTTGCTCAAGGTCATGTAACAAACTAGAGTCTGGTTGCTAGACTTCTAGTGCGGTGCTTTTTGTGTGATTAGCACTTTGGAACCCTCTGTCTCCTGAGCAGGTCCATGGGGTGGCTCTTCCTGTCATAGGACCAAACTCTTGAAATTTGGAGGACACTGGGGGTATGCATGTGTGGGGGTGCATCTATTCATGTATGTGTCCATGCATGCATACATTTATGCAGATATGCGTATCTGCACGTGCATGTGTTTGTGTGTGTGTGTGTGCACAAGCCTGTGACTGTATGTAGGCATTTTTGCATTTCTGTGTCCTCCGTGTGCATGTGTTGGGCCAGGAGTCAATATAATGTGTACACCTACATGCCTGTGTCTATATGCTTCGGTTACCATTACCAAGGGCCCTACTTAGGATGTTTAGTACCCAGCCTACCACAGTCACTGACCAATCAGAATAAACACTGTCAGTAACTCAGCATTGGCTGGAGTCCTGAGAGGCCAGAGGGTCCCATGGGGGAAGTCAGAATGACTGGGGTATGTGTGAGAGTCTGGGGAGCTTGGGGGCAGCCCCTATATACCAAGTGGTCCAAAAGTATTTCAATACTTTAATGGCGTTCCTTGTGCTATTTGGAAGAATATCAGTTCTTCTGTCCTGAGAAATAAACCTGGGTAAGCGATTAGGAATATGTGTTCTGGTTAATGTTTGATTTTCAACAAAAGGACTGACACAATTGAATTTGACAAGTTAGAGTCCTCTGTTGGCTCTAGACAAGTTATTTAATCCCCCTGAAAAATTGGGATGATCATACTCACCTTTGTGTAAGTTGGTGTAAGGGTGAAATGAGCTTACACCCATACAGTGTGCCTGGCACATAGAAGTTGTTACTATTATTGGTGTCATCAGTTTTATTATAAAATGGCACAGTGAATGTTTCCAGGTACGGTTTTGGAGATCACACAGATCTGGAGTTTATGCCTACTTGACTGTTCATAAGTTTTAAAAGTGAAGCTACTTAACGTTTCTGAGTCTCAGTTTCCCCATCTGTAAAATAAAGACACAGGGTGTTACTATGTGTTTGTTGCAGCACCATTAACGTGACCTTACAAGAAGTGATCTAGAGCTGAGCTCTGTTAAATGACTCCTGATGATGACGGTGATGGTGGTGATGATACTATAGGGGCTCCCCTCTGAAGTCTGCCAGAATCTGAAGGCCTTTAGAGATCACTTGGTCCTATTGTTTCTTTGCACAGATGAGACTGATGGGGTCTGTGGAGGTGTGATGGGGGCCTGACCTCAGGTCTCCCTGGGGCTGTGACCTGAGGGCCCACTGAGGCATGGGCAGCCTCCAGCTGGGGATGGCCTCCCCATGTTGCTGAGCCCTGGGCTGCACAGCAGACTTTGGGACTTGGAGAGAACATCAGTGCTGGATGATGTGCGTTTCATTACTTTCAATAGATGTGTAAGTTGTTGCTGATGACTGATAACTTGCTCCCGTTCACCACACGTGTGCTGTGGCAGACACCCTCCAGGGACCTGGGCTTCTAGTGACTTCAGGGTGGGAGAGGAGAAAAGAGGGCATCACCAGACCGCTTCCCTGGTGGATGGAACAGCGGCATGGCTTGTCCACGTTGGCAGGCTATGCTGGCCCGGTCCCCTGAGGAACCTCCTCCCCACATTTTGAGGCCTGCATATATGCTGCCCTTAAGCATGTATGGCAGAGGCAGGAACTCAACAGAGACATAGGCCTCCCAGCATCAGGTACCAAACGTGACAGAAACCTACTGCAACTTTAGGAGATGGTGAGAGAGGTAGAGGTGTTTGGTACTCAGGGATGATCAGATAAAAGCACTTAGACAGCATTTACATTGCATCAGACACTACTCTAAGGAGTTTACGCAATGAACTTCTAAATCTTCCCCAGAACCCTCTGAGGTAGTGCAATGATTATTCCCGTTTTATATATGCAGAGGTGGAGGCACAGAACAGCTCCCTAACCTGTCCAAGGTTACCCCTAAGTGCACAAGAGAGCTGGAATTAGAACTCAGGCAGTTGGGCCGGGAGTCTGTTCTTTCCATGTCCTCAGTTGGAGGCTGGGACAGAAGGACAAAGCCTCTTTCCCTTGGTGAGATTTGGGCTGAATGCTGGGAAACTGAGCATGGACATTTTCTCCAGGCAAAGAGAACACCCCTGGACCTTCGAGGAGGGCCCGGGCCACTCGCTCTGCATTCCTCAGCCAGCGGCCACACTCAGTTGCCTGGTGAGCCCCTGGAGAACGCCAAGGCATCATCAATCACAGCGTGGTCCCTCCTGGGGACTGGCCCCGCCTCACCCTGCCTCTCGTCACTCACTTGCTGAGTTCTCACGGAGAAAGGGACGGGAAGGGAGCACAGCCTTCCCTTGAAGCATAGGCTCATAGCATTCATGAAGATGTGTGGTTGGGACCAACTCTGCCCTGAAGTGGATCAACAGGGTTATGTTGAGCCACGGTCAGGAGCTTGGGACCCCAGTCGTGGGCTGTGGAAGGGACAAGACCTGTGAAACCCAGGCCCAGCCAAGGGAGGGCACAGGACAAACTAAGAGGAGGAAAGAGGACAGTTGGCTTAGAGGAGAGGGAGGTCTGCAGGTTGGGAGATTGGGGGTCCCAGAGGAGGGGGCCTCTGGGAGCTTTTTTGGGGCAAGGAAGTGGGTGAAGAGGGGGCATGTCACTGAGAAAAGAAAGGGAATGGGTCTGGCTTCTGCCGAAGCCCTGGAGGCACATCTGCTGAGCCCTTTTCCCCAGATGTCAGAAGGGCTGGCTGCTGCTCAGGGGGCAGGGGTCCTGCTGGCTGGGGCTGGCCACAGAGCCCCTTCCTGTGTGCGGCGCTGAGCGGAGAGCGGTGTTGAGCTCATTTGCTTATCCTCGTGTGTTCACTTCCCCCAGTTCCTCTGTGTGCCCCCAAGGTTCATGATAGGCACTGGAGATGAGGTATTGAGGGAACAGGAAAAACTAAGGAAAAGTGACCCGGGGTCTCCCTACTCTGACCTTACTGTCCCAGCAGAGCTTGCCTGGGGCAGAGGGTTGGCCACGCTCGGAGGAGTTAAGTGTGGGCTTTACCAGCTCCCACAGATCTCTAGATTTGTGTCTGGGGGACACAGGACTATTTTGGTGGTGCTGCAGGAATGTGTCAGGAGGAAGCCTCAGGCCTGGCCAGCACCCTTCACTCTTCAGCTTTTGGGGAAGGGCACTCCTGGTCCAGCCTTGGTTTACACTGACCTCAGCGTCTGATCCTCAAAGCAACACAGCAGAGTTTCCTGGGAGGCCGGCCATGGCAGGAAGAAGGCCTCCACCTGCTCCCCGAGGGAAGACACAGATAATCAGGGCCACCCTCTTTCCTCTTCCTCTTCAGAGTCTGCAAGTGACCAGAAAGGAGAGCTCATCAGGCTTCGCACACTCTGAAGGACTGGAAGTTTGGTTTTCTTTGTGTGAACAGCTGGAAAAGCCAGTGGAGAGTTCCCATCTCAGTGGCCAATGTGCTCCTTCCTCCTGTCCCTGAGCAGGCCTGGCCTCGCCCTAGCCTGAGCAGTGGCAGAGGAGAGGCCCAAGGGGCTGGATTCTCAGGGGTTTCCAGACCTGGAACTGAACCTTTCCTGGGGCTGTCTGACAGTCTCACCTCCAGCTCTCTGTTTCGTTCTGAACCACTCACGTTATACTTTAGCACTTAATTCAACAGTCATTGAAAATATGCTGGTTTTCGTTTTTTCATCGTTTTGACCTAAGGTCGTGTCGGTGCCAATTTCCTTTAAAATAATTCCCTACCTGTGGGCCACTGGTGTGAAATCCCAGCGGCAGCTCCCGCCGACCCTCCCTCCGTAATTCCACGGCCTCCCCTTGCTCACGCTCCCCTCGGGGTTCCTTGGCCTCTGTGTTTATACACTAATGTTTTTTCTCACACGTTCATTGTGCAGCTTTCCTTAATTTGGTGTCCCGCTGGGCGCCAGCAGGAAGCCACTCAAACATTATGTCAGTGATCTCAAAATTGAACCCCAGGGCTTTCTTCTGCCAGCAGATGTGTGGCACACTTTATTAACTCAAGTACCCACGAGTTGAAAATTTCATTAGTTTGAGGGGAGGGCTAAGTCCCATCAAGAGACCTGGTCTGGACAGATTCTTTGTGTCAACCTGACCCCTAGCAAAACGGATTATTGTTCTAAGTGAGACAAGTGACCTAATGTTCTGCCTATTATGCACACATGGTCTGTAACCTTTTAAAATACGAGTGTGGGAAAACAGCACATTCTGCCACATCCCTGACCAAAAATTCCTGACAGGTGGCAGCCGGCCTCTTAGCAACGCCACCAGGAGCCTGGAGTTATCCAGGGGCCACGGTGGTTCCCTTAGGCCAGGTACAGGGTGGGGTCGGGAGACCACCTGCTGGTAGGAAGGAGCCCATGAAGGCAGCACTCAGCCTCCAGTGCCGCCCTGTGACAGGTCAGGGCACAGCCTTGGATGGGCCACGAGAGCCCACCTCCCATGCCCCCTTAGGGTGGGTCCCCGGACTTTCCACCAGACTGGGAGACTCACAGGGAAGCAGTTTGCTTGCTGTGCAAAGAAAATTTCCCAAGGCTCCGTGCTAGGCACTGAGTGCAGCCACATCCCTGCATAAGGCCCCCTTCTCACCTGCTCACCCAGGCCCTCTCACACTACCTTGTTCCAAGTGGCCTGATACTCTGCCTGCTAGGCACACACAGTCTGTTCCCTTTTCAGGTACAAGTGGGGAAGAAGGACACTTTCTGTCACGTCCATTACCACAAATTCCTGACAGGTGGCAACCGGGCTCTGTGGGGAAAGGAGCAACATGCTCAGCTGAGCTCAGCACCCCGAGGCCTCCTTAGCAAGGCCGGAGCCTGGCCTGTGGAGGAGACATGTGTCCTAGCTGTGGCCCAGAAGTGTGCAAAGGTTGGGGATGAGAAGGTGGAAAGACTATGGGGTTGGGCAGGGAGGTGTAATCTCCGCTTGGAGCATGGCTGGAGGAGAGCAGGAGGGACAGGGAGGGCTCCCAGGAAGGAGGGCCTGAGCAGGGCGTGAACAGGCCAGGGGAAGAGGGTGAGGAGGGGTTCTGGGAAGGAGGAGGGTGAGGAGGGGTTCTGGGATGGAACGGGCCAAGGTGTGGGTCTTGGGTGGAGTTTGAGGGGATGAGAAGCAGAGGCTGTGATCATGCACAGCACGCTTGCTCCGGACTGTGTTTCAGGCTCAGACACAGAGCAATCCCTAGGCTGAGAGACCCCACCATAGTAGGGACAGGCAACATTTTTCATGGTACCTCAGTCTCCAGTGGGCCTGTTGTGGGGATGCATCTTCTGACTGACCCATCTCTTTTGGGGCAGATGGGAATTCCTAGAGATCCAGGGATGCAACCTTCAGGCCCGGGTTGGTTCTCCCCAGAGTCTCTGTGACCTGGCCTCCCAGAGAGCTGAGGGTAGGGCTGCACTGGCCCCTACCTTCTGACAGACACAAAGCAGAGCTGGTTGTAAAAACTTAATTAAATGAAATATTTTAACAAGAAATTCCTAGAACGGAATGCCCTGCTCATAAGCAAGCCATCACAGAAATAAAAGCTGACAGAAAGCGTGTGTTCTGTCCAGCAAGAGAAAGTTTCTGCAAGAAGCAAGACAGTGCAGAGAGCTGGCCTGTGCTGGACCAGTGGCTGGGCAAGCTGGTTCCTGGAGTCAAAGCCAGGCAGAGTCGGGACACAGCCCTGGGGATGTGACTGCTTGGCTCAGGAATGCGTGAACTCCAGACCATAATTCATGCATTCCACAAACTCTTCCTGAGCACCTACTGTGTGCTGGGCAGTGTGCCGGGTTCTGGGTGTACAATGCCTTCAGCGTTCACCAGGTGCTCCTGTGAGAAGGCTATTTTGGGAGATGAAGAAATGGGGGCTTAGGGAAGTGATGCCACAGGGTACCACTGAGGCAGAGCTGGGTCAAGAACTCAGGTCTGCGAATCTTCAAGTCCAAGCTCTTTACCACCTGACCTACTCTTTACACCACAGCTCAGTCAGCAGAGGTGCTGAAGAGGAAACTCGACTGAGTTTGCAGGCTGCTAAATTGTGGCTGGCCCCATGCAAGGCCACCTCTGGGGCTGGAGTGTGCCGCTGTACCTTCCTGGGGGAGTGCAACCAAATCCTGTCCTCACAGTGGACTGAGAGTGGACAGAGACACTCATTCCCATACTGAGGAAAGGGCCTGCAGATCAGAGTGCGTAGCTTGTCCAGTGGACTTCATGGAGGAGGTGGCACTTGAGAGGACCTTGAATGTTTCTGTAGAGAGTCAGGGAGGATATGCCCCTACATAGGAGGGGAAAGGGAGTAAGCCACGCCTGAGAGTGGGTAGCAGAGCATGGAGTGATGCTAAGTGGCAGGAGGAGCCTGCATTGGAGGCGAGAGTGCAGCCTGGCTCAGGGACTGACTCTCCAGGGAAATGTTGCCCTCTGCATGTGTCAGCAAGGATGAGGTAACAAACATCTCCTGCTCCCTTGCCCATCTTGGGTGAGTATGAGGAAAATGCATCGCACGCACAAGCCAAGAAACTGGCTTGATATCTCCTGATTGATTATTTCCCAGGCTAGAAGGATTTCGGGAACAGCAGAGTCAAATCCTTCCTGCCACCTGGTGCCTTTGTTCCACATCATCTTCCAGTGGTCTCAGTAGGACTTGGCTCAGGACCAACCTGATTTAAGAAAATTCCGTCAAAAACCCTGACATCTGCAAGGAAGACTCATTTTAGGAAAAATGGTTCACAGGGTAAGAGGAAACTTTGTTTTACAGGAATATTCTCCATCAGGTTCTCTTATATTGTAAATTTCAAATATTCTTTGATTTATTCAAGGAAATGCCCAAACTTTGCAGGATATGATGAGTGCGTAAAGTGAGACAGGGCTGTGTTTGGTTCAGAAATCAGCTTACAACAAGTGCCTCTTTTTTGCAGCAGAGAAATTGTCTTTAAATTCTATCCTCTATACTCCCCCAAGAACTCAGCCCCCTATTGCCCAGGGAGTCTGGAGAAGGAAAGGGGAGTCTAGGGGTGGGCGAGTCCTATGTTTGGATGACTGCCTCCGGTATTATTGGGAAGTTGGGGTTGTGTGTGCACTCTGTCCCAGCATCGTGGCTTTGCCCCATTCACAGAGCTGAGGGGAGACCCTACGTCCCTGGCTTATCTCTGTACCTGTCATAGGAAAGAGTCAGCCCTGTATAGGCAGCGGGACCTTTGAGTGGGGAGGCAGGGTGCCCAGGATGGGGAAGCAGAGGTGGAGGCTAAATCCATGCAATAGAGCATGACAGCAAGCCAGTCAGCCTCGTGAAACTGCAGCCCTTTCCATCTCCCATCCAAACCTTTTTCTGAGAGAACAAGCCTAGAAGTGTCACTTTAGTGTGTGTGCTTAGCCAGAGGACGGCAGCACACACCAGTGCTGAGTGAGTTGTCTCAGAGGCATCCATGAAGGGAATGATTGTTTTCAGGGAATCCCCAAGAGGAGGCCCTTCAGCTACCCAGTCACAGGGTGAGACATGGAGGAAAACTGACGAGACCTCAGGGGAAACCCCTTGGAAGGGCCTGGTTGATTTCAGTTTGGCCTGGGGAGTGACACAGGCAAGGACAACTAGATCAAGGCAAGCACATGGCCTGGGTGTGCCTCAGTAGGGATCAGAGGGGTCTTCAAGGACTGAGAGACATTCTTTGCTGGGTCTTGGAGGATTTTTGTAGAGAGAATAAAAAGAAGCAGTCACAGAGGTGAAAAGCTTAGGTGGTATAGGAGGACCCGGGCTCATTCAGTTCATCTGGAGCACGTTATTGTTCTCTGAGTTCCCATTTTACAGATGAAGTAACTGAGGAACAGAGAGGTGAAGTGACTGTCCCAGGACCCCATGGCTGGTGAGTGGCACACTTAGAACTCACACCCACGTCTCTCTCCCAAGTGTGTTCTGCGACCTCCTGCCTCTTCTGTCTTCGTGATCCCAGGATCCCTATAAGTCCTCTTCATCTGGGTCCCTCCCAGACTGAACACCATGTCCAGCCTCCTACAGCAATGCCTTGTTTATTTCTCTGCCCTGAATGCTTAGGAGAATGCCTGGCCTAGAGAAGGGGCTTG
>NW_012100543.1:71379-75454 GCF_000951045.1 Mandrillus leucophaeus | reverse complement strand
ATCTTCTTTTATCCTACCCTCCTCACCATCCCCAACCATAGGACTTGACTGAGGTACTCCTCATCTGTTACTTGGACCCTTGTACAACCTCATAGCTGTCTCTTATACACATCTAGATGTGTATAAGAACTCACACCCACGTCTCTCTCCCAAGTGTGTTCTGCGACCTCCTGCCTCTTCTGTCTTCGTGATCCCAGGATCCCTATAAGTCCTCTTCATCTGGGTCCCTCCCAGACTGAACACCATGTCCAGCCTCCTACAGCAATGCCTTGTTTATTTCTCTGCCCTGAATGCTTAGGAGAATGCCTGGCCTAGAGAAGGGGCTTGATAAATAGCTGCTGAAGCAATAATTTTGCCTTGAAAAGGAGGAGTTGATCTACCCAAAAATCTCAGGTGAAGAGGAAAAGGAAGCATGAAATAATTTAAGTGCTTCATAAAAGTCATGCACTTAAAGGCTTTACTTTTTCCTCCTTTGTTTTACTTAATTAAATAAATAATATAACTAAGTCAATTAATAGCGCCACAAGCACCTACAAACTCACCCCCTAGCATGAGAATGAGGGCATGAGGGTCACCCACATTGACCCATGAATCCTCACCCTCCCTTCCCTGCCTCTCCCCACCAGATCGTAACCTATACTGAATGTTGAGTTTAGCATTCCCTGGCTTCAAAACTATAATTCTAGAAAACAAAGCGCTTTGTTCTCGATTTTAACTTTATTAAAAGAGTCTGGCGGCCAGGCTCGGTGGCTCACGCCTGTAATCCCAGCACTTTGGGAGGCTGAGGTGGATGGATCATGAGGTCAGGAGATTGAGACCATCCTGGCCCATATGGTGAAACCCCATCTCTACTAAAACACAAAAGATTAGCTGGGTGTGGTGGCACGTGCCAGTAATCTCAGCTACTCGGAAGGCTGAGGCAGGGGAATCGCTTGAACCCGGGAGGTGAAGGTTGCAGTGAGCCAAGATCCTGCCACTGCACTCCAGCCTGGTGACACAGCAACACTCTATCTCAAACAAACAAACAAACAAAAAACTAAAACAAAAACAAACAAAAACCAAAAGCGTCTGGCACTGCGTTTCATCTTCCAGGACTTGCATTCTTATTTTCTATTATGTTGTGGTCAGATTCCTCTATGTAGTTGAGTATAATTGTAATTGTACGTCATATATTTTAACTTCTGTCAATAGAAAACCATCCATGCATTCGTTTGCTGTGTGCCAGGCTCCATGTATGTTACCTCATTTAATCTCTGTAACAACTCTGTAACATAAGAAGGGACCACTTTCTCCTCCTGCTCAGAGTCGCGCAACCTATTTTTCTCTCTTGATCTTCATTTTAATGATGAAACTGAAGGTTAGGAAACTCAAGTGACTTTTCTGAAGTTAAATAATTCGTGAATGATGAAGCTTGAATTTGAGAGCGGGGACTTCTTTTGAGAGGAGGGAAGTATTGACTGCCTTGGTTCCCAACCTCAGCTCAACAGAGCTACAGGGCAGCAGTCAGCCCTCTCTATTGTTCTTTCCAGGATCATCCAACATCCCATGTGATTATAGAAATATTCTGATGATCCTAGCTCCAACCCCAGTGCAAAGGCTTTAGGTGTCCTGGAGCTATCCTGAGCTCCATTACTCTAGAAAGACCTTGGCACAAGCCTGGATGAGCCCCACCTGATGGAAAAGCAGAGGCATGGAGAGGGAATTGGTGGAGCTGAGCTATTGGTCCAGCTGTGCTTTCCTTAGGCACTGTTTCTGGGTTAGAATCTAAACTCTGGATGCCTCTGCCCACTGTGGTTTGGTGTTCATGCTGCACAGCTGACAGCCCAAGCCACAGTTGAAAAACAAGGGTGGGGACACAGGTCTGCAGTTCATGAACCAGTCCACCTTCAAGGCCTGAGTCATCCCTCTCACCCCAAGGATGGGCTTTGGTGGTGTCAGTCCAGGGAGTAAAATGGACAGAAGTGTCATTGTTAGCGCCTAGTGCCCTGGCATTGTTGACCTGAAGCACTGTTCAGACCTGGGGAAGGCATGAGCCAGTCTATGTAGCCGGAGAAAGGCAGGGCCCTCTTCTTGTGGAAACATGTGCACCTACTCCACCAACTTTTATGAGGCTCTGGAATGTTATTTGTTGGTGACCACCCAACCATCCCACCAACAAATGGAGCATTCTGAAGGGAGTTATAGCTGACCTCTTAATGTGAAACAGCATACAAGGAGATGAGCTAAGAGGTAGGGTCTGTTTCTGCACATTTATCTCTGGTTATTAGACACTTTTAGAGGGAACATCTGTTTGTCCACTCTGGCTCCCATATTGCAGGCCCCATTTGAGGGCCAGCTTGGCCCCTTCTCTGACTGAATTGGGACTAAGTCATAAATTACAGTCAGAAGGGGACCTAGAATAGGGAGTTAAAGGGGGCTTTGCTCAACTCACCAAAAAAAAAAAAAGGGGGAATTGAGCTGTTCAACTGACCAGGCTTCAAGTGAAAAACAGAAGAAAATGGAGGTAGCTCTGAAGGCACCTGGTGGTGCTAAGTCCCATTGGACCCATTTCTTATCAGATTTATCCTGAGGACAGCACCACTACTCTAGGCGGGACCTGGGAGTCAAACCAAAGCACACAGCTTGATCATGCTTCTGAAGCCCCAGAGACCTGGGCTGGGCTCCATTATGTAATTTCTCCTTTGGTTGAAAACTTTAGATATTTGTTTAATGGGAGGAATATCTGTGTTTACAGCAGGACTTTCCACGTCACCTCACAGTATGTTCTTAGCAGATGTACCTGTTGACTTACTCCCAGGACAATAGGGCAATTAACAGTACAAAAGGAAAAACTCTTTGTTTTCTTGTTAGGTTTCTAAAGATACTTATATAAACATAAAATTAATGCAATTATTTGTTAAAATCCTCCTTCGTCCCTACTCCTTTGGATATTGTTTCTCTAGCCTGCACTTCCAACTGGCCTGCTAGATATCCCCGCTTAGACACATCATTGCAAATGGAAACTCACTATGTGATCCCATAGTCCCATTCCAGCTGTGATAGTGGATGAGTTCACACCTTATACTAATAATCTCCCACTCAGCACATTCCTCACATTTCTACTGAGGCTCCATAGTCCTTCAAGTTACACAGGTTCAGAATTTCCTAACTCCGAAGTCTGCTTTACTCATTCTTCCTTGTTTTTCTCTCTCCTACAATTCCTCCAATCCCTGGCTTCAGTAACTTACCAAGGCAACTCCATTTCTAAAAGCTTTCACACCCATCCTCTGTGTTTTACTCAATCAGCCACCTGTTTCTGTCAATTCTGCCATCCCAATCTTCTTTTATCCTACCCTCCTCACCATCCCCAACCATAGGACTTGACTGAGGTACTCCTCATCTGCTGTCTCTTATACACATCTAGATGTGTATAAGAGACAGGTGGTTTGGTGTTCATGCTGCACAGCTGACAGCCCAAGCCACAGTTGAAAAACAAGGGTGGGGACACAGGTCTGCAGTTCATGAACCAGTCCACCTTCAAGGCCTGAGTCATCCCTCTCACCCCAAGGATGGGCTTTGGTGGTGTCAGTCCAGGGAGTAAAATGGACAGAAGTGTCATTGTTAGCGCCTAGTGCCCTGGCATTGTTGACCTGAAGCACTGTTCAGACCTGGGGAAGGCATGAGCCAGTCTATGTAGCCGGAGAAAGGCAGGGCCCTCTTCTTGTGGAAACATGTGCACCTACTCCACCAACTTTTATGAGGCTCTGGAATGTTATTTGTTGGTGACCACCCAACCATCCCACCAACAAATGGAGCATTCTGAAGGGAGTTATAGCTGACCTCTTAATGTGAAACAGCATACAAGGAGATGAGCTAAGAGGTAGGGTCTGTTTCTGCACATTTATCTCTGGTTATTAGACACTTTTAGAGGGAACATCTGTTTGTCCACTCTGGCTCCCATATTGCAGGCCCCATTTGAGGGCCAGCTTGGCCCCTTCTCTGACTGAATTGGGACTAAGTCATA
The DNA here is from genome assembly GCF_000951045.1 of Mandrillus leucophaeus. Taxonomy (NCBI): domain Eukaryota; kingdom Metazoa; phylum Chordata; class Mammalia; order Primates; family Cercopithecidae; genus Mandrillus; species Mandrillus leucophaeus. The sequence goes on along the minus strand of NW_012100543.1, from coordinate 71,451 downwards.
AATTACAGTCAGAAGGGGACCTAGAATAGGGAGTTAAAGGGGGCTTTGCTCAACTCACCAAAAAAAAAAAAA
>NW_012100543.1:25899-70974 GCF_000951045.1 Mandrillus leucophaeus | reverse complement strand
TCTGCTTTACTCATTCTTCCTTGTTTTTCTCTCTCCTACAATTCCTCCAATCCCTGGCTTCAGTAACTTACCAAGGCAACTCCATTTCTAAAAGCTTTCACACCCATCCTCTGTGTTTTACTCAATCAGCCACCTGTTTCTGTCAATTCTGCCATCCCAATCTTCTTTTATCCTACCCTCCTCACCATCCCCAACCATAGGACTTGACTGAGGTACTCCTCATCTGTTACTTGGACCCTTGTACAACCTCATAGATGTGGTTTGGGTCTGTGTCCCCATCCAAATCTCACGTCAAATTGTAATCCACAATGATGGAGGTGGGGCCTGGTGGGAGGTGACTGGATCATGAGCACAGATTTTCCTTTTGGTGCTGTTCTTACGATAGTGAGTGAGTTATCATGAGACCTGGTTGTTTAAAAGTATGTAGCACCTCCCTGCACTTCCTCCTGTTCTAGCCATGTAGGATGTAACTGCTTCCCCTTTGCTTTCTGCCATGATTATAAGTTTCCTGAGGCCTCCCGAGTCATGCTTCCTGTACTGCCTGAGGAACCATGAGCTGATTAAACCTCTTTTCTTTTTAAATTACCCAGTCTCGGTATTTCTTTATAGCAATGTTAGAATGGACTCATACACTCATATCCAGATTCACCCCATTACAATTCATTATCCATATGCTATCATATGTTGGTTTTCCTAAATCACAATGCATGTCACCCTTCTGCTCAAAAGCTCACTGATTGTCCTTCAGCAAAGAGAGTGTCATCTTTTCACTCTGACATTCAAGCCCTCTGCAGTACTACAGATCTGCCTTTCCAATCCTCTCTCCTTCTTACCTTTCCTGTGCTTTGGCTAAACTAGACAATCCAGTGTCCTTACAACACACCCATCTATCTTTCTTTACTCATCTTCTTCCTACACTGCCCTCTCTCCCTTATCTGTTTATTAAAGTCAACTTATATTCGAGATCCATTTCAACCTTTTCAAGAAAAATCCCCCGATTCACAAACTTTCCTCTTTTAAATTCCTCATAGTGCTTTGTTTATATCCAACATGAGACAACACATTTCACTTTTGATAGACAAACGGGCAGACAGACCTCCAGGAACTGCTTCTTATTGATCATCGTCTCCTCTACAGAGCTACTGCACAGTGCCTTACACATAGAGGTGTTTTATCAATGTTCATTAAACTGGACACGTAGCCCTGCCCCCATTCTTTCTTCTTGCCATAACCTCATTTTAATAATCATCTAATGATAATGGCATTTTGTTTCTACAGGACATGAAAGGCTACAAAACTCACATATGTTATTTCAACTGATTTTCATGAAAAATTCTGCAAGGCAGGCAGAATAAATATTATCTCCATTTCATAGGTAAGAGAACTGAAGCTTGCAGAGGTGAAATAAATTGCCCAAAGTACAAGCAAATAAAAAATGTGGCTATTAATTGAACCCAGAGAAGTATCCAGATATACAGTAGAAGACCAAAGAAGGGAGTAGGCAAAGTCCAAGCCCCTACAAGGATCCCTTCTTCTTCCAACCTCACTCAGTACAACAAAGACATTCTGAGCTCATCAGGGGCCCTTTGTATGAGGGACACTGGTCAAGGAACTGGGCAGTGGATACCATGTGACTGCACAATCATTTTGGATTTGTGGCTGTTTTTTTTCCTTTCAACCCTAGATAGATATCAACAAATGAGCACTGGGAATCTTGGACTCCCTCTTTCCCTCCAAATTAAGCCACAATTCCAGGCCTCCTTTCAGTTTGAACACTCACTAGATTTTTGCTGCTTATAGCTTATCAGGGAAACTCTTGCAGAACTATTCCTGGAACTATTCCATGTGGTGCCCTGGGATTTGGGTCTAATTCCCATGTTTCTCTCACTCTCAAAACTGACCCCTCACTTATCTGCTCATTCATTCGCTTGCCCATCCATCCATCCATCCATCCATCCATCCATCCATCCATCCATCCATCCATCCATTATCCAACAGACTTTCCTTGAGTACCAGATTCATATGCTACCATGTATTATAGCTCCCTAGACTCTTTCTCGCTCTTCAGTTCAGTACACAAGAATATTGTTAAGGCTATGTGTTTCCTTTTCCAGGTAATGCCTGTGCATTTTAACAGTGGCCTTCACCAAGAGAATGTGAAGCTTTATGAAAGAATGGTGGAGGCTGAAGTATTTTTGAATTAAAAAAGGAGGTCTTTTCCAAACAGACCTCACGTAGGATTTGGGAGGTGGTGACCTCCAATTTCTTATTGCCCCCAAGTTACACTCTCCCTTTGCTCTTCAATGTCATGGAAAAGAATGTGCTGTTTTGTATCTACCCTTGTCAGTGATATGAGTGCAAGTTTTGTTGCACAGGTTTTTTGCAGCTTTCTCTTTCTGGAGCTCAGCTTGGAGGCTCTGACTGGACATTTCCAAGGTTTAAAATCAGAGTTTGAAGTGAGTGGATATGGCAGGAGAAACCCTTGGGTTTTTATTACACTTGGGATTGTTGGATATTACATTTGGAAAAATAAGGGTGCTTAGGAGCTTAAAGAGCATACATGTATGCCGGGTGGCAGAATTGTTAGGAATCTACATCTCCACCCCTCCTCTCCCAATCATACTTTCTTTGCCTTGAATGGATCCTGGCAGAGCTCCAGGGAGACATCTGGGGTCCTTATTGCCATGAAGCCCTTGGGGCTAGGACTTCCTAGCCATTCCTTCTCCACTCCTGGCAGGCTGAGTGAAATAAAGGACCTGTTGTTTCATCTCAAGGCCTACCCAAGAGCCTTGCCTTGCAAAGGCAGACTGTCAGTGAGGAAGACTATGCGGCACATGAAGACACCAGAGGTGTTCCTCAGGATCAAAGTATGTACAAGCCTTTGTGAATATTTTTTCCTTCTCACTTGGCAAATACAATTCCTGAGATCAATTACCACATCTTTTAAATTTTTCTCCCATCTTTTTAACTATTCATAAAATATTGAATTATAAAGTATTTAATTATAAAAAAGACAATTACCTCATCTTTTAAAATATTTTTGCAAAATATTTCCCTCCACAGTTTCTCCGTTTCCATTTTTATTCTGTAACTTAAATCACACTATATGTTCTAGAGGTTTTGCTGTGCCCGAACATTTGCGTCAATGCCCTCATTTCACTGTCTTTCAATACAAGTGAGCCACATTGAGTGGTATGATACACAATAAAGACTCCATTTATTTGTTCCTCCTCCCCCAAGTTTAGCAAAATAACTCAGATCCTGATTTTCTTTAACTTGCAAAAAATGCCATCCTTCTGAGTTCAGAGACCTTCAGAGCCCTGGTGCCAGCTTTGGTGCAGGTCCAATTCATATGTATTTCTGCTTGTAGCCTACTGCCTACTGCAGGGCTGGCTCACTGTATGGTTTTATCAATATAGGCAGTTTGAATTTTTTCTGTGCTTTGTGAAAGTTCAATTGGAACAGAAGGAAAAATGAAAATTGCTTTTAAAAAATTAGAGGATGATAGTAAGTTCTCCTGGAGCAAGCTTCACGTAGGGGTTCATGACTGTGGTTGATTGCAGCTTTTTCAGTAACTCCATGATGTATATCAAAAATGTGTGGTAGTTTTGAATGGACAGGTCAATCAATCTTTTGGATTCAGCAATAAATTTTTCATAGTAATCAGAGAGTTGGTCTGAAAAATCTTGCAGTTTATATCTGAACTGCTGATGGTAATCAGAAATTATTTCCTTCATCGCAATGGTCTGGCTTTTAATTATTTCCTGAGCAGTGGTAGAAAGCTCTGCAATCTTGTCTTTCCCTTTTCCATCTGGATCGGTAAGGATGCTAAGATATTCCTGAATATTTCTGTGCAGAAATTGCTCAACTTGACTTGAGAGTTGGGAAGTAAAGTCAGAGGCACTGACAATATATTCAGAATGGAAGTCCTTAAGAGCAACTAACAGGTTCTTGATCAGCCTGACTATCTTTTCTTCAAGTTCATAATATTTCACTGTCCAGCCGACTACACTTGGATCAAAATATTCTTCACGAAGGGCCATAATGTATTGATGGATCTGCTGTAACTCTTGAGAAGCTCCCTGAAGCTCGTTTTGAATAAATTCATTGAACTTATGAAGATTAAGGCATAGGTTTTCTTTCAACAATTTAAAAACATATGGGATATAATCATTGAAAATTGTGTTGATCTCATCTTGGATATAATTAATAAGATGAGTAAATTTCATCTCTTTCAGCTGTTTAATGTTATCTTCTATTAGTTGGAAAATGAATTGTAAAACGTCCTGAAGATTACGTAGCACCTCTGTGGTCTTGAGAGACTGAATGTCTTTAAATACCTCTTGGGCTTCTTCTGATAAAACTTTCAACCGTTCCCTACACATTGAGATTACATCTATTAGTTTATGTCTCCTTAACTCAAAAGGAAGTGTAATCACTAGGTCTTGGAAATAGGAAAACAGTATTTCTGAACCATTATGGACTTTCAAACATACCTGGGACAGTACCATACCTACCTCCCTTAAGAACATAGTGCAAAGTTCCTCTCCAGTGTATGTCCCAGGTTTCCCCGGGAACTGGAATCTGGGGAAGTTCAGAAAATCAATGAGTGAGTCAATCAGATGCTTGACTTTCGTATGGAATTCTTGAGTAACTCGTACCAAGCCATCAAACACCTTATCCTTGAGTCCCTGGAAACTGGTTTGGCCTTCCTGAGTCAACAGTTCTTGGTACAGATTCTGGGCCTTGTCCTTCCACTCTTGGTAGGTCCCAGTGGTGCCACTGGCTGCTTTCTGGAACCGCAGGTCAATATCATCAATTTGCCTAATGGCCCCTTGATAAACCCATTCAGCATTGTTCTGCAGATTTCTTCTCAGCTTTGAAGACGCTTCTCTCAGGGTGAGCCCTGTGTGTTCCCAGTGGTACTTGTTGACATAATCATAAAGGGCCCCTGTGGCCTTAGGCACGTTGTCTTTCAGAGAGGTTAGCAAGCCAGAAGCTGCCTCCTCTTCCCAATTAACTTTGATCTGAATTTCCTCATCAGATTCCCGGAACCTCAACTCAGTTTTGAATATGGTGAGTTTTTTATCTGGAGAGGACTAAATGTAGAGAAAAAAAAAAAAAAAAAAGAACATGTTTTCAATTACTCCGATTACATAATATAGTACACTAAAACTTCATTAGCAGTTAAAAATAAAGATCAGAGAATCTTTCATATACTGAAAGGGATTTATCTTTCATATGTCCGTTCGTGTGTTTGTTTTATGGTTAAATAAGTCTACTGTTGTTAATTTCTCTTTATCACATGCCCCAGAAAGGATAAAAAAAATGCTTAGTGTTTGGCATTTACATTGTGACACTTAACATTAAAACCTTCCTGGGACTGAAAACTGGAAGAGGAGGAGGAGGGGGAAGAGAAAGGAGAGAGAAGAGTCAGGAAATGACAGATAGGGAAAGAAGAAGTAGCAAAAAAGGCAAGTTGGAGCCCACCCTGCAGAGACCCAGAATCCCAATATCAGTACGCATTCTCCAAGCCTATGACAAACTTTTAGTAACAGTAATAGAACCATGTTTAGTCTTCCCCTCTAGTAACGTCACCCTTGATTTGGCCCTGGCAGAGCTTGTAAATGACATGAGAGGTGTTCGATGTATCTCATCTAGCAATTCTATTGTGGGGAAGAATTTTAAAGTTTTAAATACTTCAGAGACCACCACTCTCTGAAAAACAGACCCTGCATATGGCTGAGCTTTCCTATGATTTAGATGATGAGGTATAACCCTCATCTTTCTGGATTTGTCCAGAATTAATAAATAACAGTGCTGATAGGATGTAATGTGTGCATCTAAAAATTAAAATCAATCAAGGACTCATTGTAATACTTTCTAGAGAATATTTCCTCAGAGAAGAAGTTGCTTACCGCCTGTCTTTCACCTAGTTTGGGGTATCACTGAATGAATATTTGGTCTTGAATTAAATGTATCTGCCCCAATTCTCCACTCTCTCTTGGAGGCGTGTCACTCATTAGGTGGTATTTACCTGAGGGCTGTAGTAGATGTTCCATTTGGAAAAATCCACATCCATGCCCATGGTACCTATGGCTGGGGAGGCTGCTGAGGTGGAGACGCCTTTCTTGTCTTTCTGGTAGCGCAGATGGAGATCGGTGAATGCTGGGCTTTTGATATCGAGGTGCACTTTTCTTTCCCATTCTCTGAAAGCAGAAAAACAGATGAACCATCACGAAAGGGGTATGGAGATGATGAAAATCACAATGAGTTTTCAAAAGTGAGAAAGTTTCAATAAAAGCTTCATACCGAAGTCCTTTGTATTTGCCATCTTCTTCATATTCTGCACTGAAGTCATGATGTGCAAATGTTCCTTTAGTCTTAGAGGCTAACATACCATCTTCGATTCTGTGTGTTCCCACAACTGTATAGGGGAGATTTTATATTTTATTAGATTCATAACAGTAAAACATAGATGTTTTCATTGTGAAAACCGGGAGAATTTTATCCTAACCAGATACTTCACTTATGTTTAAAATATGCAATGTACAGCTCATAGTTGTTTCAAAATAAATTGCTAAAAGATATTGTTAGTCCTAAAATAATTACATAAAAATTAATTTTCTTTAAAGCTGTTTGTCTTGAATGGCATTAGATTTTCTACAGTTTGGTTTTTACATGTAGGGTACACATGTATCTCCTTTCTTAAAATTTTGTGATATTGAGTAATTGTACATCTACTCACAACTAAATACATAATTATTTACTCATAACTCTCATTGAAAATATACAGTATCTAGGAGAGGAGGCAGGATATTTCTTACCATTTAGTTTATATTCCAGGAACTGCATGATTGAGCTGCACATGGAATCCAGGACTGTTTCGACATGATCTGCTTTGTTTTTCAAACTGGCACTCCAAGTGGCATTATACAGGGGAGAGTCTACCTCAAAGCGTGCAGTCAGTGCTTGAAAGGAAGGAATGAAAATTCCAGCAGGTACAGAGAACTTAATGGAGGGAATCTCAATAGTCTGCTCAGGCATGATGATGGTGGGCAACTCAAAGTCTGCGATCTTGTTGGCTACCGCATTTAGATCCAAAACAGCACTGCCAACTGAAACACTTTTTGGAAGCGTGAACTGGGACACAGTTAACTGAGATTCAGGCACGGTTATCTCAAAAAAGGGAATCAAGGAATCTTCTGGTTGAGAATATTTTGTTAACACATCAACTTCAGGGAATTTTACCTCAGGGAGTGCTGGTAGGTTGAGGGCAAATGATGAAGTTCTCAGCTTCTTATAGATTTTTATTTCTCTGAAGTCAAGTTTGTAGGATGGAACCTGAAGATCTGTAAATGGGACATGGAATGTAGGCATGACAAGAACTGAATTTAGATCATTTAGTTTCAGTCCAGGAATAATGAATTCATCAGCCAAAACTTTTACAGGGATGGAGAATGAATAGCCATCGGGGTTTTTGGTGTACACAAAGGCAGTTGAAACACGAAGATGCTGCCTCCTACCAATGCTGGTGGTTACATCCAGCTTTAGGAAGTCCCATAAGCTCTTGCCATAGACCGGTAGGATGATATTTTTGAGGAACCTTAGGTGTCCTTCTAAGGATCCTGCAATGTCAAGGTGTGCCTTTTCTTGGTCATTGGAAAGCTCAACATGGTTCTGGAAAGACCCAGAATGAACCCGGACTTCATTTTTCCATCTGATCTTCTGGTTCTTAGTGTTAGCGTTCAGGGCCACTTCCTGGCCAAGGTGGGGGATATCAAGGAAGGAATTGGGCTGACTTGCATGGACCTGAACAAAAGCTGACATTTCCCATGGAGAGAGTTCCAGGGTGGCTTTGCTTGTATGTTCTCCATTTGTGAAAAAGAGGCCCTCTAGCTTTAAGTGGTTTTTCATACTGTGCTCCCAGAGGTAATATATGCGTTGGAGAGTGGCTTCTCCAGCAAAATTTTCTTTTACGTCAAGGTTCCAGATATCATCAATTTTGGAAGTGCCTTGCAGCTTCACTGAAGACCGTGTGCTTTTGGAATTCAAGTAAGTGTTGGCCTCACTGGCAATAGTTCCTGAATAATCCCGTGAAAGAACCGAACCCTTGACATCCCCTTTGGTAGATGACTCAATGGAAAAGTAAGAGGTGAGGCTTTCCAAGATCAGCTTATGGTCAACTGCCCCTTTAGCGGTAGAGTACAGCATTGAAGAATTGAAATCATACTTAAATTCCATGGAGGAAGAGACAGTAGGTTTTGACTTGGTATTTCCATTAAGTTCTTGCTTGAAATTAATTCTCAAAATTGGAATTTGGACTTTTGCGGTTGTTGCCACTGACGCTTCCATATTTTTCTTGGTTAAGCTCACAGTACTGTTATGACTACCCTCCACAAATTTGTTGCTCAGAGACAGAGCTGTGGCTAACTTCAATCCCCTTTTTCTTGTCAATCTTGTGGTGCCCTCTAATTTGTACTGCAGTACATCAATGACAGATGAAGATGAAGAAAGGAGATGAGCAACAATATCTGATTGGTTAAAAACTTCAGCATTGGTATTCAGTGAGATGACACTTGATTTAAAGGAGAAATCAAAGGTAATATTGCCCATGGCAGGAATAAAAATATGGCTTATGGTACACAATTCCTTGAAATCTGGAAGAGAAAGCTTGAGATTTCTAGGGACTTGAAGGACTGGCAGTTCTAAGGATGGCAGGATTAATGTGTATGAAGGCACACGGATGTTAGAACCTAGGATGGTGAAACTAGGCATGCTGACTGCTTTTGGAATCCCATAGCCAAATGCCGACATCTCTACAGTGAATGGAGACACTTCAACATTGACAACTGGAACAGTGTATCCAGGAATTTGAAAGGTCCTGGGGAGCTCGTCATGAGATTTTTCAGCTTTGTACTTATCAAACTTAATTTTTGCATCATTATAGGATTTGGTGACAAAACCTAATGCATTGTTTCTGGCTTTTTCAAAATGCTTGTCAAAGGATTTGATGTTCTGACTGGTAAACTCATAAAGCACAGCCAAAGGATTTGTGATGGAATGCCTGTGTGTGTTTTTCTTATACTGAGCTTTTACACTTAAATCAAATGATTGCTTTGTTGTTTTCAAGAATTCCTTCAAGCCTGTTTTTTCCCATAGAGAGAAATCTTTCAGTGGAGGAGTTGTGATTGTTGTGTAAGGCAGAGGCATTTCAGGAATTGTTAAAGGAATGTTTAAGAAATCCAGATTTGCTTCTCCATTTATTCCTATGTGGGCCTCCATAATGTTCTTGTTGTTTCCAGCAGAGAAATTTTGGTTGTACTTATACTGATTGAACCTAGTACTTACTTGCCAACTTGCTTGCTGGGCACTGGGACTCAGAAACAGTGCATAGTTATTCAGGAAGTCTATCTTCCCTGTTAACCTTAATGGAAAACTAACTTTCAAATTCCCTTCATTGTTTGTGGATGTCGTGATCTCAAATGGCTGGGCTGAAAAGAAAAGAGAATTTTTCAAAGTTCCAATAACCTTTCCATTTAAATGAGCATCATGCCTCCCAGTAAACTCTGCCTTCCCTTCTCCAAAAAGTGCCGTGCCTTTAGCAGTTAGAACACTGTGGCCCACATGCTGGGAATCAACTTGTGATTGAATTTCAAGTTTAGAGAAGTTGAGGGAGCCAGATTCATAAACCAAGTTTTGGTTTACTCTTAGGTGCTTGCTATTGATCTTATTGGACAGTCCGAAGGAAGTGAGGGGTCCTTCTATGGTGAAACTAATTTGTGATTCATGTGTTCCCTCATCTGAGAATCTGGGGCAGGCCCATTTCCATGACCCTTTTCCAGAAGAAGTCCATGCTATGTGGCCAGCTTCCAACAGTGTCTTGATCTCATTGCGCAGGTCAGCCTGACTAGAGAAGTCCAGTTTGGGGATGTTCAATTTGTGGAAGTACTTAGTGTTGCTATCCAGGGTAAGCTGATTGTTTATCTTGACAATCACTTCATTACTAAGCTCCAGTGTATTTTTTTCCGTGTGTAAACTTGCCACTGTGTTTGATTTTCCCTCAATAGCATTTCCAAAAAACAGCATTTCACTCCCATGCTCTGTTCTCAGGTACTTGCTGGAGAACTTCACGAACTCCTTCAGAGCCAGTGGATTAATCTTAGGGTTTGAGAGTTGTGCATTTGCTTGAAAATCAAAATTGAGAACTTCTAATTTGGACTCTCCTTTGGCAGTGATGGAAGCTGCAATACCTGCTTCGTTTGCTGAAGTGGTTCCATTCCCTATGTCAGCATTTGCATCTAATGTGAAAAGAGGAGATTGGATTTTCAAAATACTATACAGCTTGCCAAAAGTAGGTACTTCAATTGTGTGTGAGATGTGGGGAAGCTGGAATTCTGGTATGTGAAGGTCAGGAACTTGAAAATCATTAAGGTTGAGATTTGGGATTACAAATTCTGGAATTGCGATTTCTGGTAAATGGAAGTCTGGCAGGGTGATTCTCGCTAGAGGAATGTTCTCCACCTTCAGATCCCTGAGATATACTTCTGGAACAGGCCACTGCAGCTCACTGTTCAGCATCTGGTCAATGGTTCTGATGATCTTTACTTTTATTTCTACAAAGTCAATTGTAAAGGAAGGAATGTGGAAGGTGTTAAGGATGGTAAATTCTGGTGTGGAAAACCTGGATGGGATTTTTATATCTTTTAACTCTTTGAAGTTTATCTGAACTGATGGAATCCTCAAATCTGTTAGGGGGACTATGAAATCAGGTGTCTGGAAGGTAGCTTTCTGAAGAGCCTGAAGACTGACTTCGAAGGCAGGCATGGTCCCAAGGATGGTCTTGATTTCAGGAACAGTGAACCCTTGCTCTACCAATGCTTTCACATGTTTAGCCCAATCTTGGATAGAATACTGCTCTGCAAAGTCAGTAAGGTTCTTAGCAGCAAGAGTCCACCAATCAGAAATGTAAGTGACAAGTGTGCTATAAACCTGGCCTACCAGAGACAGGTATCGTTGAAGTTCCTGCTTAATGTCCATTTGATATATTCGGTCTCGTGTATCTTCTAGGGTCTCTCGGAATTTGGCCTTCATGTGAGCCAAAGATGCTGAACTTAAAGCATCCTGTAACCAATCGATGATTAAAGTTATTTTGGTGTCCTGTAGGCTTTCCAGATACATTGCGACTGTGGCCTTGGTTTCCTGTAAAAACAGTTTTAATGCTTCAGCTTTTTGTGGTAGTTCCAGAGCCTGAATTTCACCATTGAGTCTCTGAGTCAGCTCACGGATTTTGTTATTGGTTTCATCTACAAACTGGTGGTAATCAAATGACTTTAATTTCTTTATCAACATGTCAAGGAATTTGTTTACATCTTCAATGAATGTTTTAAAAGATAGTTCATCAAGTTGCTTGACAGCATCATCAATAAATCCAACCAATTTCTCAAAGTAATCTTTTATCTTAACTTGTTGTAGGACATTGCTTAGCTTCTGAATAGTCTCCTTCAACTTGTACTGGTGGGCCAACTCTACTAATTTATCCATTAAAACCTGGATTTGTTGGTCTACTTCATACCTCTCAATTAACTCATGGACTTTGGCTCTGAAGGCATTGATTTTCTCAGCTACTTCAAAATCCCCAATAAGATTTATAACAAAGTGTTTGACATACTCAAGAACATCATTTATTCTTTCAAATGAAATTGTAGTTCCCAGTTGATCTAAAAGCACTCTAACATCAATAGCCTCAACGTGTTGTTTTAACTTTCCAGCTAGGTGCTGGATGTCTATATTCTGTATGTGTCTCTTAAGCTGCTGCAGTTTTTCTTGTATCCGGATTCTGATTTGGTACTTAGTATCCACATTTTGAATCCAGGATGCAGTACTACTTCCAATTTTGTTAAAATCTATATTTTCAATAAACAAATGTAGATCATGGATTGTTTTTACTAAATTTACACGGATATGATAGTGCTCATCAAGACTTTTTAATTTTTCAATGATTTGATCAATAATATTAGCAATAGCTATTTTCAAATCATGTAAATCATAATTATCTTTAATATACTGATCAAATTGTATCATATATGTCTGAAGTTGAGATAGTTTTTCATTAAAGTTGATTTTGGCGTCATCTAATGCAATTTGTATATCATTTTCTGTAATTCTATACTTTTTTGTAAGAGCAGTCAGTTTCTCCTTGGCACGTGAAACTTGTCTCTCCCAATTGAATGAATTCAGATAATCATTAGCTTGCTGTGGGAGTTTTCCCAGGGCTGCTCTGTATTTTCTTACAAATTGATCAATATTGATGCGCTTCAGGTGTCTCTGCATGTTTTCCAGTACAACTATAATAGTTCGTTGATTCCTCTCAAAATATTCTTGCAAGGTCTCAAAAAATGGGAGGTTAATGGTGTGAACATCTTGGTTTTTATCATACTTTACAAAAGCAACAATTGTAAATTCTTGGGGCTTTTCAACAGCATCTCTCATCTCTAAAGCATCAATGACATTGACGGGCTCACTGAGTAAAAGTGGCACTTCAATTGGGTAGTCTAGTAGAGTGAGGTCAGCCAGAGCTCGTCCACTAAGCTCCACACCAATTTTGTCTTTAGTGTTGTAAGCATCCAAGTCCTGGCTGTATTCATTGTTGTTAAATTGGGTCTTGAGTTTCCAGGTGCCTGTCTGCTCAGCTGGAGTAAGTAGGGCACTGACTTTGTGTTCAAGAGATGTACTGATGCTTTTCCTAGACATGAGATGATGACTCGTGGAGCCTTTGTAATCATGAGAGAAAGTGAATGCCAGAGGTTCTGCTTTCAACAGGAATTTGCTATACAGCTGCCCAGTATGTTCTCCCCAGAGAGCAAGTTTCCCGTTGCCATTTGTATGTGTATCAATGGTCATGGTAAATGGAGCCATTACAGAATGGAAGACATTGCTGAAATGCAATGAGTCTGAATTATAGTTTGTGCTAATGTCAATGGCTGAAGCCAGCCCAGCGATGTCTGTGTTGAGCCGATGGCTAAACTCCACACCCTGAACCTTAGCAACAGTGTCTGCTTTGTAGCTTGCTGATAAGGCAGCAGAAGAGATGGTATAGATGTGTTTTATTTCATTATTTTGGTAGGCTCCTTTTAGATTACCAGCCATATGCAGCTTCAGGGGTTCTAGCCGTAGTTTCCCATTGTTGGTCAGATCCAGAGCATTGTATTTCAGGTCATTGTTTAAAGTCGTTACCAGAGAATAGGGCTGTAGCTGTAAATTAAAAGTTTGCTTATAAAACTTGTCAGAGCTGTAAATGTTGTCAAGTTTTGAAGAGAAGTCCAGTGATAAGCCTGCAATGTTCAGACTGTTTGTGTGGTCAAATTTCATTTCGGCATATGAGCCCATCATGTCATTTGAGAGCTTAAGTCCTTCTTGACTGATCTTGAAGTTGAAAATGTTTTTGCTGTCAACACCCAGAATCATGGCCTGATAAGCACTTCCCAGTGATAGCTCTGTGAGGGCGGCTTTCCCATCTAGACTGAATTTTGCATTGTGTTCCCTGAAGCGGCCATTTGTTGTTAATTTCATAGACGCCCCAGAGAGGCCAATCTCTGCATTCAGCTCATTCTCCAGCACCAGGGGACTATACTTCAAGTTGGTCGTTGCACTGGTAGATACTCCATCTTGGCCAGTCCTTAGTGTTGCCTTGTGAGCGCCACTGTTAATTTTGTCAGTGCCCAAGATGTCAGCATTTAACTCAAGACCATGGGAATTTAGTGATCCAGAAAGCAGGCTGAAGAACCTCAATGACTCGTAATCGGCCTGATATTCAGAACGCAGCAGTGCATTTTGCTTAGAGAAGGTCATATCCATCTTGTTAGAAGTGGCAAAGTTCTCATACTTCCCATTGGTGTCAGATTTTAAAGTCAGCTCGTAGTTCTCGTACTTCAGGGAAGCAGTATTTTTAATGATGCCACTTTGCAGATCAGAGGTGGAGATCAGGGAGAGGGTTCCATCTTCATATCTTCCTGTTATCTGGTTGGTGCCTTGGAGGTAGGAGGAGTTAAATCTCAGGTTGGACTCTCCGTTGAGCCGGCCGGTATTAGGATCCCTCTGACAAGACAGGCCATATGTGCCTTTAGCATAGAATGAAGAGACTCTGAACTGCCCATCAATCTTGACTTCTTTGACAAACAAATGCTGTTCCTTTTTTGAGTCCATATGAACTGAAGCAGACATCTGTGGTCCCCAGGAACTAGATGCATCGAATATTAGTAAACCTTTTGAGACTGGGTTGTTTCCAAGTTTTTCTACATGACTGAATTTGATACTCGAATCTAGAAATTTGTGGCGTAGAGATCCACCACATGATAGTGTGAACGTATTCTTGTGGTCATATGTTGCTTCTCCAGATCCTAACATAAAAATGAAAAGACATTAGTTAAATTAAGCAATACATTTCCAGAGCAATCTCTGTGTGAAAGCCTTTCAATAATAAAGTCCCATTTTTCTGGGCCAGTTGTGCAATAGACTCCTCCACCTGTAATGCAAACATAAAATCTGATAGCAAAAGGCATTCCTCCAGGAAGCCTTGCCTGACCACCACAGGCTTTGTTTAGGTTCCCTTGCTGAGTGCTTCTACTCTACCTTATACTTATATGCTACACTCTATCATAGCACCTCTCACACTGAATTGTAATTGCTGGCTTATCTACTTTCTGTTACTGCCTACTAGAATATTTAATACATGTGATATGTTTAATAAATATTTCTATTTGTTGAATAAAATAAAAGATTTAAAAGACTTCCAAGTAGCAAGGATGATTATCTGCTAGAAAGCCAAAGTCCTTTCCTCCCTGGAGGAGGCTCTCCTCTTAGAGCCTGCCATGAACTAGCCCTGTGCATCCTTTACCCGAGCATAGCTCACCTTGCACATTGTAGGAAAGCAGGTCAACCACAGAGTCAGCCTTCATGTGGTAACGAGCCTGAAGGCTGAAATGGTCTGTGCTGGTGTTGCCACCAGTGTAGGAGGCGGACCAGTTGTACAAGTTGCTGTAGACATTTGCGGATAGGTCTAGAACACCCAGGAGAGGCACCTGCAGTTGATACAACTTGGGAATGGTAAAAGTAGGGACTTGGAACTCTCGAGATGGCAGATGGAAATCCACAGACGTGAAGTGGAGGGCTGGTGTCCTAACAGTCTCTAACATCTTTAGATCTCTGGAGGATTTGCCACCAAAAGGCAAAGGAATCTCAACTTTCAAACTGTTCTTGTTCAAGGTATATTTGACCCGGCCATCACTGAAATGAACAACAAAGACAACATCCCCACAGTCAGACATCAGTCATTCAAAGTTGTCTGCCTCTGACCTTCCCAGCAATATTGTACCTGCCTCATTCCCGAAGCCACTCTGCGCTTTTCCTTGTGCTACTCCTATGCCTGGACCCCTTTGCTTTTACCTCCACCTATCAAACACTCAAATCCTTACAAAGCTCTTCTAAGAGCCACTCATTATCATTACCATCCCACCTAAGTCATAGCCAATTTGCCTCATTCTTACAGTTACATAGTCCCTTGCACCTTTCTCAAAGAGCATGTCATAATTTTGCTTATATAATTAATTATTTGTCATTTGTTGGTGTCTACATGGTATCTTTCTGAGAGAAAGGACTGTATCTTATCCAATTTCTATCTTCTCACTGTACCTAGTCTAGCATTTTGCCCATAGGGGATACTTGATACAAATTTGCTAAACTGAATTGAGGCAACTTGATTTGTGGAAAGAACATAGGTGTGGAAGTCAGTAAGCCTGGGTTGAAGTATTTTCTCAGAATGCTGCCTCCATTTAGTGCTCAATGGTTGTTCTGACTCTCTGTAACTTAACAGTAAGCATGTAGTCAATGATGCCTCTAGCCATTCTGAATTCTTCACAGTCAGAGGGAGAATTTGCTTATAATGGAAGAAAGCTGAATGACCTTCCAATTCAGGTTGTACTGATAAAATATCTTAGGATGAAAGTACCAGAATCCTCCAATTACTTTCTTAGATTCTTCCTGACAGGGTTGGCATTCTCATGTTTACTAATGCAAAAATGCCACAGTGTTTGCACTAGTTATTAATCTCCTTAAAATGCTTAAATTATTTCCCTTAAAAATTTAAATTAAAAAAATATCCAAATCATGCTATGTAAAATCTTTCATTTACTTTGCACGGTTCAAGAAGCTTTGCCGGTTTCTTCTTTTACCTTTTTAAGAAGAGGTTTTCTGGGATGTGGAAGTCTGGCAATCCCATGTTCTGGAGGTTCAACTCCTTCAGGCTATTGAGGTGGTCTTGCAAAGTCTGGGTATAAGGAAGACTCCCAGATGCCTTTTGAAGCCATGAGTTCATTGCCTACAAAATGACAGGAGATTTTTAAGGTAATGGGCATGGATGAGCCTCAAAGAGCAATGAACATTAGGCACAAATCCAGATTTGACAAGTTAATTATTTAGCAGGACAATGCACTGAATGTTAAAAATAAATAACAGAAAATTATGAATCTTCGTTGACAGTCACTGATCACTGCCCATATTTATAAAAGGAACGTCTAACATAGTCAGCCTCCTAGCTAGTGTCCTGAAGCTTCCTTTGATACCACTAGGCAAAGAACTGTTCTGCTTAGTAGCATCTCTTTGATATGTATCATATTCAGCTTTGTGTAACTGGATAACTACACATGTGTGAAAGTTTTTTTTTTTTTTTTCCCAAGAATTCCCTGGGGTGCAGGAAGCATGCCTTATACATCTTTGGATACCTTCCTGCACCTAGCTCAGAGTTGAGGATGTAATTAGCACTTATACCCATGCATTTATTGACTGGCAGACTCATACTTACAACTATTAATTTGGAACCCACGTGCCGGAAAGTCATGTCTGTTTGAGGGACTCTGTGATCCAGGAGTCTATCAGCATACATATGTAAGCTCCTAGGATACTCAGAGAGATCCACAGGGAAATTGGAAGTCATTTTTTTGGTATCTACATTGGTGCCTGTGTTCCATTCAAATTCAATCTTCTCTTCATCTGAAAATACATAGGAAATAGTTGTGAGTGGTACTAGGTCAGCCTGTAACCACAGGTCTCAACAGCTGCATTACTTTGGAAGTGCTCACACAGGGGAAGAGACACGTACCGTAATGCCACGCCACCCTCTTGGAAACTGTGGAGCCATAAGCTGTAGCAGATGAGTCCATTTGGAGGAGCAGTTTGGCAGGTGACCAGTGGGCGATGATCTCACTTCTGGCTTCTGCTTGCAAACGGGGTACGGAAATAACACCTTTGATTTTTCCTTCTTCCTTTGTGTCACAACTATGGTAAAGAAAATCAGTTGGCACCAGTGATTTTGTCCTTTCAAAGGAGATATGCAGGATTAAACAGAAGTTCCATTTGCGGTGATCAAAACCAGATACAAGGATGGTGCAGAGAAACAGTCACAGATCAAATTCATTAACTTCTGAAGCCAACATTCAGCACAAATTAAAGACTTTGCAAGCAGGTTTAGGAGAAAGAGAAGCTTTTTGAAAACTGTTTGAATCCTGTTCTGCTATTTACTAGCTCTATGACTTTGGTCAAATGATTTAAACCCTCTGAGCTACCATTTCCTTATCCATGAAACAGGTAAACTCACACTGACCTCGCAGTTTATTGTGAGGACTGAGATACTTTCTTTAAAGCACCCAGCACTGTGCTTGATACATGAATAGTAAGTGCCTGATAAATGGTAGGAAAATCCAACTGGACATGCGCAGAGGCTTAAAATGTTGAGGGCTCGGCCGGGCGCAGTGGCTCACGCCTGTAATCCCAGCACTTTGGGAGGCCAAGGTGGGTGGATCACGAGGTCAGGAGATGGAGACCATCCTGGCCAATATGGTGAAACCCAGTCTACACTAAAAATACAAAAATTAGCTGGGTGTGGTGGCACACACTTGTAGTTCCAGCTCCTTGGGAGGCTGAGGCAGGAGAATCACTCGAACTCAGGAGGCAGAGCTTGCAGTGAGCCGAGATTGTGCCACTGCACTCCAGCCTGGTGACAGAGTGAGACTCCGTCTCAAAAAAAAAAAAAAAAAAAAATGGAAAATGTTAAGGGGTCTATCTGCCACTCTGATTGTAGACTGGGGTGAACATGGCTTGGTCAGGTATAAAGTAGAAGAGGAATAATGAAAAGAACCACCCAGGCCTGCAGTGCAGGTCAGATGACCCTCAGCCTTCCTTACCTTAGGTGGCCCATGAGGGTGACCTCAGTAATTTTCTTGTTCTGAATGTCCAGGGTGAGTCTGTAAGACTTTCTGCCCTCAGTAGATTCATCATTAACTCTGAGGATTGTTCCAAGGTCAACATCAAAATCCGGAATTTGGACTTCACTGGACAAGGTCATACTCTGCCGATTATATTTGAATGTCATGGTAGCCTCAGTCTGCTTCACACCTGGACAAGTGTATAAGAGAATCAAGAGATGTATGGTAGGAAGCTATGTTTTGGAAGGAAAGAGAGGAAAAGGCAGAGAAACTCCAAGGAATTAATGTACTTAAACAAAAACACAATTCAGGATTTTACTGAAAATTTTAAACTCAGTGGTATTCATGTATACAAGTCTTTATGGATCGCCTATTATGAGCCTATTATGTGCTGGACACTGCTCTTGGCACTGGGGAGTCCTTGCTTTCATGGGGCTTACCTTCTAGTGGGAGAGGTGTGCAGGCAATAAACAAGTAACTTGCTCATGTCAGATGGTAATGAATGTTATGAAGAAGAGTAAAACTGGATACAAGGATAAAAGAAAGGGATAGAAGAAGTGTTATTTCATACTTGGTGGTCAGAGAAGTTCTCTCTGATAAGGGCACATGTGGGCAGAGATCAGAATGAAGAGAGGTTGGAGCTATGCTGAGTTCTGGGAGGAGCACATTCCAGGCAGAGGGCCAGGAATACAAAGGCCCTGAAATGGGGAGCACTTAGCTTGTTTGTGGAACAGCAAAGGCTCACAGTCCTTCTGGGCCAGGAAGACACGACATCTGTATATTACTTTCCATCCAAGATGCCTTTCCTGGTTCCTTGCTGCCCTTGCCCTGGGCTCCGTCTGCCCGACTCCCCCTTTCTTTGTAACAAGATTCCCAGGCATCTTTCTGTCCATAGGCTCGTCCATTTTATATCCTTTGTAAAACAATGTTTACCAAACACTATTTCCCCAGCATGCCCTGCTCCCCCAGTGCTTTCTCTCATGGGATTTTCTTCCTAGTTTAATTTTGTGATATGCTATCCCTATATAAAAATTTTTCCAAAGTGAACACCTAATTTTGCCCCATTCCCTAAAACCTGCTCCTCCAGTAGCCCTTTCCATCTCCATAAATGGAAGCTCTGTTTTCCAGTTGCCCAGGTCAAAAACCTTAGGTTTGTCCTCATTCCCCTTTTCCTCTTACACTCAACATCCACTGTATCAGCAAATCTTGTCAGCCTAATCTTCAAAATATGGCCAGAATCCAACCCCTTCTCATATCTCCTCTGCCATTGCCCTAATCCAAAATAGCACTGATTCCTGCCTGGATTATTGTGATAACCTACATAGTAGTTTCTCTGCCCTTATCTCCCCATAGTCTTTTCTCAACGTAAACATAAATCAAATCATGAGGACTCCCCAGTGGCTTTCATTTAATTCATAGGAAGAAGCCGAAGTTCTTACCATGGCCTATGAGATCATCTTTCCTTCACCTCTCCATATCTCTCTGTCCTCATCTTCTACATCTTTTCTCCCTGGTCTTTCTGCTCCAGCCATACTGGCTTCCTTCCTTTCCTTGAAACATGGCAGCAATATGTCAGCCTCAGGGCCTTTGCACCTGCTGGTCCCTCTGCCTGTAACAGTCTTACCACACTGCTTCTCCCCTTATCTCTGTTAGGTCTCCTTATACTCACTTTACCAGGGAGACTTTCCCTTATTATTCCAAATGCACTGCTTTCCCTGCCCTTCTTCCTCCCTCTTACTCCTAGCCTTCCCTAGACCAGTCTATGCTCTGTTTTCCTCCCCAGTACTGATCTGACACTCCAAATATTAACTTGTTTGGTTGTTCACTGTAACTTCCACGAAGGCAGAGACTCCATTGTTCACTGTTCTAGCCCCAGGTCTTAAAATAGGCCTGCCACTTATTGGGTACTCAGTTAATATTTGTTAAATAGGTTAAATTACATGTGTTCTCCTCATGAATTCTGAACCTGAGACTGCGAGCAGAGATGAAGCAGCTGTGTTTTGAATACTCACCTTCTGCTTGAGTTACAAACTTCAGGGTGTCCACCAAGGCTCTGTCCTCTCTCTGGAGCTCATAGGTTGCACTGACAGAATACTGCTCAACTTCTCCTGTAGGCCTCAGTTCCAGCTCTAATCTGAAGATGTTACAATGAAGACAGTGCATAATGTTAGAGCTTTCAAGGATGGAGATAATGTCCCCAAAAAAATTCAGCCTCAAATGTAACAAAAATATGGTCCTTATTTTAACATTGTCTCTTGCCCTTAACTAAGATGATCTTTTTGATCCCTCAGTCCTACAAGAACCCAAGGCAAGGGCAGACACCAGGATTCCCAAGACTTTGGACCAGCAGAGCAGGAGTTGGCTGGTTGTTTCAGCAGAGCTGAGAACAAGCACTGGAACTTGGGGGCTGAAGACAGGGAGCCACCTAAGTATGGTGAAGGCTTCAAGCACATTGATGGGCTCCAGGAAGTTCATAACAATGGGTCTGGAGGCTCAGAAACATGGACACTGAATTAGGAGCAAATTGGGATCTGTGCTGTGATCCTGTCCTGTGTACAAGGAAGCAAAAGGCGACACCCAACATGTTGGCCAGAGGACCCTGCTTTAAATACCCAAAGATGGTGCAAACCCAGAAGGCTAGTGACAGGGGCTTACAACACAGAGCATTTTTTTCCTGTGCCATGCTAGGTGGCCATGATGTAGAAGGTGAGAAAATGCTGGGCCAGGCACTGAGCATCTCTAACCTGGTGTCCCCGGTCAGCGGATAGTAGGGGGCGGAGTCTGTGGAACTGGCGTTGGAGTAAGCGCTTGAGGTGCAGTAATTCAGGCCAGTAAAGAGTTGCTTGCAAACTGACAAGGACTGCCTATTCTCGATGAGAGGTGGGATCACCTCCGTTTTGGTGGTAGAGACCAAATGTAACGTGTTGCTGGTGAAGAACAAAAATACCTGAGTTATTGCTAAGTCATGAATCAAAATGAATATCACAAATTCTCAGGGTGTAAATACCCCCTTATCCTTGTCTTCCCTCAGTCCACACCTATCTCTAACTATTTGATTTACTGAGAAACAAATAATATTAGAAAGAACATCAACATGACAAGCCATGAGAGTGACTGTGGAGCTTCCGGCTGAGTTCTTTCCATCTGTTTCCTGTAATCCCCACAACAGTAGGCTTATGGTTCTCATTTTACAGAAGCAGAGGCTCAGAGATGTTAAATAGCTGATCACTGGGGCTGAATTTCAGTGTGCCCCTTCCTTCCTATGATGCAAGGCAAGAGAAACTGTCTCTTTCATATGAAATCGCCTACTCTCTACCTGCTTACTTCCACCTGCATTAAGCATACTCAAGTCTCCTCCCCTGTGCCCCTCGCCTATGCTTCTTTCTTTTCTTGCTTTCTCTTGTCTTCCTCACCATCAAGAGTTGTCTGCCTTTGCAGTCTCCACTTCCTCCCAACGTGCTGCACTAACTGTGCTCTGATTGCTCATTCCATCTTCTGAAAATGCTTTCATCAATGTCTCTAATGCCCTCCTTGCTCCTACATCCAATGGGCATATTTAGGTTTTATCTTCCTTGACCTCCCAGAAGCCTTCAGTAGAGTTGCACACTCATAACCAGACTAAGACCCTGGAGCCTCTCACATCTGAAGAGATGATGGCACCTTCCTTCCAAGTGTGTACTTAAAAACTTAGTACATGTAAGAAAGTTCAACCTTGGTCTGGTTTTTTCTAAGGATGCTTTCTTTGAAATAGCACATTTTCCTACAAGTATTGCTTCTCCAAGTTGGGGGTGCCATAAGACCAAGCTTTGCTGATGTGCTGGAGTCCTAATGCCAGCTTTTGCCTACCCATGGGGTGATCTCCCCTATGGCTGCTCTATGGCTTCTGTGACCTTTTGTGGCTTTGGTTCTCCTTCTTCTTCTCTGGTCACTTCTTCTAACTCATTGCTGGTTATTCCTCTTCTTCCTTTACATGTTTTCGTCTTCTCCATATTTCTGTCCTCATCTCTCATGTCTCACTCTACACCAGTTGCTGTTTAACCACAACAACCTCTGTATACTAATGATTCCCAAATCCATATGTGGAGCCCAAGCCACTTTACTGGGCTCAGATCCACAGGTCTATTTGCCACTAGATTTCTAAACTGGTTGTTTCATAGGACATCAAATGCAGCACATCCAAAACTGAATTTGTCACCTTCCTTGAAACAAGAAGCTCTCCCACTGTAGTTCTTATTTAAGTGAAGGGTGCCTCCTTCCTCTTTTCTTCTTTCTTTTTCCCTGTCCCATACCCAATTAATCACCCAGTACTTATGATTCTGCCTCCTTAGAAAGTTCTAGAATCTGCTTACTCCTTTCTATACCTGGCTTTCCTCCATTGCAGGCCATTATCAGCTCTTAGCCACACAGGATCATAAGAGATGCCCAATGGTCTCTTCGTGTCCAGCTGTGCCTCCTTCCCACCCATTTTCCACACTAGAGTCAGAGTATTTCTTCTAAAACATCACCCCTATCTTATTTCTGCTCCCCTCTTCAACTCCTGTGCCTTCAAAAGAGTCCAAACTCCTTAGGATGGCTTCCATGGTTGGGGATGCTCTCTCCCCTGCCTACCTCTCCCCGTCATCTCTCACTTACGTTCCCTGAGCACCTTACCATTCTGCACTTCTTCCAGTTCCTTGAACCATATGCCTTTACCTTTAGGCCATTACCTGCTTTTCCTTTTGCCTGGAACACTCACTCCTTTCTCCTTTGCCTAAATGACTCTGACACAGTCCTCAGTTATCAGGTCAAGTACACTTACTTCAGAATGCATTCCTTGACTAGCACAGGCTACATGATATAAAATTTCATGGTATTCTAATACTTTCTATAACTTAGCCCTTACTCTATGATTATTGCTTGCTTTATTGTGTGTCTCCCTTATAAAATGTAAGCATTCAAAGGTCAGGGACCTTGTATGTCTCACTCAACATATGTGGCACATATTAAGCAATTAGATATACTATATTTGGCTTCTGTGAGACAGGGTCTTGCTCTGTCACCCAAGCTGGAGTGCAGTGGTGCAAGCATGGTTCACTGAAGGCTTGAACTCCTGGGCTCAATCGATCCTCCCATCTCAGTTTTCTGAGTAGCTGGAACTACAGGCATGCGCCACCATGTCTAGTTAATTTTGTTATTTTTTTTTTTGTAGAGATGAGGTTTTGCCATGTTGCCCAGGCTGCTCTCTGAACACCTGGGCTCAAGCGATCCATCCACCTGGGGCTCCCAAAGTGCTGGGATTACAGACATGAACCACCGGGCTGGCCAATTAAGTATTGTTTTTGAATGAACATATGAATGTGTCTAAAATATGAAAACTAAGGTAAATCAATGGTTGAGGGTGCCACTTAAAATGAAACTCTCCATAAGAGTCTGTATCCCATTATCGCGAGGTTAGGAGTTTCATGCTTTACCTACTGAGCTAGCTACCTCAAATCAATATGTTCTTAGGTATTTTTTGGGGTGAAAAACAATTCATTTTCCAAAGAAGATCTCTCCAGAGCTACTGTTTCTTCATTCTCAAAACAAATAGATAACAAAAAATCACAACTTAATAAAAACTAGTTAAGCAGTAGGTCTTAATAAGTCTTGATAACAAAAAATCACAACTTAATAAAAACTAATTAAGCAGTAGGTCTTAATAAGTCTTGATAACAAAAAATCACAACTTAATAAAAACTAATTAAGCAGTAGGTCTTAATAAGTCTCAAAGCAGAAAGATAAAGGACAATTTAGTAAAATGTGGAAAGTAGAAGAAAGGTAATTATGTAGTTATGTAGTAAGTCTAGAATAGAATTAAAATAGGTAACCCAGAATCTTTCCTCTCTATTTCTCTCTCACTTCCTCAGGACCTGAATAATCTCAATCAACTGTTTAGCCTGGCAAAATCCTGCAGATACATTCTCTGTTCTCTCTTTCAAACTGGCTAGGCAGACTTGGCTAAAAGAATTACCTGCCACTTAACAGCTTGACTGGTCTCTTTGGGGAAGGAATGATAAACTTCAGCTGCCCAGCTTTTAGGGCAACACGAGCCTCCAGGCCTGACTCGTGGAATAAGTTGGTGTTCATCTGGACCCCGCTCCTAGCGAAGTCTGGAATGATGATGCCCATATTTGTCACAAACTCCACAGACACGGAGGGTTTTGCCACCAGTTCAGCCTGCATCTATAAGTCAGAAAACAACCTATTCAGATTCATTAAATACTTCAGTCCCCTGTCAGTCAGATCAACCACCTTTCTCACCTCCGGGCAAACACTTCCTGGATAACACACCTTTGGAAACATTACTGGGATTTGTTTGGAAGAAGGAAAGCAAGTTCTCATTTCTCTACAGTTGGACTACACTACCCAGAACTAGAAAGTACCTGAGTTAACATTAGGCAAAATCAGTTTAAAAAGATGATAGGAATACTCATTTATTGAGAGAACTGAGTTCTTGTCTTGTGGCTGTACCACTACTGGAGCTGGTGAGGTGGTGCATTCTGGTGGAAGCTTAAAGTTTTTCATAAAAAATAATAAGATGATTACAATGATGATGCATTTTGTCTTGAACTGAAAACACATTTTAAAATGTGTTTTAACAAGAAACCCACCCTGGAAGAAAATAATAACCTGAGAAATCAAAAGGCAAACAGAATCTTACATTGGCTACTTCCAGTTTCACTCCAGCCTTGATTCCAGGAGCGGTGACTCCAGATGAAGATATTTGCAACTGTAATCCAGCTCCAGTGGG
This sequence comes from Mandrillus leucophaeus, assembly GCF_000951045.1. Lineage (NCBI taxonomy): Eukaryota > Metazoa > Chordata > Mammalia > Primates > Cercopithecidae > Mandrillus > Mandrillus leucophaeus. Next base: position 45,948 of record NW_012100543.1, on the reverse strand, counting down.
GAGTTCAAAGGCATTCTCTATGAAGATGTAGTGAAGAAAAAAGTCGTTCTTTGAGCCCTTCCTGATGACCTCTCCAATCTATAGACCCAACAGGGGAGAGCAAATAAAAGTAAGTCTTTTTAAAGTCAGTTTTGTTAAATGCAACCTTCCATACATTGGAGAGTAATTCCTCTTTATCTAGAAAGGAAGGACTAGCATATTTTGATGAGCTGAATAGTTTGATAAATAAAGATCAAACTGATATTTTTACCATTTTCAGTGAATCAGAATAGAAGAAAATTCACGAGATAGATATCATGTCATTTTCAACTGGATTCAGAAGGCTCTTAAGAATATTGCTGGGCCTCAGAGCTTTATGGACTTTAAGTATCATATATGCCATGGCTTAATTCTGGTGTTCTGGAGTCTGACTGTAAGTGAAGGTGTACTTGAAATATATTATATTATGATAAAATCATTTTTAAAAATATCAGTTTGCATTGGGTTTTATTTTTTAAATAATATTTCCATAAAATAGCTTGAGACCTGTTTTCTTAAAGTCAACATTTTTTTATCAAGCCATAGGAATACATTTATATATTTCCTTTTATTAATAAATTAATAATAAAAATTATAGCATATTTAGATAGTGAATTATAGTTTGCCAAATACTTTTTTTAATAATCATTATATCATTTCAATATTAAAAGGACCTTCAGGCCGGGTGCAGTGGCTCATGCCTGTTAGCCCAGCACTTTGGGAGGCCCAGGCTGGCGGATCACTTGAGGTCAGGAGTGTGAAACCAGCCTGGCCTACATGGTGAAACTTTGTCTCTACTAAAAGTACACAGATTAGCCGGGCATGCTGGCGCGTGTCTGTAGTCCCAGCTACTTGGGAGGCTGAGGGAGGAGAATTGCTTGAACCCGGGAGGCAGAGTTGCAGTGAGCCGAGACTGCACCACTGCACTCCAGCCTGGGAGCAAGACTCCATCTCAAAAAATTAAAAAAATAAAAATAAAAATAAAAGGACCTTCAGCAAAGGTAGAGGAAGGTATACCGAACGTTGTTTTCCAGATGAATAAATTAATGCTCTTAAAAATATAGCTAACATTATGAATAGCTTAATTTCTAAATGTTAACAGCTCCTTGTGATCCAAGAGTCATCTCAGTGAAATTCAAGGCAAACCTGCATCTTTGAAGAAAGTACAAGCATCTTTTCTGTCTTGTGCAGTTGTGATCATAAGGGCATCTGGGCGATCTAAAAAAACCAATGTCTGGTCTCATGGCTGACTTACCATCTGAGGGATCCCCTGCAGAGTGCGGGCACCCGTCAGGAGCAGTTTTCCAAGGAGCTGGAGGTCATGGAGCCTGGCAAAGCCAAGCTCCTCTCCCAAGATGCGGAGGTAGGCTCTGGCTTCCGGGACTTCTTTGGATTTCAAATCTTCAATCAGCTTCTGAACAGTGAACATCATTCCATTTACCATGTCCTGAGAGTTTAGTAATAAAATGGCCAGTGAGATGTCAGCAATGTCAAACACCTTTTAGTTCCCAATGTGGGACCTGTCTGCTGCAGCCAGGATGGGCCTAAAAAAATGCTTCAGGTGAGGAACAGGGAGACACTGAAGTCCAGGCTAATTTCTCTAAACAGAGATGAAAGAACTAAGGTCTTGTCAGGGATAGTGGCACTCTTAAAGCTATTCTTAATTTAAAAATCTGTAGACATAGTAAGATGTGGTGGGTTGAGGGGAGGGGTCCTTGCTCTCCAGTATGCCAGGATCCTCAAGATTAGAAGATCCTCTGTCTCCCACCCATTCCCTGCTTAGCCTTCTCTTCTTTGACCAGTGAAGACTACAAAGTGTTTCTTAAGAAAATGTAGCTGCTATGTAAATTTACCAAAAGTTTGAAAAACACTTGATCCTAGACAAGTTCTTCTTAGAGAGAAGAAGAATCTCAGAGATGGATGCCCAGGCATTGGGGGGAAAAAATGTGAAATTGACAGACTCAAAGCAGATCAAAGACCCTTGGCCTCAAGTGGGGGTCAGGAAATCAGAAGATGGAACTGGTGCTCAACAGTGAGCTTGGAGGGGTAAATTACTGCCTTGCTCTGCAAACTTGAATGTGCATACAAGTCACATGAGGTCTTGCTAAAATACAGCTTCTGATTCAGTAGATTGTGGGTGAAGCCTGAGAACCTACATTTCTGACCAGACCACACATTGGGTAGCAAAAAATTCAAGAATAAGCTCCAGATCATACAGCCTATTTTGCTCCTTTAATAGGGGCTCATTACTAGCTTCAAAGTGGAATTTTGGTCTCATTTGCTAGTGCACTGATGGCAGTGAGCGCCAAAGAAAGCAGTTAATAATAATGAAAATATTAATTTAAAACTCGCAATAGTGTCTGCTTATTGAACAATCAATGCCAGCATCAGGCACTGCACTTGGAATTTAAGATGCCTTATTTCATTGTCTTTAAATAACCTTGTGAGGTTTGGACTATTATTAGTAGTCTGGGATGCAGACAGAAACAGATACACATAATATCAACCAACTTCCCCAAGTGCACACAATTTCAAGACAGGGAAGTTAGAATTAAATCCATGCCCAGAGTTCATAGTTTTTTTTAAGACAGAGTCTCACGCTGTCGCCCGGGCTGGAGTGTAACAGTGTAATCTCAGCTCACTGCAACCTCTACCTCCTGGGTTCAAGCAATTCTCCTGCCTCAGCCTCCCGAGTAACTGGGATTACAGGCGCCCACTACCATGCCCGGCTAGTTTTTTGTATTTTTAGTAGAGATGGGGTTTTACTATGTTGGCCAGGCTGGTCTCAAATTCCTGACCCCGTGATCCACCCACCTCAGCCTCCCAAAGTGCTGGGATTACAGGTGTGAGCCACCACGCCCAGCCCAGAGTTCATACTCTTAATTGTTATCCTAGAGTATTTCTCAGGATAGAAGTCTTCTTTCTGGGCACACTGAATTTCAGGAGACCTTTAACTGCTGAAGATACTGGCCCTTATCCCAGCAGGTCTGGTTGATAAAAACCATAGTTATCACTTCAGTTAGATAATATTTTGATGACTTCCTTGCTTAGAAAAGAATTGTTTTTGCATTGAGACCCAAAGCTTTCCTTAAGAAGATACTTGACAAATACACACCTGCTCACGTTTATCCTCTTTGGTATAGCCAAAGTGGTCCACTAAGACCTTAGAGACACCATCAGGAACTTGACCATTAACCCAGTACAAAGCTTTGTTGACACTGTCTGGGAAAAATCCTTGCTTCCCAAAAAGAGCTTCCAATGTTGGCTCAAAGCCTTTTCCTTCCAAGCCAATCTGAGAAACAAAATCAGATAAGAAAATGGCATCAGCTTTCTTTGTTGTATGCCAGCCTAGTAGTTCCCCCTCTTGATGTCCATTTATCTAAACAAGTATTTGAATACCACAGGCCAGGAGCTGATCTTAGCACTTCACAGGAGCTGCTTTATTAAAATCTCACTAGAATCTTGACCTTATTACTTGCTTTTTTCTAGAAGAGGCAGCTAAGGTTCAGAGAGGACAAGCAATTCAACCAAGGGTTCAGAGTTGGGAGTGAATTTGAGATTTGAAGCAGATCTGACTAGGCAGCACATATGCTTCCTTGGCTTGGGACTTAAAGACGAGACATCTGCATTTCAATTTTTTTTTTTTATTTTTATACAGAGTCTCGTTCTGTCGCCCAGGCTAGAGTGCAGTGGTGCCATCTCTGCTCACTGCAAGCTCTGCCTTCTGGGTTCACGCCGTTCTCCTGCCTCAGCCTCCCGAGTAGCTGGGACTACAGGTGCCTGCCACCTCGCCCGGCTAATTTTTTTTGTATTTTTTTAGTAGAGACGGGTTTCACTGTGTTAGCCAGGATGGTCTCGATCTCCTGACCTCATGATCTACCCGCCTCGGCCTCCCAAAGTGCTGGAATTACAGGAATGAGCCACCTCACCCGGCCTGCATTTCTATTAATGTTAAGAAGTCATGCTTCAGGTGACCCCCAGCGGGGAGAGAGGAAGGCAGGGATCAAGGAGGGAAAGAAGAAAGCCTCAGAGTCATGGTAGGAAGTGCCTGGTGGTTCTTGTTTTCCTCTGGCTAGCTTCTGGCTCCCAGGGACTCTCTGTTTATGATGCTGTACAAAATGGGCTAGAGAACCTCGAACTCTTCACACTTACCTCGAAGAGGTCAGCTGAAGCAAATCCAAAGGCAGTAAGGGTCGTTTTCAGCATGGTTTCTTTAGGAAGGTAGTTATTTGGATCAAATATAAGATTCCCTTCAATTTTGGCTGAGGCTGGGTCAAGTGATGGAAGAGAAACAGATTTGGAGAGTCGATAGTTCCGAGAGAATTTTCTGAAGTCCATGACAGTTGGAAGTTGAGATTCTTTCAGAGCTTCTTTCACTAACTTTTTCAGACTAGATAAGAAGAAGTATAGTTTGAGCTGACACACCATGTTATTATCCTTTGACTCTTGCAGCCCAAGTAAATATGGATTTCCAATCACTACCAAAATGTCTGGATTTCATTTACCCTAAGGCTTTGGGTCTAGGTCTGCTACACATTTGCACAAGTGTTTGTGTCAGAAGCAAGGGCAGACAGTGGCTATGCCAAAACCTAGCGTTGGAATTCCAGCTTAGGGCCCTCAGTGGTACGTGGGGAAAAATTGCTCTTACTTACTCTTGGATATCCAATTCTTCGGAGTTCAAGATGTTGGCAATATGGGAAGCCACAAAGTTCTTCACTTGCTCATTCTGTTCCCGTGGTAGAAGTTGGACAATTTTGTTAATATCTGCCTGTGAAGGACTCCTCATCAGCATGAGATAGGCAGCCAGTCGCTTATCTCCTGGAGAAGCATCATCAAGGAAAGTCTGAAGAAGCACCTCCTGGTCCTGCAGTCAAAAGAGGAGATGGTTATCACTGTCCTGTGGTCAGAACACAGAACGTGCCTGGCAAACACTGGCATTGTCTGCTAGCTCTTTCTTAAGCACAGGTCTAATTTCTCTGTAATCACTCTTCAAATGCTGGTATTGAATCTTCTTGCCAGTGTTTCCTAGAGCACTATCAAGTAAGGGTTCCCAGAAGATGCCTGTGGAATGCCTGTTGAATTCAATTCCATTAAAACAGATAAATCATGGCCAAGTTATGATTTGTTTCACTAAGTGAAAATAAAGTTGTTTTAACCTAAGTTATTTTAATGTGAGGGTAAAGATGAGAAGGGGTAGTAAGAGTTTGGGGCTAATAAATAAGGTAGTTTCCAAAGCTCTGGAGCCATTGCCACCTAAGAGGGGGCCAAGTTGACTATCCTAGCCTAAGGTTATTGGGGGAAAATTAAGCATGTTTTTCCATGATGAGAGGGATAGTCAATCTGGTAGGTGGGTGGTAGGTAGCAAAAACATCTCACATTCTGCATGTTGACATAGCAGCAAGGTCAGGTATTTCTCTCATGTCACATACTGCTAGGCAGTCAAGTCAATAGGCTTGTTGAAATTTGCAATTAGAAAACAGTAGAGGCCAGGTGCAGTGGCTCACGCCTGTAATCCCAGCACTTTGGGAGGCTGAGGCGGGTGGATCACCTGAGGTCAGGAGTTCAAGACCAGCCTGGTCAACATGGCAAAACCCCGTCTCTACTAAAAAAATACAAAAATTAGCTGGGTGTGGTGGTGTGTGCCTGTAATCCCAGTTACTCAGGAGGCTGAGGCAGGGAGAATTGCTTGAACCCAGGAAGCGGAAGTTGCAGTGAGCCGAGATCGTGCCATTGCACTCCACCCTTGTAAATAGAGTGAGACTCCATCTCAAAAGATGGAAGGAAGGAAGGAAGGGAGGGAGGGAGGGAGGGAACAGCAGAATAAAGTCAGTAGATGAAATTTAGAGTCTCATTTCCCCAGTACCTTCCAAATCCTTGTTAATGAACTTTCACTTTCAGACCTCTTCTTGTGGACTTTACCTCGTCTTTAGGCTCCATTTTCCTCAGGGCCTGGATGGCAGCTTTCTGAATCATCAGTGATGGCTTTGTACTTTGGACACATTTCAGGATTGAAGACTTGAGTTCTGGAGTTAACTGCTCCATGGTTTGGCCCATATTTCCAATGACCTGCATTGAAGAAAAGAAACAAGAACCCATCAGGGTGCAGGAGAGGGAAGTAAAAGGTATCTAGGAAAAGCGCTTCTGAAATGATCTATGTCGTGTAAAAGACTGAGATTACCCGCAGAATCAAATAGGTGTAATCTTCATCCCCAGTGCAGTCATCTTGAATCTGTTCCATCAGGTAATTAGCAATGTCTAGCAGCTCCTGGGTCCCTGTAGGGTTTGTCTTATGATAGCTACAGAATAAGAGCAGAGAGTCAAGACTTGGTAACCCCAGTTAGGTTTGTCTTAAAATCCAAACTTGTGAATGAGAAAAAATAATTATGAAATTCATATGGAATCCAAAAAGAGCCTGAGTAGCTGAAGCAATCTTAAGCAAAAAGAACAAAGCTGGAGGCATCACATTACCTGACTTCAAATTATGCTACAAGGCTATAGTAATCTAAACAGCATGATACTGGCATAAAAATAGACACATAGATCAATGGAACAGAATAGTGAACCCAGAAATAAAGCCACATAGTTACAGTCAATGGATCTTTGACAAAATTGACAAAAACATACACTCGAGAAAGGACACCCTTTTCAATAAGTGGTGCTGGGAAAGTTGGATTGCTATATGCAGAAGAATAAAACTGGACTACTATCTGTCACCGTATACAAAAATCAACTCAAGATAGATCAAAGACTTAAATGTAAGACCTGAAACTATAAAAATACAAGAAGAAAACCTAGGGAAAACTTCTCTGGACATTGACCTAGACAAAGAATTTGATGACTAAGACCTCAAAGGCAAAGACAACAAAAACAAAAAATAGACAAACAGAACTTAATTAAAGCAAAAAGCTTCTGCACAGTGAAACAAATAATCAACAGGGTGAGCAGCCTGCAGAATGGGAGAAAATATTTGCAAACTATTCATCCAGTGGGGTACTAATATCCAGAATGTACAAGGAATTCAAACAACTCAACAAAAAGTCCCCCAAATAATCTCATTAAAAAGTAGACAAAGGACATGAATAGACATCATTTTTTCAAAAGAAGACACACAAATGGCAATAGGCATATGAAAAAATGCATAACATTACTAATCATTAGAGAAAAGTAAATTGAAACCACAATGAGATAACATGTTACAACAGTCAGGAGGGCCATTATTCAAAAGACAAAAAATAACAGATGTTGGTGAGGATACAGAGAAAAGGAAACAGTTAACCACTGTTGATGGTATTGTAAATAAGTACAACCTCTACGGAAAACAATACAGAGATTTCTCAAAGAACTAAAATTAGAACTACCAATGAATCCAACAATCCCACTACTGGGTGCATACCCAAAGGAAAAGAAATCATTATATCCAAAGGATACCTGCACCCATATGTTTATCGCAGCACTATTCACAATAGCAAAGGCATGGAATCAACCTAAGTGTCCGTCAGTGGATGATTGGATTAAAAATGTGGAATGTATAGGCAATAAAATACTATTCAGCCATAAAAAGAATAAAATAATGTCATTTGCAGTAACATGGATGGAACTGAAAGTCATTGTCTTAAGTAAAACAGGACAGTCACAGACAAATATTGCATGTTGTCACTTTATAAGTGGGAGCTAAATAATGTACACACAAGGACATAGAGTGTGGAATGATAAGACAATTGAGACTCAGGTATGGAAGTGGAGGGAGATGGATGGTGAGAAATTACTTAGTGGGTACACTATATGTTATCTGGGTGATGGATATCCTGAAAGCCCTGACTTAACTACTGCATAATCTATTCATGTAACAAAATTACACTTGTTCCACATAAATTTATATAAAAATGTAAAAAAGAAAGAGCAAAAAAATTTCATCAAAAGAAAAAACTGCCAGCCTGAGCAACATGTTGAAACCCTGTATCTACAAAAAATACAAAAATTAGCCAGGGCATAGTAGCATGCGCCTGTGGTCCCAGCTACTCAGGAGGCTGAGGTGGGAGGATCACTTGAGCCCAGGAATTTGAGGCTGCAGTAAGCCGTGACTGCACCATTGCACTCCAGCCTGGCTGACACAGTGAAACCATGTCAAAAAAAAAAATTAAGAGGAAAAAACTGCTAACTAATATTGAACTGAAGTTAATAATATGCATGCTGAAGTACTTAGGGGAAAGTGTGTTAATGTTTGTAATTTACTTTGAAATGCTTCAGAAAATAAGATGAATTAATGGATGGATGTATATGTGATAAAGCAAATATAATAACACTTAAATGGTAGGAGATAGCTGGTTTTCCAGGGGTTTTCCCTCTGAAATTCTGTCAACTTTGCTATGTTCAAAAACTTTTATAATATAATGTAGAGAAAATATTTTTAAACATTCAGTTTGTGTTTGCTGATTTCTTATTTCAAGTCATTACTCCAAAAATGATCAGGAATAAACACAAGAGTAAGGAGCAGAGTTTGAAAGTGGAAGGAGGAGTTCAACTTTAATACAGAGACGCACAGAAGTGCAAGATGTTCCTCTGCTCCTAGGAGGATAAATACAGTGTGGAAACTCACTTGTTGACCGCGTGGCTCAGCGCATACAAGGTGGCTCGGCTGCGCTGCTCCCTCGCCATGTTGAAGATCTCTCGCAGCTGCTGTGCTGAGGGCTCGGGGATCAGGGCCACCAGGTAGGTGACCACATCTATCAGAAGGGGGTTGGCATGCACACGTTTCAGCCACTGGAGGATGTGAGTGGAGCACTGGGGCTGTCCACACTGAACCAAGGCTTGCAAAGTGATGGGACTGAGAAGAAAGACATGGGTAAAGTTATACAGACCACCTTCAGGGCACATAAAATATTGCTCATGGTGTGTCCTCTGCCAGGAGAGCCCTTAATCACCTCATTCACTATTCAAATCTAACTATCTTTCAAAACCCAACTTGGAGCTCAGAGCCATGATGCTTTCCTTAGGAACATTACCCACAGGAGAAGCCCCATCGAGGAAAGTCCCAAGAGGGGACTGTGGATCTGTAGCGACAAGAAGACTGTTATCACAGCCCTTTGGCCAGCTCACAGAATATGCCTGGCCAACATTAGCTGGGTCTCATTCCTGGCCTCAGTCCCTTCTCTCACCTTCATAGCGCTTAAAGCCAGTGCCTTGAAGGGTAGAGAAATCATATAATATTTTTTGTCTGAGTTCTCTCTCCACCAGCCTATAAGCTTCTGGAGAGCACCTGCAATAGAACTAGGAATTAAAAGATACCCATCAAAATGTGGGAACTATTCTCCTCCTATTTTAACACACAAATACTTAGCTGCCTTGAACACTGTGTGCGTGTGTGTGTGTTTCATGGAACTCTTAGCACGTCAGCTGATAGTTCTCTATCCAGCAATCATGAATTGATTGACTAATTGATTAACTGGATTGATATCCAAATGGTCCCTGAGATTCTCCATTTGGCCAAGGTTTGAAAGTTCAGTCAGTTACCATCAGTTTTATAAAAAGTTGAGCTGTAACCATTAAATACCTGGACACCTCGATCAGCTGTGGCAAGAGAGATGTGACTGCTTCATCACTGAGGCCTCTCAGCTCAGTAACCAGCTTATGGAAGAGATTAGCTCTCTGGATATTTTGCTCAGAGATGGTTAGTTTTTTCAATTCCTGCAGAGTCTTCAAAACAGCTTCGGCCTGCTTTGGAGGTGATGTGGATTTGGTGCTCTCAAATGCGAGACCCACCTTCTTAGTACCTGGAAGATGGAAAGTGTCAAAGGAACTCTAGCTTACTTCTTCATCTCAACCATATCTTTGTCTACTGGAAGCTGGAAATTGTGGAGTATCAGCACAGGGGAAAAGGGAAGAAAACTATCATGTATTCAATGACTGCTAGATCTGGCTCTGCCATAGGTGATTGACTTAATTGTTTTCACCGACTCATCATCCTATCCCTGTGGGTTGGCATTATTGTTCAATTTAAAGATAAATTCAGCCCTGCTTCAGAGACCCACAGAGTTTTTGGGCAATGTAAACTGTCATCCCCGGATCTCAGCTCTGAGTCCCAGAGATGAGACAGAGATGAGACCCAGAGATGAGGAACTGCGACCCAGAAATGAGCAACTTACTTTTGAAGAGTTCTTAGGGTCTAAGAGGTAGAGCTGAAGTGGAATTCAGACTTGTCTGAGTCTATCATCAGGTTACCTTTCGCTTGAAATAATTGGTGAGGAGGTGCTGCTGTTGACATGGTTACAACTGGGACCAGGCACATTGATGCTCATCACCATTTCTTCTAATTGGGTCTAGCAGCAGCTTGTGGGGAGGGGAGACACTTTTGTATCCTCTCCACCACCTACTATGACCTATGCCAGGAAGAGAGGTAAAAGTCCTCATGGAAGTGTGGTGTAATGAGAAGAGTCCTGGCTTAGATTACAACCTGGGCACTTATTTGCCCCCTCTAATATTCTACGGCCTTGTCTACATCAAACTCTAAGCCTCTCTGTGTCACTTTCCCCCCTGTAGAATAGGTATAAAATCACCTCTCTACCACCTGACGTCACTGGTTGCTGTGAACAAAAAGGACAATGAGGTAATGTACAAGAAGGAATTTGGACAGATATAAATACAATACAATGCTGGGTAAGGGTTGGACTCAAGATTGCTAGAGTTCCTTCTACCTCTAAAGACTGACTCCTGAGGTTACTATCTGGGCCGGACTCTGAAGGTTCTCTCCCACTTGGTCCACCTCATCCGGGACAGCTCTGGGTCTTATCACAGGATAGGTGATATCAGTGCTACCAAATATGTCATGTTAAACTTAGGATTCCAGTTTTCTATTTACAAACGCCTAGGTAGCTTTGGGAACTTCTTTTTCTTTATGCCATTGCAACTTGACATTCTGAGATGAGTTTGCTTTCTCATAGAGGTAGCCAGAACACCAGTGTCCATATCACTTGTTAGTCAGCAGACATTTAACAGGGCCCAGCAAGTGGCTAAGCCATGATTGGCACATCTTAGGTAAATTTTCCAGCAACTGTGTGGACAGAAATTCTTACCTTCACCAAAGAAGCGGCTGTTGATCTTTGGTGTGTCTTCAAGTTTCAAAGTCTGTGTCACTTGTACTCCCATCCCATACATATTCCTGGTAACCAAGGAAGCACATCATGTCATGGATGGCCAGAACATACTATTCTTTCCATGTTGAAGGTTTCCCCTGTTTCTGCATCTACCCAAGTCCTGCCCATCTTTCAAAGCATGGGTAAATCCAGCCATTGTTGGCCCTGAATGAATAACATCCACCTCTTCTTGGTCACGCTAGTCATCCTCCCATCAAAAGGACATGTGTGCCTTATACTCTCCACTAGTCTGGAGTGGCCAGACATAGGAACTAGTGCAATGTCTCGAAATTCTTTCGTATCTTCCACAGCACAGAACCAAGAATATGGCAGTTACTCAATAAATATTCACTGATTGTCACTTTTCAAAGTGGATTTGGATATATAGGTTTCCAGTCAATATCCCAAATCTTCCATGAAACCTTTTCGAACCAGGGTACCCTGCAGTGATCCCCAGGTTTTCTGGATCTACACCCCTTAAAGATTGGGTCTTAGATATCTTTTGTTGGTCTTGGGTTGTTTTGCATGCCTAGGACTTTTCTGCCAAATGGCCTGTTAGCTTAAAAAGGGGGACAGGGAGGGGTTGCATTTTATCCTTCTCCATACCTCCCTCCCAGGCACAGGTTTGCCTGGAACAGAGCACTTGAGAAGTGTTCAGTTCACACTGACCCATTAAATGACAAATCAGTAGTGCATCAGGTGACCTACTTATAGGAGAAAGGCAGGAACAGGTGCTGCTCCTTGCAGATGGCTTCTGCCACATGCTTCCTCTTGGCGTCCAGGGTGTACTGACAGGACTGGCTACTGCTGATCAGAGTTGACAAGGGGTGGGTCTGTGAATGAGATTGGAGACAAGCATTTTGATCAGTCCCTGTGTCTTCTGTCAAAAGCATTTACCTTCAAGGTAGAAGGGAGGAGGGGTCCTGTACCACTAGATAAACTCAGAGAAAGAAGATAGCTGGGTACTTGACATTTAGACCAGGGGGTGCAACATGTCGGCATCCCCAAAGCTGAGTCAAGCTATAGACTCCTCTTTTTCCACCCCCACTGGACAAAGTCTAAACTTTGTATCCTCCACATGCCCATCCCACCACATAGCCCCTCACACACCTGCTCAGTCAGTTTTCTTTGCCCAAAAGCCCATTCTTACATGTCTGTTTCATTTACACATTCTTTGCATTTTTCGGATTCTTGCTCCACATCTTCCATGAAACGTTGCCCACTGAGCTACATGAATAATACTTTCTCCTTCCTGGTCAGGCCCAGGATTTCTTGTCTGCACTGTTCAGCGTATCACCTTATTGAGTATACAATGTATGCTTTATTGACCTGGCTCCTGCATTAGACTGGAAGCATCCTGAGGGGAAGGTCCATGGTTCATCTGCCACTGTCCCTTCCTTGGTGCTGCCCAGAGTGGGGTTGAGCACACAGCAGATCCTCAGAAAAGACCCCTAAGCCAGTGCATTATCCTCTTCTGACTGTGGCACTCATGGTCATCAGACTCCCTGTTTTCAATCCCAAGGACAATGACCAGGAACAGGGCCCGGCATGACAGTGATTGCTCAAGTTCATGTTCACTGAGACAGCCTGGGGCTCATATCAGGGAAGATGTTGCAGGGGTCAGGCAGGCTCAGGTAATATGGTGCTCCATGGCCCCACTTAACAGAGAGGAGAGTGTGCTCCAGGCCGGAGGCAGAGGGGTCGTGTTTGGTCAGGGTGGTACTGGGGGTGGGAGGACAAGAAGCTGGAGCATTCTTAAGTCACTGCACTTCATGGGATGAAGGAGAGGGGGAGAACACAGGTCTTGGGACTTCTTCAAAGTCCAGAGGCTTGGAGCTGGCACAAGGAGTCCTTGTGCAGGAAGGAACAGTAGGTGGTTTTGCTGCCCTACATCCATCCCCAGAGCCTTCTCAGAGATGAGCAGTCATTACTCTCAAGTGATGAGAGTAGAGGCGGTTTAGTGCCAGTGACAGAAGGACAGGAGGAAAGACAGAGCTCTGGGCTGGGAGGGAGGAGCCTGACTCAAGTCTTGGCTCAACTGATCCCAGGCCATGAAGCCTGGGCAGACCTTCCCATGCCTGCTCAGGGTCCTATCTGTACTCTGTATAAAAAACAGGCTGGGCAGGCTGTCCTCAAAGGTGCCCACTAGCTTGAAAATTTTGGAATGTTATTAATAAGAGGATGCTCCTTGGTGTGCATGACAGTGCTGACATGGGACTTACCATGCCTTTGATGAGAGCAAGTGGGCTGACGCCTGTACGGATGGGCTTGAAGCGATCACACTGCCCCAGGTCTCTTTCAGTGGATATTTCTGTTGCCACATTGCCCTTCCTTGTCTTGACGGTAAAGTGAGTGGAGCAGTTTCCATACACGGTATCCTATGGGGGCAGAAGATGCAACCACATATATTCAACGTGGGCAACATCCTTGGGTACTTGGGAGGGACGGGGTGGGGATTGTGAAAGAAAAGGCAGAAGGAATCTAGCTTTGGGAGGGACTTTCTTTTTCCTCCTATGCAGTGTGGTCTTGCTAGTGCCTGGCCAGCCCAAGTTGGGAGAGAGGAAACCAGTTAAGGGTGGGTCTGCAGAAAGGCTCTGCAGGATGCATCGCTGTCTTCTCCCAGTATGGTGTCATAGAGAAATTAGAGCAAGATAAGGGCACAAAAGTGCTCATGGGACTGAGGTGAAATGAATTCTGTCTCACATTGAAACCTGAAATTCGTAAAAGAGACTGGCAACAGATCCCGTTATTTTTGGTTTTAAATACACACAGGATTTACTGTGTTATACCATAACCCATCAAACACAGGTGAACAGCATTAAACAAAAGTGGGGGTGGGGTGGCCAGGACGCCTCAATAACTGTTTTAAAATTAGACCCAACCTGATCAGCCTGCTTGGAATGATCTGTGAGCGAGCCCAAGGGACAGGAGGAATCTCGGGCACCAGTATGTCACGCCAGTCCATGGCTTCCTGTGTAACTAGCCATGGAGCTGACTCAGCAATCTGCTTTGTATATGGTAGGACTGGCCTCTAACACATGAAGATGAGTTTCAAGGGCCACTGCTATCAGCTCTCTAAATCCTCACCAGAAACAACACTTGCTTGGTTTCTTCTGTCTCTGGGGGAACCAGGAGGGCAGAAATGATGCCCCTCTTGATGTTCAGGATGTGTGTAGGTTCATCTTTCTCCGGGTAAAGGAAAACTTGCTTCCCTTCTGGAATGACCAGCTTGAGCTCATACCTGTCCCAGAGAGAGGATGGTCATGGGAATGTCCTTCTCCATTACAACTTGCTGGAAGTAAGCTGGGTGGCACTGAAGTTGCTTTTCTCATAGTTTTTAAACCAATTGTTCTTGTGACATCATTTCTTTGTAAATATAGAATATAGCTACACATAGACATACATTTTCAAACAAGCATGCACATATACATATATTTTTGTGATTCTTTTTCTTTTTTTGAAATGGAGTCTCACTCTGTTACTCGGGCTAGAGTGCAATGGCACAACCTCAGCTCACTGCAACCTCCACCTCCTGGGATCAAGTGATTCTCCTGACTCAGCCTCTGGAGTAGCTAGGACTACAGGCATTTGCCATCACACCCAGCTAATTTTTGTATTTTTAGTAGACACAGGTTTCACCCTGTTGGCCAGGCTGGTCTCGAACTCCTGACCTCAGGTGATCTGCCCGCCTCGGCCTCCCAAAGTCCTGGGACTACAGGCATGAGCCACCAGGTCCAGCCATGTTTTAACGTTTTTTGCTTGGCTCATCCAGCCCTGCTCTGTTCTCCACCCATATCAGTCTCTTTGCCCATCCTCCCCTTATGGACACCCAAGTGGTTGTTCCATTTGTTTCTGCGCTCTCACACAATCCTCTGTAAACATGGGTGAGTGCAAACAGAGTCATACAAAGATTTTGTCATTGTTTGTTTTATACAAGTGGCATTGTATTGTGCATACTTTTATCTTGTTTTTCTCACTTAATTATACTTCACAAAAACCCTTCTGAGTCACTTGGTATAGCTCTAACAGATTTTTTAAAAGCTGCATGCAGAACATTCCATTCCATGGCTATATAGAATTTATTCACACATTGCCCCATTTGATGGCATTTGCCTTCTCTCTTTCTGGATTTTTTTTAAACCACGCAAACAATACCAAAACAAACATCCTTATGCCTATCTCCACACATTACTGCTTTTATTTTCATGGGCTAGAGTCCCAGAGACTAAAATATCTGTGTCAAAGGGTATTAAGTATTCTAAATTAGAGTAGATATTGCCTGATGGCTCTAATTTCCACCAGCAGCTCAGGACAGCACACTTTTCCTCACTGGCCTGCCAGCAACAGGTGCTATTGCTGTTTTCCAGTTTTGCAGTCTGATGGGTATAAGTGGATAAATATCTTGTTGTTACATTAATTTGTATTTCTTGACTACCAGTGAATTGGAGCTTCTTTCCATACACTTGTTGGACAGTCACTCTTTTGTATGGTGTCAGGCCATGGCTGAAGCCCATGCTGACTTTGGTCTCAGGGACTTCCCATTGGGTACTCTCTGAGTTTCTGAGGACCTGACTGCAGCCACTCTGGTTACATCAGGAGGAAAAGGTGACAGACTCATCTCCCACAGCCTACACCCTCTCCGAAAGTTCCCGACACGAAGAAACAATAAATGTTTGAGATGATGGGTATGCTAATTGCTCTGATCTGATCACCATACATTACATGTATCAAAACATCAATATATTCTCAATAAATATGTATAATTATTATATGTCAATTTTTTAAAAAAGACAGTTAAAGTCATGAAAATGCAAACCTGGAAAGCCCTCCTTGTCAAGAACAGGAGTCTCTTCTGTATTTGGAGAAGACCAAGGACCAAAAAATAACCACTCCTTCCTCCTGCCACCATACCTCTCTCCCTCATAGACAGTTAAGTCTTGGAGAAAATAAAGCATATGAAGGAAAGAAGCCTCACAGCCTATTTTGGCGAGAAAGGACTGGCATCTGAATCTAACGTTTAGTAAAACTGAAAAACGGGCAAGGATGGTGATATGGTTTGGCTCTGGGTCCCCGCCCAAATCTCATCTTGTAGCTCTCATAATTCCCACGTGTGTGGGAGGGACCTGGTGGGAGGTGATTGAATCACGGGGCAGGTCTTTCCCGTGCTGCTCTCGTGATTGCAAATGGGTCTCAGGAGATGTGGTGGTTTTAAAAACAGGAGTTTCTGCGCACAAGCTCTCTTTGCCAGCCGTCATCTACGTAAGATGTGACTTGCTCTCCCTCACCTTCCACCATGATTGTGAGACCTCCCCAGCCACATGGAACGGTGAGTCCAAAAAACCTTTCTTTTGTAAATTGCCCAGTCTCAGGTATGTCTTTATCAGCAGCATGGAAACAGACTAATACAGACGGAGTTTTCTGATGCTACCAAGTTAACAACTCTATCCTGCCTGTATTCACACACACCTGAGACCCTACAAACTGTGACTGAGGATGAGGCAGGGGTGATGTCGAAAATATTTACAATGGGTATGACACGGGCCCTGATCAGTCAGCAGAGATGCAGCTGCAGCGGCCGATCCATGTGCAGTGGCTGAATGCCAGCCTAGGAGGGGGAGCCACTGAAGCCTTGGTGCTCCTCTGCCCTGCGCTGAACAGACCCTGCCCCGCCAGGTGCGCGCCACAGCAGCCAGCGCCTCTGGGACCCCGCACCGAAGACCACCAAGCACTGGTCTTATTTAGTTCTTTAAGAATTCACTTGTTTAAACACAGCATCTCAGTTTTATAATCTCAAGAAGTTTAAAGCATGAGATTTTTAGAAACACATTAAAATGATAATTAAAGGAACCTAACTAGGGAAGGGCAAATAATGCTTGTCTCTTTTTGATGATTGTGAAAACACAGCAATTCCCTGATCCACGATGAATATGGAATACAAATACTTAGAGTCACATCCGTGCCTGGTGTAAATACACAAGTTCATACCTCAGCGGACGGACACACACATATGTGTGTGCTCATGTACAACACGCCTTACCTGGACATGGCTGCAGCAAACTCCTCGGAGTTCTTGGTTTTCTTCAGCAAGGCTCTGCCCTCAGGGTTGAAGCCATACACCTCTTTCAGGGTGCACTGGCTGGTCTTCAGGATGAAGCTGCAGAGCTGGGGAACCTCCAGCTCAACCTGAGAATACAGGGTAGCATAGCATTGAGGTTGTCTATCAAGAATGAGAGACGGCCCCTGAAGCCCAGGGCTTAGTCTCTAATCAGAGCACCAAAGGGAATTCTGCTGGGAACACCACTGCCTGCTCCTCAACACCACGTGCCTTATCAACATGCCTCCTGGGTGCTCCGTGCACCAACCTAGACTTAGTCCTATTGCTGGCCTTTTCCCCCTCCCGGGGTAACACATTTCTTAAGTTTGCCTCTGTGCACAGGAAGGAGGATGTCCTTTTATTGGTTCTAAAGTTACTCACTTCAATTATAAAGAGCTGTGGTTAAATAGAAGCACTGCAGACTAGGAGTGAGAGTGAAGGAGAAAAACAGAAAGCAGGAAGAGGGCCATCCTCAGTTTCTACAGCAAATGTCCCCTTAATGTCACGCAAAAAAACTGGTTTATATCTATTAGGGCCTATTTAGAGCTTCGCGTATAGCTGGAGTTTCAGCGGATCCCTACTTATTATCCAGCACTATTCAAATAACTTTAAAGAAATGTTGTATATGTGTGCTGTTCAATAGGGGAGCCAGTAGCCAGGGTGCCTGTTGAGCAGTTGAAATGCAGCTAATGTGACAACGAATATGAATTTTTACTTTCATTCCATTTAAATAGTCCAATGTGGCTCATGTCTACCATATTGGACAGCACAGACAAGAGCTACAGCATTCTCTAAAAAAGGTGACTGCTCAGCTTGACCTCTCTTCCCCACCCAAACCCCAACAGCAGCCTATAGATCTGCTCCAGATGTACGTGACATGAGTACAACCAGTCTCAATAATAAGCAAAGTTTTATTTTAGAACAAACTGTATGTTTATATTTTTTTCTTCTTTCTATTCGTTTTTCAGCAACAGATTCTGTTGGACTTAGATATAAAAACTGCATTTCACAGTGCGATTCTGAGATGCCTGCCTCCCTTAGCTCACCCACTGGGCTTCTCTCACGCTGAAATCTACAGACCCACACTGCTGCTAATCTAGATCACGTAGTCCTATTGCATCTGGGAAGTTAACGGGAAAATACATCTGGCTTGCGAAATTTGGCGGGGGCAGACAACATCTCAGCAATGTGGCTGACTTACAAACAGAGGCAAAGTCCCAATGCTTTGATCAGATTACAACAGTTGTGGGATGCTCTGCGTTTGCTCAGTACACAACCTCCGGGAAGGTCACGTGTTTGGCACCCGCTGGAACAGGACTGGGGGAAAGCTGTGGGCTCTGGGTCCCTCCCGCCTGCATCCTCCATACCTTGCAGTTGATCCTGGTGGCGCTTCTTGAATCAGCAGTCCCAGGGACTCCACTGGAACTCTCAGCCTCATAGTTGTATGTGTACTTCCGGAGGTGCTTGAATCGGGTCGTATCTCCTAACGTGGGGAGAAATACATCAGCCACATAGGAGAAATAGCTCTCCCACGGACAGCCAGTTCTGGGCAGAGAGGGCCAGTGGCATAGATAATTAAAATGTAATTAAACTCAAATTAGTTTTTAATTGACTTTATATTATACTTAATTTTCCTTTATAGATTTGACTTCTCCATTATGTTTCTGCTGAGGCTAATGTTTAAATTAGCTGGCATGTCTTGACTATGTCGTCTGAGGCACAGGGAAGGGAGTGACAAGTGTCAAGTAATGGGGCTCAGAAAATCTGCATGAGACACCCTCTGGTAAATTAAGAGATGACAACATGACGCAAATAGTACTCTCTCTAAAGCGTTTTTAGCTTGAAAACGCCTTAATTCCGTGACTCTGAGACTACCAAATACTTGAGGCAAAGTTCATTAAGCATTAAGCGTAACTAACTTAAGAAACTCCTAGAAAGGAGTTTCTGGAGGTTTCCACTGTAGTTGAGAGGAATTTTCTGAACAATTGAAGAAAAAGAACATCTGGGTCCTGAGCCCAGCTGCAGTGATGGCAGATGTCCACCAGATGGCAGCGCTGCCCCATCAGACGTCCGCCCCGCGGCTCCAGCACACAGGGTCCCCTTGGAGGCCAGCTCCTTTGACCCCCAGGGGTCAGGTAAATAGGAAGGGGATGGAGGTCCGATTTCTGCACAAAGGTTAAAGTCAGTATTTCCTCACCCTCACATGCTTCGAATCAATGACTAGTCACTGATAAACAGGACAGTGATGTTTCTTCAAAGTGTGCGCAGGCCAGCGGAGTGTCAGTGCTTTCCCTCCCCCGCCCCCAGGCTGAACTCTTGGGACAGAACAGAAGGGCAGGTAGAGGAGAGTTGGCATCCCTTGCGTGTGGGCAGAGGCTCAAGAAACTTGCTTCCTGGGGTCAGAGCAGGGCACACCACGAGGCCATCTTAGCCCCTTAGAGTGGGGGGACCTCAGGGACCCGGGTGTAGGAGGGTGCATGGGGCTGGGCGCCCTTCCACGCCCCATGCGCAGATGCCTTACTTGGACAGACCGGGCTGACATTTTCCAGCATTTCCTTTTCTGTAAGACAGGAGAAAGAAATCTGTGAGCTTCCCACGTCTTCCCAGCGGGTGCTAGGGCCCGACAGGGGGACCACAGGCACAGGTTTCACCCTTCAGGAGGGAGGCAGGCTCCAGAGACCCCCTCCTCAGCCCCTCCATCCCATGCCCCCCATCCTGAGTCTGCAGGGGCCGCCAGCTGGTCCAGTCCCCCGCCTCGCCCTGGACCCTGTGGCTGCCCTCCCTCTGGCCTAGGCCCTGGCTGCCCCA
>NW_012100543.1:23556-25699 GCF_000951045.1 Mandrillus leucophaeus | reverse complement strand
GGCCCTGGCTGGTTGGGCGGGCTCCTCAGCGACAGCAACCGAGAAGGGCACTCAGCCCCGCAGGTCCCGGTGGGAATGCACGGCCGGCGCCCGCACCCCATTTATAGGAAGCCCAGGCTGCAAGAGCGTCCGGATTGCAAAAGGTACAAAGGGCGCTTCCCGGGCCTGGCCTGTTTGCTTTTCTACACTGGCTTCTCTTTGAGCCTTGAAGAGCTTCAAGGGAGGGGGCCCACCTGGGATGCAGCTGCAACCACCCGGGGGGCTGGGTCCCAGGTGGGTTCCCTCCCCCGAGCGTCTTCAAGGCTCTGGCACGGCCCTTCCTGTATCTAAGTGGGGCCATGGCTGGTGCCTCAGGGTCTGAGAAGCCTGCCCTGACCAGGGGTGCCTTCTTCAGATGACCCACCACGGGGACAAAATCCCTGCTTCTCCTGGACTGAAATGGGAGCCACGTGGAGAACCAGTCCTGAGCGCTGTCTTGTTGGAGGCATGTTCCCACCGGTTCCTTCTTTTCCATTTTGGTGGACCTTGGATTTGCACTGACACCCTAATCCTGATGAGTGTCTGTGGCTGTGGGGTTCAGCCTGTGCTGAAGGAGGAGAGAGAAGGGGGATGCAGGGAGTCTAGTGAGTGACCAGGCACTGCCCCTGAGGATGGGCGGCCTGCCTGGTCCCAGCAGGAGTCCAAGTGTCTGTCTTTAAGAAACCCCAGTGAGGAGAGGCCTCTGGGGAAGAGCAACCTCCCAGGGCCCACCTGTTTTGCGCAAAGTGTTCTTGGGGTGTTGAGAGCAGGCTTTCTCTACCTGCACCAGCTTCTGGGTTTCCTGCAGTGGTGGGGAGGCCGATGAGGAAACGCAACGTAGTGGACAGGACATGTCATATTCCTCATAGACATCTGGAATCTTCTCATGCATCGCTACCTTCTCTTCTAGGCACTGCCTATTTCCAAAGGAAACTTCAGCCCATGCTCGCTGCCTCTGCCCAGCTGTAGGGAATCAGTCGCAGTAGAAATTCAGCGTCACTCAGTTTACTAACCCAGGGTCACTCAGAAGGGGTTATTGATGGGATGGCACTATGATGGGCTGAATGAATGTCTGAGCCTGGCTGTATCCCCAAGGCACCGCCAATCTGGTTAGGGAGACAAGCTGTGTCGGCAGGAAACCGCTGGTGTGCAATTGTGGTAGGACAGAGGGGGCGCAAACCAGGTAGGTAGACCTGCTGGGGGGCCACCCAGGAAGGCGAGCGGGAGGCGGCCAGGAGCAAGCTGGATGAGTGCGGATGGGAAGTGGACAGCGCCTGTTGCAGAAGTCAGTGTGTGCTCATTGTTACAACTTGTCAGTTTTGTTTGAATTATGAGATACTTCCAGATGTAACAAGCTACTGGTGAAGACTGATGATCCCAGAAGGATCAATTCTGAAACAGTAACTATGTATAAAATGCAGTTCCCTCAGAGGAGACTCATGGAAATTCCTTCGCCTGCTCCCTGCCCCTGGGCTCCACCCCTGTCCTTATTCAGATATTGTCATTAGCCATGAACTCCTATGGGCAGCTGAACTCCCTCCAGCGATCAGTGCTCTGCATCCATGGCGTATTAATGTTACTAAAGATGGATATTACAGAGGTCTCAACTCAAGGCTCGTCATACTTACACCACTGAATTGTGAAGGGTCTGGAAAAAGTAATTGCTCTGAAACCCCGTTTCTCTGGACACTTTATTTGAATTATTCTGTGTGGACTGACTTTCCACAGGGTTCGCTGCTGCTCGTGTGTGAGGAAATGGTCCTGCTTCCATGCATATTCACATTAAGGAGAATGGGTAAGAATATTCAGGTATAGAGAAGCCAAAAGGAGGTGTCGAGCATTAACTTACAAGCACAAGTCAAAGCTTACTCTGTTGGGTGCAGATGAAACCAGGGTCCAATGGTCAGCATCAGTAGAGACCATATATATATATATATTTTGAGATGGAGTCTCCCTCTGTCACCCAGGCTGGAGTGCAGTGGCACAATCTCGGCTCACTGCAACCTCTGCCCCCCCCCCCAGGTGTAAACAATTCTCCTGCCTTAGCCTCCCAAGTAGCTGAGATAACAGGCATGTGCCACTACGCCCAGCTAATTTTTGTACTTTTGGTAGAGACGGTGTTTCA
>NW_012100543.1:13332-22641 GCF_000951045.1 Mandrillus leucophaeus | reverse complement strand
AACGAATGAATCTGCAGCATTCATCTATATCCTGTTTTCTATTTATGCATAGCGACCATGATGCTAAATAAATATTTCCAGTGACATAAAGCAAGGAAATACAATCTATACCAATTATTCCGAGCCATGCTGTTCCAAAATCTCATCTGGCAAATAGGGATCAGTGTTGACAATGATTAATTAGCCTATCTCTTTTCTGCCTATGACAGCATTATAATTGCAAATGATGCCCAGAAGCTGGAAAGTAAACTTCAAACATTGTAGATGGAACCGTGCCCAGGGTGGCCTGTTCACCCAGTGACGGCAGGCATGTGTGAGCACGTGCACATACACACACACACCCTACATACACAAATGAGAAATATCGGAAAAAATGGCACATTTAGGTGAATGGTTCAGGTGGAAGATGGTAGGGTGAGCCGGTGTCAACCAAGTGTAGGCATTCCAGATGGATGATTAACCCCTGTGAGAAGCAAAAAGAAACTTTCCTTCTCCATCATTCTGCTACCCAAGAGATAAGGTCAGAATGTTGAGTCGCAGTTCCTCCTGGGAGAGAAGCCAGAAGTCAGCAGGGTTCAATGTGCAGTGAGGAGCTGCGTAAGTGAATTATCACCCTCTTGCTAGGTGGATGTCATCCTTCCACCCGCCCAGGGCTGGCTGCAGCCCCACCTGCTGCACTGAGTCTTTCTCTGGGACCAGCCCGGTTAGACTTTGTGGCTTGTGACTCTGATTCCCTGTCATTCAGTTTCTAGGCAGGACAACGATGATGAAAGGCCTTCATACAAACCTGCTGTTGTTGTCCTGAACTTACATTTTTCTCTTATAACATTATTTGATTTTTCGTGTGTTTACCTGTTACCTTGCCAACGACAGAGAGAAGCTGGAAGAGCGAGAACCCTGTGTAGTTCACAGATTTGTACCCCTTGTCTTCTCTTCCTCACTGACACCCTTGCTAGGCCAGGGAGATGGTAGCCAAGCAGTAAACACTGAGATTATCATGTAATATGGTCCATGTGAATAGGTTTCTTTCATATGCACACTTCATTTTTACTCTTGGGTGTTGCTGCTTATGTTTACATCTTAATTTAGAATGCACGGTGAACCTGGAGCTGTAGGAGAGAGGAAGGGTCTGGGAACTGGGGCCATGGGACAGTTTCTGCAGCTCTGGGTGGCAGTCCTTCATCTGTGTGATGAGAAGACAGGACTGGACGATCTATCTCTTAATCCCATTCAGCTCTGACTACTTCGATTCTATGGAAACTCTGGGACTGAAAAAACAAACACATACATTATTCTGGGCTCAAACCCCATGGCTCTTAGAAGCTGTGACTGAGGATCTAGAACCATCAAGCAGGAAGGATTTTCTGGGAGGCCGCCGAACTCTCCAAAGACCTGTGCCCACACTGCCCAAGAAATAGAACCCTTCATTCATTTCATACAGATTTCCAAATCAGGTGAGGGCACGCCCTCCTGGGGATGCTGGGGCACAGGGAACCGCCACTGTCCGGAAGTTCTTCCCCACGTCTAGCTTTAGGCTTCATCTTTGCCTGACCTGGGATAAGCTTTCTTAGATATAACTTAGCATTTCCTTTGAAAGGCTTTTGGTCAGCTTTTGTCAGCCACTTCTTACACTTTTAAAAAAAGTTTTCTTTATGTTCTCTCAAGACTAAGGCTTGGAATGCATTACCTCAGAAGGCCGAAACCAGTGCTGGTGCCGGACAGCTGGGTGGATAAACACACCTCACCGTTCCCACACCAGCACTGCTTCTCTTCACGTATTATGGAGCCCCTGAGCACGCTCCTCCGAGAGCTTCCAGACCAGGAGAAGGGCAGATCAGACCTCACAGCTAATAATGAGCGCACTTCATGTGCCCAGTGTGGGGTCTACACAGTTAGACTATAGTGGTACGATGTGCGTCTCAGGGGTCCTGGAAGGGTGAGATTGAACTGGCTCTGGGATGGTCGGCAGGATTTGGGTAAATGAAGAGGGAGGCACACTGAAAGTGCAGTGGCAGGAAGCTGGGAACGTATTGGATGTGTCTGGTTTCCTGTGACGACGCCAGGTCACTGGAGTCTCTGGGGAGACGGGAGACAGGGGGATAGTCAGAGGGGGATACAGTTTGCTATGCCCAGGCCAGGGACAGAGCTTTCAGGCTGATGAAGCCTTTGACTTAATTTGACACTAAATGTAGTACATATGGTGTTGAAACTCTGGGTTGTGTAGCAGGCCATGAGAATTGGGCTGAATTCTCCTTGTCCAGAGCTATGAAGGGAGATGTAGCAACAGGTATCTGTAGTCTCAAACATAGATAGGATCATAGAGACCAAATCATGACTAATAGTCTCATCTTTTAGATAGAGAAACTGGGGCCTCAACAGCCTAAGATGTTTTGTTTCATTTTGTTTTGTTTTGTTTTCTTGACAAGGATAGAGGTAGGGCGAGAACTTGGATCTTCAGTTTATAATCTAGGTTATTCATTCTACCCTAATTGAACTAAGTCTACATTGGCTACACAAAATTGCTTGGAGATTGCTCTTTGGGTCAGGCACGGTGCCTCGTGCCTGTAATCCCAGCACTTTGGGAGGCCGGGGCGGGTGAATCACCTGAGCTCAGGAGTTCAAGACCAGCCTGGCCAAGATTGTGAAAACCCATCTCTGCTAAAAATACAAAAATTAGCCGGGCATGGTGGCTGGCACCTGTAATCCCAGCTACTCGGGAGGCTGAGGCAGGAGAATCGCTTGAACCCAGGAGGTGGAGGTTGCAGTGAGCTGAGATTATGCCATTGTACTCTAGCCTAGATGACAGAGTAAGACTCCACCTAAAAAAAAAAAATGAATCTTTGATATCACTGTATTGTGTGTTAGTCTGTTTTCATGCTGCTGTGAAGAAATACCTGAGACTGGGTAATCTATAAAGGAAAGAGGTTTAATTGATTTACAGTTCCACATGGCTGGTGTAGGCCTCAGGAAACTTACAATCATGGCTTAAGGTTAAGGAGAAGCAAGGACCTTCTTTACATGGCAGCAGGAGAGAGACGAGTGAGGAGCGAAGGGGAAAGAGCGCCTTATAAAACCATCAGATCTCGTGAGAACTCACTCACTGTCACAAGAACAGCCTGGGGGAAACCACCCCCATGATCCAATCACCTCCAACCAGGCCCTTCCCTAAACATGTAGGGATTATGGGGATTACAATTCAAGATGAGATCTGGGTGGGGACGCAGCCAAACCATATAATCTTATAATCTATTTCTTATTGAAAGTAAAAAATTTCATTGATTTTTTTTTGTGGGTTTGTATTTAGAATAAATATGATTATGTAACTCATTACATAGAATCATAGAAGTTCAGGGCCTAGAAGGGCCATAAGATTTTTGAATCCACCTCTTCTCCGTCAATCTGGAAATCCCTGGGCACTCATTAATAGGCTGCCTAACTGGTGGAATTTTATGAAATTAGATCATGTTCTAGGCAGCATGCAATGAAGAGCTTCCAGAAGGGAAGCCTCTCCAGCCTGTCTATCTACAGATGGCCATATGGAGCCTGCACATGTGTGTCAGTGTTCTGTGGTCATATGTCAGGTCTCTGCTATTTCTGTCCCCAATCTGGGGCACAGACCGTCCATCACAGGGAAAGCAGGGAATGGTCAGTACTGAGGTGGAAGTTTTTCTGACACCATCCTTACCTAGATTCTGAAGTTAAAACCAAATAACTACCAGAATGGCCTGATAGTGTTTTCATCTGTGTGTTTTTCCCTCTCTGATAGCATGGAGAGGGCTCATGCCATCACCAGAGCCCAGACTGCTTAGGTTACTTGGTCTCCAAATAAGACAGTGGGTGAAAGTGGGTCATTTAACACCAGGAGTTTCTTGGGTTTCTCTTTTTAGTGGTGCACTTAACTTCTAATAGAGTTATTTCAAAAAAATAATGGCCACCTTTAGGTGTTCTAAGGCCCATCCTGTAGAGGAACTTTTAAAAAACAGCTTTATTGAGATAAAATTCACATAGCATAAAGTACATCAATTTAAAGTATGCAATTTGATGGGTTTTAGTATATTCACTTATCTTTGAATATACTAATGGATTTGCAACAATTTTAGAATATTTTAATCACCCCCAAAAGAACTCTGGTACCAATCAGCCATCACCCCTTAAGTTCCCTACCTGTCCAGCCATAGGCAACCACTAAGCTACTTTCTCTCTCTACAGAATTGCCTGTTTTGGACATTTCATATATAGGGGGCCAAACAATATGTGTTTTTTTGTGACTCCTTTTTTTCACTTCCTATATTTTTGAGGTTCATACATGTTGTAGCCTTTTATTCTTTTTTATTACTGACTAATATTCCATTGTTTAGATATGCCACATTTTATTTATTCATCAATTAATATACATTTGCGCTGTTCTACTTAACAGCTATCAGGAATAATGCTGCTATGAATATCTGCATTCAAGTTTTTATGTAGACATACGCTTTCATTTCTCTTAGATGTATACTTATGACTGAAATTGCTGAGGAATATGGTAATTTTATGTTTAATCATATGAGGAACTGACAGATTGTTTTCCAAAGTGGCTACACCATTTTGCATTCACACCAGCAATATATGAAAGTCCCAATCTCTCCACATCCTTGTCAACACTTGGCCTCCCGAGTAGCTGGAACTACAGGCACCCACCACTACGCCTGGCTTATCTGTTTTTTTTTTTTTTTTTTATTATACCCATCCTAGTGGATATGAAGTGTACCTCATTGTGGTTTTTATTTGCATTTCTATGATGGCTATTGATGTTGAGCATCTTTTTGTGTTCTTCCTGGCAATTTGTATATCCTTTTTGGAGAAATGTCTACTCAAATTCTTTGGATTTTGAATTTTTAAATTGGAGTATTTGGACCTTTTATTATTAGGTTGTAAGAGTTATTTTTGCCTTTTGGATTCAGGTTTCTTATCAGGCATAGCATTTGCAAATATTTTCTCTTATTCTGTGGGTTTTCTTTCCACTTTTCTTTGAAATACAAAAGTTTTTAATTTTGATGAAGTTCAATTAACATTTTTCCTTTGTTGCTTTTCCTTTTGGTGTCATATGTAAGAAACTGTTGCCCAAAACATGGTCAAGGAATTTTACTCCTGTGTTTTCTTCTAGGAGGTTTATAGTTTTAGGTCTTATGTCTAAGGCTATGATCCATTTAGAGTTAATTTTTGATGTATAAAGGAATCCTTTTGAGCCTTGCTGTTAGAAATTTCCAGGTTCTGTGAGCCTGTAAGTGGCCCTTAGTTACCTCTTCTGCCTCCCTGCTAATAGGGTGTGACCTGTTCCCAATGCGGGTGACATCAGCCCTATTGCTCAATGAGCAGAATCAGTCCTTATCAGGGACTGTTCCTCCCTGGGGCTTTTCAAAGAAGTGACCAGAGTCCCAGTCACTGAGAGGACAGGCCCTGAACCCTTGCCTTTTTAGATTAAAAAAATAGAGATATTCTTGGTCTCCGAAGCTGAAATCCCAAGCTTCTTTTAGAGTCTGTAATGTCCTGATAACCCTTCTTCCCTTTTCATTCGGAAAGAAAGTGTTCAGTGGTTAGAGACATAAGGCTTACTCTGTATCCAAAACAGCTTAACATGTTTTACAAGGAAACATACAAAATTAGCAACAAATACATTTTTTAAAAAGTGACATCAAATACCTTGGAATGGTTGCTTTTGGTGTGAATGAGAAGAGGTGGGAGTGGGGATGCGGAGTAAGGATGGGGAACGAGAAACAAGCCGACAAAATGAGATAGTAACTTTCACAGACCAACAGTTGCAGTGTGCAGATGTTGAAGAGGGTGAATACTTAATCTCTGCTCCTCAGTGGCAACAGGAAATTGGCCTATCATTATAACTATATATATATTTAAACCCTAGTATTTCTCAAGCACCAAAAAATGGACCCATCATTGTGATAGTTAACTTTCATAAATGATCTCATTTGACATTCCAAAAAATCTGCAAAATAGATATTTTAACCAGCCATCTTACAAATGAGGGAGCCAGGGTTAAGTTGTATATAACTAACTAAATTCTATTGTCTTCATTATATAAGTACAAGTACCTAGAATGGGCAGTTATGAATATGTAAGATCAAATGACCAACATAAGATTGAGTCTCAGTGACTTTGGTGTAAGCACATGAGTTGCCCTCTATCTGCAGAAATAAGCTACTATCTTATTAGCAAGATCTGCAGTCACACAACGCTTTATGATTTGTAAAGGGCTTTGGTTTCCATTATTTCTTTTAATCCTGGTAACTCTGTGAGTTTTACATTACACATCACAGGTGAGGCACCTGAAGCTCCTTGGGGTTAAAAGACTTTCCAGGATCACCTGGCATATAAATAGCTGAGCTAGAACTCAAACTCAGGTGTTGTGACTTTATATCCCATGCAGCTCATACTCCACCATCCTGAATCTCAATGAGAGGATTAGGAAACCCGAGATTCTTTATGGCATTTGTTAGAAAAATAAGGCAGGGGGATTCTAAGCCTCAGTGGGCTCCCAGGGAGGAGATGCAACATGAAAATATCACAGCAATTCGCTGCCAGAGAAGGAGATGGGAATTAGAAGCATTTCCTAGGGGCTACCTTTGATAATATCCAGATTTCTGATGAAATGTGCTTAGGGAAAAGCATAAACATGCTGAAATACCTGTGCTTGCTGCTGTTTGGATGTGTTCTTAATGTAAATGCTGTTTATTACAATTTTTTCCCTTCTATATGTCTTCATGCATTTTCCCCAAGTAGGTAAACAAGAAGCCGGGCTCAGCCATCTCAGTTGTTTTTTAATACTTATCGTGCACGTGTCCAAACTGTGGCTTTACATGGCTGATCCTACCGGATTAACGATCTGGAATGTGAGATACTGCATCACACCCAGAAAATACCTCTGAAAATGAGTTGGTATGAAATGATGTGTCTGTCGCTCATTTTGGACCAGGCCCTGGCACTGGAGTCCCTTGGGGAACACTGGCCAATGGCCTTCTCCACCACTGGCTGACCCCCAGGCAAAGCTGGAGGCCAGCTCAGTCATTTAATTTGAACAAATCCAGTAGAAAATGGTAAATTAAGGCAATTAATTAAAATCATTCTGTTCTTCTTGACTCTTGCACCTTTTCTGCCTGGACAATTTAGTTGAAAGTGGTGATGGATGCCTGAATTATCCAGGTAATTACTTCTTTCTCTCTTCATTAATAACAGCCGTGGCTCCTTGTGAGAAGGCAGATGAGCTATTTGCTCCCTTACTGGTCAGAGAAGTAAGAGCCTTCCTGAAAGGAGGGAGGCTGAGAGGTGGGAGAGTCAGGTGGCACAGGCAGCTTCTGAATCTGCCTCACTGAGGACGAGCCCCATCCTCAGGACAGGTGAGCTCTGGTCTTGAGCCTGATTCCCCTCCCAAGACCGCTTCCTTCTCACGCCCATCTCTCACTCCCTTTCTCCTCTCTTTCTCTCTCCATGGCACTCACTCTCTCGCCCCAACACCAAATCTCAGTAGCAATCTCCACCCTCATTGGGAAGGTGGTCTGTCCTGTTCTTCCTCCTCTTTCTCACCCTTGCCATCTGGTGTCCCAATATCTCTGAATTGGTTGGTTTTCTGAGTTATTTTGTGAACGGGGATGCTGGCACATGTGGAATTTGCTACTTGGCTGCCTTAACAAAGTACCACAGACTGGGTGGCATAAACAATAGACACTGATTTCCTCACAGCTGTAGATTCTGGAAGTTCAACATCAAGGTACTAGCAGAGTTGGTTTCTTTTTTCCCCCTCATTGCTGGATTCGGGATTTTGTTTGTTGTTGTTGTTTTGTTTTGCTTTCTGTTTTGTTTCGAGGTGGTGTCTCACTCTGTCACCCAGGCTGGAGTGCAGTGGCGCAATCTCAGCTCACTGCAACCTTCGCCTCCTGGCTTCAAGCAGTTCTCCTGCGTCAGCCTCCTGAGTAGCTGGGATTACAGGCAACCGCCATCACACCCAGCTAATTTTTGTATTTTTAGTAGAGATGGGGTTTCACCATGTTGGCCAGGCTGGTCTCGAACTCCTGAACTCAGGTGATCCACCCACCTTGGTCTCCCAAAGTGCTGGGATTACAGGCGTGAGCCACCATGCCTGGCCTGGATTTGGTTTTTAATATTTAAGGTTTTTTGGTGTACATATATTCATAAGTTAAATGGGACTATATTTTTTCCTATTCTTTTGATTTTGCTTTATCTATGTGTTTATAACTCTGATAAGCAGCATATAGATAAATACTTTTTTAAAATTTTACTTTTTAAATTGATGAATAATAGTTATGCATATTCATGGGGTACATGTACATGGGATACATATAATGTAATCAAATTAGGGTAATTAGCATATTCATCATCTCAAACATTGATCATTTCTTTGTGTTGGGAACAGTCAATATTCTCCTAGCTATTTGAAACTATGTAACGTAACATATTATTGTTACCTATAGTCATCCTCAGGTGCAGTAGAACACTAGAACTAGAATCTATCCTGCTGTAATTTTGTATCCTTAACAAATCTCTCCCTATCCTTCCCGTCCCCGACATTCCCAGCCTCTAGTATCCTCTGTTCTACTTTTAACTTCCATGAGATTAGAGCTGGTTTCTTTTGAGGCCTCTCTGCTTAGCTTATAGATGGCCATCTTCTCCCTGCATCTACACGTGGTCTTCCCTCTGTGCATGTCTGTGCCCTGAGCTCTCCTTATAAGGACAACAGTCATATTAGATTAGGGCTCATCCTAACAACCTCCTCTAATCTCGTTACCTCTCTGAAGATCCTATCTGCAAATATGGTCACATTTGGGGTTAGGGTTTCAACACATGCTTTACTTTGCTTGGGCTGCCTTAACAAAACAGCTTCAACGACAGAAATGTATTTTCTCACAGTTCTGCAGGCTAGAAGGTTGAGATCAGAAGGAGGGCTGTCTCTCTTGCTTTCAGACAGCTGCCTTTTCACTGCATCTTCACATGGAAGGAGGATGAGTGGGGAGAGAGCTCTCTGGCACCTTTTATAAGGGCACTAATTCAATCATGAGGGTCCCACCCTCATAACCTCACCTAAACCTAATCACCTCCCATGGGCGCCATCTCTATATACCATCACACAGGTGGTTAGGGCTTCAACATATGGATTTTTGGGGGGCAGAACTGAGCCCCTAATAGCTTGAATGGGAACCGCAAACAAAAATACGTGAGCTCCTTACAGTTGGAATGGTACAGGTCTACACTTCTGGCATTTCCTGAGAAAGGTTTCCAAAATCTTTGATAAGACACTGT
>NW_012100543.1:0-13282 GCF_000951045.1 Mandrillus leucophaeus | reverse complement strand
AAAATTTTACTTTTTAAATTGATGAATAATAGTTATGCATATTCATGGGGTACATGTACATGGGATACATATAATGTAATCAAATTAGGGTAATTAGCATATTCATCATCTCAAACATTGATCATTTCTTTGTGTTGGGAACAGTCAATATTCTCCTAGCTATTTGAAACTATGTAACGTAACATATTATTGTTACCTATAGTCATCCTCAGGTGCAGTAGAACACTAGAACTAGAATCTATCCTGCTGTAATTTTGTATCCTTAACAAATCTCTCCCTATCCTTCCCGTCCCCGATCATTCCCAGCCTCTAGTATCCTCTGTTCTACTTTTAACTTCCATGAGATTAGAGCTGGTTTCTTTTGAGGCCTCTCTGCTTAGCTTATAGATGGCCATCTTCTCCTTGCATCTACACGTGGTCTTCCCTCTGTGCATGTCTGTGCCCTGAGCTCTCCTTATAAGGACAACAGTCATATTAGATTAGGGCTCATCCTAACAACCTCCTCTAATCTCGTTACCTCTCTGAAGATCCTATCTGCAAATATGGTCACATTTGGGGTTAGGGTTTCAACACATGCTTTACTTTGCTTGGGCTGCCTTAACAAAACAGCTTCAACGACAGAAATGTATTTTCTCACAGTTCTGCAGGCTAGAAGGTTGAGATCAGAAGGAGGGCTGTCTCTCTTGCTTTCAGACAGCTGCCTTTTCACTGCATCTTCACATGGAAGGAGGATGAGTGGGGAGAGAGCTCTCTGGCACCTTTTATAAGGGCACTAATTCAATCATGAGGGTCCCACCCTCATAACCTCACCTAAACCTAATCACCTCCCATGGGCGCCATCTCTATATACCATCACACAGGTGGTTAGGGCTTCAACATATGGATTTTTGGGGGGCAGAACTGAGCCCCTAATAGCTTGAATGGGAACCGCAAACAAAAATACGTGAGCTCCTTACAGTTGGAATGGTACAGGTCTACACTTCTGGCATTTCCTGAGAAAGGTTTCCAAAATCTTTGATAAGACTCTGTCAGCTGACTAGCTGACCAGGCACAATGGCCCCAATGGTCTTGAGAGTGCCTCGAATGTGGCCTGCCCAGTGTCTGAGTGCTTCCTGAGATGGGCTTTGGTTGTGGTGTGTGCGGCAGTGGAGAAATGTTGCTGGAGGTTGCCTCTAGGGCACAACACTGGCAGATTTGCTACTGTACTCTGGTGACCACACAGCCATGAAATCCTATGGCATTCATTCCAGGAGTAGGACAAATCCAGAAAACTACTGCCCTAGGACACTCACTCATAAAGCCTTTGAGCAGCAGCAGAATAACCCAGGAAGAAGAACGATAAAACTTGTTGACTTTTGCCCTTTGGAGGCTATTTTTCTCCTAGCAGAGCAAACGCATCCGTAGGGGATTAAAGGCAGGCTCCAGAGAGCTATGGACTCCCACGCACCTTCAAGCCAGCAATCCTGTTAGCTCCAGAGATAACACGGCCGCTAACCTTGGCCTTCTCAGGAAGGGCAGGTCAGGGCTTTGATGCTGTGAGTGATTTGGTTGGGAAACAAGAGATATAAGGGTGTCCCTTGCACAAAAGAAACACACTAAAATAACTATAAATTAGAAAAAGATTTATTTACATGGGATATTAGACTTCTTCAGGAAAGTACTGGAAGAAATATTTTTGGCTATTCATTTATGATATTTTTAAAGTGACATCATAAGAAGAAAGGCACAATAATAGTATATCTGGTAAAAATGATATTAAACTAAGACAAAAAATTATATTGCTTGTCTAAGTAGTATGATGAACACAACAGCAGTTTGGCTCCATTATGGTCAGAAAATTGACTCTGATTTCAATCTTTTAAATGTGTTGAGGCTTGTTTATGGCACAGGTGATGGTCTATATTGGTGAACATTCCATGAGCACTTGATAAAAAGTACGTATTCTGCTGAGTTTGGTGTAGTTTTCTACAAGTGGCAATTAAATCTTGTTGGCTGAGGGTGTTGTTGACTTCCTTTATATCCTTGCTGATTTTGTCTGCTGGTTCCATTAATTGCTGAGAATGGGATATTGACGTCAGCACTTATAAATGGAGCTGGGGCTCAAAAGCCAAAACCAAACACACTGTGGCCTCCAGCTCTCAATCAATCAATAAATCAGTGACAAAGCGTTTATTGGTTAATTTCAGTATTCTTGGCCATATCCTGGATGGTGAAGGAAAGAGGAGATATGGGCTTAGTTAAGAAAACTTGGTATTTATATCACGTATGAAATAGATATGTATAGTTTCATGCTGATGTGCAGAAACATTTGTCAGTTCCCTTTCTAAAGATTTTTGTTTTTTGCTCTTGTTGCCCAGGCTGGAGTGCAATGGTGCAATCTTGGCTCACTGCAACCTCTGCCTCCCAGGTTCAAGTTATTCTCCTGCCTCAGCCTTCTGAGTAGCTGGGATTATAGGTATGTGCCACCACACCTGGCTACTTTTTGTATTTTTAGTAGGGATTGGGTTTCTCCATGTTAGTCAGACTGTTCTCGAACTCCTTAGCTCTGGCAATCCACCTGCCTTGGCCTCCCAAAGTGTTGGGATTACAGGCGTGAGCCACTGTGCCTGGCCCCTAAATAATTTTATATGTGTTCAGTCAATTCATCCTGTTAACCAGACTTGGTTCTAGGTAACCATATAGAGCAATAAGAAGAAAGGCAGGCCTTCCACATGCTGGGTGAGCTATGGAGCTGCTTACCCTTGTTACAGAACAAGTGGATCCTACACAGACTCGGAAGATACCCACCATTTATGCAAGGCTAGGCACTGATGCTTCCTTTGTTCATGCATCTCTTCTTTTTAAGGATGTGGACTACCAGCGTGGCTAGGAATGCAAGCTCTGAAGCCAGGGGCCTGTTCAGTTCGGCCACTCACTAGCTGTGTCATTTGGGTCATGTTATTTAATTCCTTGGGCTTCTGTTTCCCTATCTGTAAAAAGGAGATCACAATAAATGGTACCTACCTGATAGGGTTTTATATTTATTAAATAAGTTAATACAGGTAAGATATTTGGCACAGTGCTGGTACTTAGTTAATAGTCCATAAATATTAGTTATTATCATTGGTCTATCAATATATCCTTTCATGTTCAGTTCCCTTTCTTCTATGGGTCTGGGACCTTCCGGTGTGCAGACATAACATCCACTTCAGACTCTTCCCCAAGGATACCAAGATGAGTACAAAGTGTTTTCCTTTAGTTTACTTTTAGCAACACCTATATAGATAGTCAAACTATAAGACCAAATATCACCTTAAGAGAGGTAAAGTGGCTTCTGGAGTCATGGGTGGTGGCCAAGTAAGATGAACTGTTTTTGCAAAAGACCCCAAACTTCTGAGAGATTTTGCACATCATTCCTTTGGAGGCTAGCAGAATGGTCAATGGACATTTTTGTGCTACTTGTGTTTTATTAAATATGTCCATCTTTTTTTACTAGGTGGATTTCATGTTTTTAGTGGAAATGCTAACTTCTTATTTTATAAAAAATTTGCTCTTGCTTCTTATTTGGTATCTTTATATCCTCAGTGTAGTTTCTGCAGAAACTATGAAACTTTCAAATTATTTTTTCAGGTAGGCTATCTCTTCATCTCTCTTTAACATCTATGAAAAACAAGTAATAATCTTCTCACATAATTTATAAAAAATCATCCAAAGCATAGCTATGGGATAGCATTTGCAATTCAATTAAAAAAATCCATGGTTGGGCTGAAAGTTGAGTTACCTTAGAACGTCCCCAATGGTGTGGGGGATGTGCAGGGCTGCCCTGATCACCAGTATCCAGGACCCCAGCCCCCAATTAGGGATGGAAAGTAAACCCTTACAGTGAAGTCTGTTAGAGAGTATTCTAATGTTAAGGAATTTAGAGCTGGAATTCATCGTTTTGTGATTTGTTATGGTAGGGAAATACTTTCAACATTTTAGTTTCATTAAAGATGAATACTACACGACAAAATGCCCCTCCCATCCACTAACCCTATCAGTTGTTCCAAACCTTCTCAAGGCTGTGGCTCTCCCAGATCTCCCTCACAAGGGAGAAAGGACTTTCAGCTCTTGGGGAAGTTTCTTAGTGTCCAATAATCTTCTTTACTTCACTCACCAAGTGTAGGGGTTTAAGGAAGCCAAGATTCTTTAATTTTTATTCCCCCTCCTCTCACCCTCTGAATTCTACATTAATTATTTTTTGACCGTCACAACTCTTTTAAAACCACATTATCATATTATTCAAAAGATGTCCATTACAGGGTCTGGTTTCAACTTATACATACGTTCTCAATATATATTTATGGGCCATCAAGGCTTTTGTATGCCAGGTTAGGGATTCCAGATTCCCCATAAAAAGGAAGATTCAGTGAGGGATCCTGTATATGGAGAGATGAATCCTGCAGAAACAAATACACTTAAATGGAGGACACAGAAAACAGGAACACGGAAAAGAGAGGCCCCAAAATAAGAAAATATACAGAAGAGAGTGGTGGTGCTGATCTTGCTTGCCCCAACCCTCCCTAGGTGGAGATGGCCATTGAAGGCTCAAGTCTAGGCTTTGCCCACCTGGGCTCTGAGCCCATGAGACCAAGGCTCACAGGGTCTGTCCATGAGACACCTCTTCCTCACTAATCAGTCAAGCCAGTAGTGGGTCTTCCTGTCCTAAACCTGGTTCCACTGTGCACAGAGAGCTCCTGAGTCCCATGTCCTAAAACATGTGAAGGTTGATTAGACCAATTGGGTCATTCTTGTCATAGTGAACCAAATAAGACTCCAGGGGCCAAGGGGAAAAAGCACTCGGGGCACAAAGCACCTGCTCCAAGAATTGAATTTTCTGCAAGCCCGGCTGCTGAAACAGCCTGGTGTAACCCTAAGACCAGTTTTGCCTAGTAGCTGCTAAAACAACGTGCCTCTAAGATTAATTTTACCTACCACTGTCACTCACCAGTCAGAGCTTGCCAGCTCCCAAAAGCTTCTCCAGTGCCAAAGAGTTTTCTTTCAAAACAATATATGACATTTCTCTTTCTGATAAAACTCCCAATCTTCTCTTTGTTCTTCAGGCATAGGGAAGACCAGGCAGTCTGTGTGTTTACCTTGAATTGCAACTCTTGCTTCCCAAATAAAAGGTTTTAAATTTGGAGATTTGTCTCTGTATATTATTTGACTTCAGCAGATACAGTCTCTGTGAAAGCAGTGGTGCAGCACAATGGTTGAGAACCGTGGCATCTAAAACTAG
This sequence comes from Mandrillus leucophaeus, assembly GCF_000951045.1. Taxonomy (NCBI): domain Eukaryota; kingdom Metazoa; phylum Chordata; class Mammalia; order Primates; family Cercopithecidae; genus Mandrillus; species Mandrillus leucophaeus. The sequence continues at coordinate 8,025 of NW_012100543.1, read as the reverse complement.
CTGGCCTGGGCTTGAGCCCTACTTAGGCATTTATTAGTCATGTGATTTTGAGCAAGTCACTTGACTTTCTTACACATTAGTTTCCTCACTTTAAAGATGGAAATAATCACAGCCCTACCTTATAAAGTTGCTCTTGTGATAAGAATTAAATGAATTAACATGGCTTAACAGCATCTGGCAAAAGTAGGTAAGGACTTATACAAACTTTAGCTGTATACATTGTTGTTATTGTTTCATTGTTATGTGTGCACAAATCATGGTTTGCAGGACATCTCCACTTACTGGAGCTTGCATGGCTGATGCACCGCCTAGCCCTTGCTAGCTCCTCTTCTGTTGCCCTCTGCTTCCAGCAGGATGGACTTTCTCTGGAAGTAAAATGTGAGCACCTGTCTATTAGTTTGAACCATGTGTGACATTGCCATTTTTTATAGGTCACAAATTATTGAACATTGAAGATTTTCTATGGCTTAATCTAAAATAATGCTCTTGGCATAAACCTGCACACCAACCTGCATTCACACGCTGAATTATGATCTCGACCTCCGTTTTGAGAACCAGCTCTAGTGTCAGCTCTTTGAGTCCTAGACTTGCCCATTTTGGGCTTGCTACCTCCTCTGTTAACCCTAGGGCTGAGGAGTGATAATAATGATGATAATAATAGAGGATCCTCTATAGCTAAAGGGTATATATGATAGTTGTAAGGGGAACAGAAATCACTCCAACTTAGAATAGTGTGACTGGCATATGTACCCTCAGATTAGAGTAGTTACAACATAAGACATAGATGGTCACATAGTAGCCTTTCACCCCATCTGCCTCATAAGGATCCCTAACTTCAAAAGACTAATGTTAATTAGTAAGTGATAGTGGTCAACTTCCAGTTTAACATTAAAATATTTACATATCATGGGGCTACTTCCTAGTCACAGAGCAGATACTGTCACAAAAAGCTGTTTTTTCCACACCAACAGAAATGTGGGCGAAGCATATAAACAGACATTTCCTGGCAAAGGACATAATTCTTAAACCTATAAAAAGGTGCCTATTCTATCTTATAATAAGAAAAAACGATCAGGTGCAGTGGCTCATGCTTATAATCCCAACGCTTTGGGAGGCCGAGGCAGGAGGATTGCTTGAGCCCAGGGTTTCAAGACCAATCTGGGCGATAAAAAGTTTTTTTTAAAAATAAAAAACTAACTGGGCGTAGTGGCACGCACCTGTGAGTCCCAGTTACTGGGGAGACTGAGGGGCTTGAGCTGGGGATGTTGAGGATGCGATGAGCCATAATCATGCCACTGTACTCCAGCCTGGGTGATAGAACAAGACCCTGCCTCAAAAACAAACAAACAAACAAACAAACAAACAAAAAACTCCAGCCATAATTACACTGAGTTACACGTGATCAACTTCCTAGGAGTTGGAGAGTGATACATCTCTCTAGTGAGATGTGAGGGAGGAGGGGACTGATATTCCTATTGACTCACTTCTCTAGACCCAACTCCTATTGTTTCTCCAGACTCAGTTTCAGGTTTGAAGATAAAGCTTCTTTAAGAGGTCAGTTACAGAATGCAAGATCATCTTGTGTTTATGTGCCATATGCTCTCATTTCATGACTGTCATTCATCTCATATCTCATCTCATCTCATCTCATCTCATCTCATCTCATCTCATCTCATCTCATCTCATCTCATCTCACTGGTCCTGTCCTGAGTCCTGTTAAGTCCTCTTTGCTGTACTAGCCACCCAGGAAAGACATACATGACACTATCCTTGACCTCCAAAAAAGTCAGAAAGGCAAACAGTAAGTAGAAGAAAATGTTAGGATTCTGATGCATCTTCTTTGCTCCAGATTCAGGGTTCAGGAGCTTATTTTCCCCTAGTTTTTGGATAAACAGCCAAATAGTTGAATCTCATATTCTAGAGGGAGTGGAGAGACATCACCTTGCCATAACACACCAGCTTTCCTGGGAGTAAAGTCAAGTTGGAATGCTATCTGTCAGTGGCAATTCCACTGAATATACCAAACCTTGCATCTCTCTTCTCTCCTTTTTTTTTTGTAGTGAGATTGATGGAGTAAATATCTCCTTGGTACTTTGCAGAGAGATGTGTTTGCATGAGGAGGCAGGAATCTATTCTATTTGGATTGAGAACTTTTTGCAGTCACAAGTGATGAGTAATAGCACAAAAAAAAAAGTTATGAATTACAGTTTATGATTTCCATTACTCTTCCCACCTCCCCTTGGGCTAGGAACTTCTTTCCTGGGCAGAGACAGATACCTTTTTCCTGTCTGGCTCTGCTTGTGGTGTGTTAAGAAGGCAGCAAGGTGGCCCCTAAGGGTTTCTTTCCATCCTGTGATTTTTATATTCCTGAATTTGCTCACATGTTTCAGACAACAGACCAATTGCTCTGCCTTTGTTGTTCTTCCTCCTGCTTTTGAAGGATCTTATTTCATGTGTTGTGCCCTCTCTCTCGTATCTCCAGGTTCTGCTTGTTGGCAACATGGTCATTCCAAGCATTGGAATTAGGCTTGGGTGTGCCTTCTGCTTCAGGTCTCAGCGATTGGGATGGCAATAGGCAAATTGTTTAATTTCTTAGAATCCATTTTCTCATCTTTAAAAGATCAATAAGAACCTTCTTATTACTGCACAGATTTTGAAACCAGACATTTGGTTCCATTCTGGCTTTGCTGTTTCCTAGCTATAAGCCCTTGATATCAACTTTACTCCTCTGCTCGTCAGTTTTCTCACCTGCAAAGTGGGGGTGATCATACCACTAACTTCATAAGGGTTGCGAGGATTAAGTGAATAAATAAATGTAAAGTGCTTATAACAATGTCTGGCATAAATTAATTACTCAGTAAATGTTAAATATCATTATTATCTCTCAGGGTCATTCTGAGGATTAACCAGGAAAAAATATATAAAGTGATTAGAACACTGCATATAAAGCTTGCTACGTTGTTTCCACATGAATCTTATCAAATCCCTACAGCCTTAAAAGTATTATTTTATCCTGAATCCCTAGCCACTCCTCTCTTTATTCCTCCTGAATTTTCCCACAATGTACTTCTCCAAAATGTAGATCACACACATTGTCTCCATTTTCTCACTTCCATTCACTTCTCAGCTCAATGCAATCCAGTATAGGATAGGCCCTCTCCATCACTCAAAAACAAGGAAACTGTCCTTTTAATGTTGCCAGTGCTCATTGGACAAATCCAGGGGCAGCATCTGAATTTTTATCCTGCTTGATCTGCCCACAGCTTTTGACCCTGATGGGCATTGTATAATTCTTGAAGCCCTTATCTCCCCTGGGTTTCATGTCATCACTTTCTGCTAATCCTCCTGCCATCTTGCATGCAGGATCTTTGTGGCCTGCTTTACAGCTGTTGCTCTCCCTCTTCTTTAAACATCGGTCTTCTCCTGGCCTCTGTCCTTGCTACTCTTCATTTCACCTATTCTATGGCTTCAACTTCTACCTCTATGTTGAGAGCACCACATTTATAGCTTCAGCTCAGTTTCCTTCTCTGAGCCCCTCACCTAACAAATATAATGGACAAACCCATCCAATTGGATGCCCTGGAGGCATCTTAAACACAAAGTGTTTAAAACTGAATACATCATCTCACCTACCCTTGACTCTTAATACCTCTCTTCCCTGTGTTCCTTCCTTGTATTAGTAAATGGTGCTGCTGTCCTTCATATGTCCAAGCTGGAAACCTAAGAGTCATCATAGTCTTTTCCCTTTTGTTTTTTTACTATTGCACCCATTAATCATTAAGCCTAAGAAGTAAGCTTTTAAAATGTCTCCTCCAACCCTTCTCTGCTGCCTCTGATCTGAACATGGCTCTCCTGTGTTATTATAGTAGTCTCCTTGCACTCCAGCTACAGCTACACAAGTCATTGTGTGGTCCCCTGAATATTTCATGCTCACTCAAGGCTCTGAGTCCAGGACGATGCCTATGTCTGTCTGGAATGGCTCCTTCCCATTAGTTTGAAAAACAGTATTAAAATCTCCTCTAGCCTTCCCTAATGGCCCCAGCACGTTTAGTAGCTGCTCCAAATGCTACCCATGGGCCTTGAATGTATTTCCAGTGTGGTAATATCTAATTTTACTATAACTATTCATTTGGCTGTCCATCTGTCCATTACTATGAGCATCTTGAAAGTGAAGGCAATGCCTTTTCATTTTTGTCATCTTAGTGCCAGGCACACCAAAAACTTTCCGTCTGGATGTCCCACAAACATCTCCAATATGACATGCTTGCTGAATGACTGAATGAATGAATTTGTTGAACAAATCTTTTCTATCTTCTGTGTCTTGAGTGTGGGACACAACTGTCTTCCTCACTTTTGGTGACACATTTCATCACCTCTTTGTTGATAGAGATGTTAACTAACACTGAAACGTGTCAGTTCTCATCGGCCATTTATAACTTGTCTTTTTCTCAAGCCCCAGCTCCTATCAGAAGTGATAAATGAAACTTTATCCAAGGTAGTTCCATTGTTCCATAGAAAGAGCGTCCTTTGAATTAAAGCACAGCATTGATAGGAGTGCTTCCTGGGTGCACAGTTGGATTTGAACAGGACGTTGGTATTTCAGAGTATAGTTTTCTTTTTACTTGGTATATATTTTGAAGGATTAATCAAAACAAATTGGAGAATTATTTGCAGGTCACTTTTTTAAAGTTCTGTATACAAACACAAATACACACACACATATTTCATTTGCAAATCTAAAAACATTTACTGAGCTACCATACGATCCATCAATCCTACTTCTGGGTATACATCCAGAAGAACTAAAATCAGAATCTCAAAGAGATATCTGCACTTCTATGTTCATTGCAGCATTTTCCCCAATACCCAAGATATAGAAACAGCCTAAATATTCATTGTCTTGACAGATGAATGCGGGTAAGGAAAATGTGATGTACGCAAACAATGGAATACTATCCAGTTTTAAAAAAGAAGAACATTTTGCAATAGGTGACAACATGGATGAACTTTGAGGACATTAAACCAGACACGGAAAGATAAATACAGCATGATTCCACTTTTAATGAGGGATATAAAATAGTCAAATTCATAGATTCAGGGTGGGATAGTGGTTTCCAGGGACTTGGGGAAAGGAAAAATGGGGAGTTACTAATTAACAGGCACAAAGTCTCAGTAAGGCAAGATGAATAGTCTCTAGATATATGCTGTACAACCTTATACCTATCATCAGCAATAACGCATTACACACTTACGATTTGTAAGAAAATAGATTTCATGTTAAGTGTTCTTGCTACAATAAAGTAAAATAAAATACTAAATATCAAAGGAAAAAATTTCACATCTTAGTGTAGTAGATGGTTTTTAGCAATTTCTACGATCTGTTGGGTCACACTTATCATAAAGAATGCTCTTTCATTGTGTCTTGTGAAATTCATTCTAGCTCTACACTTTATATAACTTTGTTATACTCTGAGAAAAGGCAGAGTCCACTTTCTAATTCTTTTTTATGACTCAGTAATGAGATACAATTTTTATTTTAATGAAATTCTTTGGGATTTAGAAAAATGAAGTAGTTTCAAATTGGAAATCTGAACTCTCTGGTACATGGACCACCAGCTCACTTCTTAAGCCAAAGAACCAATCAGTTAATAACAATGAAACATGGAGCTATGAAGGGTAGAATATAGTTATCATTTCTCAGCTATCTGAAAAATGCCACCATGCCAACTTTCATCATCTTTCCCATTATCATCTAAATGTATATTTGTAATACAGCATCATAAATTAAATGGATGTTTTTAAGCTGTCATGTTAGATTTTCACTGGTCATAAAGCTGGCTTATATTGTTTTCTAATACCTTAGCAACCAATCAGGGCTTTTTAAATACAAGTCATATACAACGCTCCAAAATCAATGTTATGTAACTAAATGTACCTGGTATGGTTAACCGTTAACTTTTCCTATCCTTTATTACTCAATGAGTAACGAATCAATTATGATAGAGATAGTTATCAATTTCAAATATTAAGAATAAATAGAGGACAACATACTTTTTCTAAAGCCCAACTTTTTCACTTGTTGTCAGACCGCTGAATTTAGTAAATGAATTAATTTTGCTAATATTAATTATCTGTAAGAAATGTATTACCCTAAATAATCAGGATTAAAATAAGCCCATGATGTGGCTTTTTTTTTTTTTTTTTTAAGATGAAGTATTATTACACAAAGAAAAAGAAGCAATTCTAAATTATGTATGGAATTAACCTGGGTTGGACTTGGGTAAGCCACAAGCTGGGAAACTAGGCTACAGTTAATCTTCTGATAAATACATCTGGATTTAGAGTACACAATTGTTTAGAAGTTATTTGGTAACTTAGAGGACAATTCCTGCAGGTAAATTATTTCCCCTAAGTTCCCAGCAATAGGGTGATTCTGAGGTTGAAACAAATAAAACCCACCAACCCCCCCAAAATTGTCTTACCCACAACAAAAGAGAAGCACAAAGGCCCTATAATTTTAAAGAATAAAGTTAGATTTGCTTAGATGCAAATTTTAAAAAATCAGATTATATAGATACAATATGATCAAATATACAATTAGCAGAGATAAGCCTCTGAATTACAAGAAGCCAACTCAAAACAAAAACAAAAACAAAAACACATGTTGACCCAGACGGAGACAAAAGAGTCAGCCCAGTATTTTCTCTCCATATTTTTAATAGCAGCAATTATAGTGACAGAATCTACCACAGGGTGATCTATGCTCTCCACCCTGATGACAGAAGTGAGATTCACTGCATTGCACAACAAATTGTTTTCAACTTACTTGTTTTTGGACATGCTGCTGCAGTCTGAGGGAAATTGGAATTATTGTACATACTTTATAAGGAGTAACATATGACACTGCATTTTTCAGAAAATCAGAGTTGGACCTCAGATTTGGTCAAAGTACTTCTAGTTGATTTTCCAGAGGGTATAGATCCCATCGAAGTGGTGATACTGTGATCCTGAGAATCTGCTCTGACCGCTTGTTTGGTAGATATTGGGGCAGTAAACCATATGGAAGTTAGATTCTGTCACTCTAAAGATTTTCTCCACCTTTTCATCCAGAGTTATATGACTATTCTTCTTATAACAAGAATGGCAAAATTATAGTGGAAGAAACTAATTGTTAATTTTTTTTTTTTTTTGACCACAGAGCTCTTTGATCATCTGGTAAGAGCTAACAACCTCTTATAGAAATCTACAAATGCCCGGAAAATTTTGCACAGAACTTCAAGAGGTTACTCAGCTCCTGAAATCTATCCATGGACCACCCCCCCACCCGCCCCAAACTCCTTAATTAAGATGTTTACTGTGACAACTGGAGGATCAGGTTCATACCTTACTCATCTCTGTCTGTGACATGACTTTTACCCGTGACCCAGAGCCTTCAATATTGCCCCAGAGACCCACCTTGCCTTACAGTGTGTTAATAGTGGAGCCACACCAAGTTACTCAGGCAGGATGTGTCACTGATAGCTCCTCAGTGCAGATATCAAGTTTCTGTAAGAATGTCCTGGTGGCAAAAGTTCACACGAAACACAGTACATCAAGAATACAAATACAGCAAGTCTGGGGTGACAGATTTTCTACATTGTTCTACTTTCTGCCTCTCACTGTAGTTATTGTGCATAGTGCCAGACAGACAGACCACACTCCCCACTTGGCTCAGACTCTGTCCCGTACTCTGGCTCCTTCTCTTTTGTTTCTCCATGAGCCAAATTCTTTAGGAATTGCTCTGAATGAACCTCCTGGAAATCTCTAGGATCCCAGCTCTTTGTGATGTCTTTGTTACTGATGGGTAATTAATTGTTACCTGTTGTGAGATTTAAATATTCTTAGTATTCTCTCATTGTTTCTGACCATCCTTCTTCTGTAGCTAGGTCTTTGAGGGCAAGATGTCTATGGGTACTACCCCTTGGGGCTGAGAAGATGGATGAATCGAGATACGTTTCGATACTGGATTGAACTATTAAAGCATTA
>NW_012100542.1:0-1233 GCF_000951045.1 Mandrillus leucophaeus | reverse complement strand
ATTATTATTTTAAAATAATTTTAAAATTATAATTTATAACAATTTAAAAACTATAAAAATAGTATTTTTAAAGTGTTATTGATTTAATCTCACTACTCATTATTAGTCTCTTCTGGTTTTCCATTTCTTTCTGATTCCATCTTGTTAGGTGGTATGTGTCCAGGAATTTATCCATTTCCTCTAGATTTTCCAGTTTATTAGATTATAGTTGTTCATTATAGTTTCTCATAATCTTTTATATTTTTGTGGTATCAGTTGTAAGGTCTCTTTTTTAGTTTCTGATTTGTTTATTTGGGTCTTCTCTCCCTCTTTTTTGGTTAGTATAGATAGTAGTTCATTGTTTTTGCTTACCTTTTAAGGAACTTTTTATTTTATGGATACTTTGTATTTTTTTTTTTTTAGTCTCTATTATTGTTTAATTCCACTCTGATTTTTATTATTTCTTTTCTTCTACTAATTTTGGGTTTGGTTTTTCTTGCTTTACTAGTTCTTTAAGGTGCATAATTAGATTGTTTATTTGAAATCTTGCTGTTTTTGTGATGTGGGTGTTTATTGCTATAAACTTTCCTGTATCACTGCTTTTCCTGTGTCCCACAGGTTTTAATATGCTGTGTTTTCATTTTTATTTGTTTCAAGAATGTTTTAAATTTCCATTTAAATTTCTTCATTTGCCCAGTGGTCATTCAGAAGCATGTTGTTTAATTTTCACGTATTTGTGTGGTGTCTAAAGTTCCTATTAGATTTCTTGTTTAATTCCATTGTGATCTGAGAAGATATTTGGTATGATTTTCATTTTTTAACACTTGTTGAGACTTGTTTTGGTGGCCTAACATACAGTCAATCCTGAGGAATGTTCCATGTGCTGATGAGAATATGTATTCTGTAGTTCTTGGATAAATGTTCTATAAATGTGTCTTAGGTTCATTTGGTCTAGTGTCCAGTTTAAGTCCAATGTTTCTTTGTTGATTTTCTGTGTGGATAATCTGTCTAATAATGAGAGTGGAGTGCTGAAATTCCCCTATTATTGTATTGGAATCTATTTTTTTTTCTTTAGATCAAACATTTGCTAATGAAATTGAGTACTCCAGGGTTGGGTGCATATTTAAAATTCTTATATCCTCTTGGGCTGGGCACAGTGGCTCATGCCTGTAATCCCAGTACTTTGGGAGGCCGAGGTGGGCGGATCACCTGAGGTCAGGAGTTCGAGACCAGCCTGACCAACATGGAGAAATC
>NW_012100541.1:0-1266 GCF_000951045.1 Mandrillus leucophaeus | reverse complement strand
CTAGGTTGCTCCTAGAAGACTTTCCAAGGGTGGGAATGGGACAGTGCCTATGAAGAAAAAATGCCACTAGCCAGCTATCTCTGGGAAGAGTGGAAAACCATATCGTCATCCTCCAAACTCCTTCTGCCACCCATCCCACCACCCAACATCAGGGGAATCTGTCAGAGCTGCTTTTTGCATTTCCGCATGAGTCCAGGCCCCACCCCACTGCAGGAGAATGGGACTCAGCGTTTCTGTGTTACCTGAAGATGCTACATAAGTGCTCAGTGTCATCCTGATATTGTTAAAGTATTTCCAACTTTCCCCAAGAACTTAGGGTTTGGTTCGAACAAACCTAAAAGATATTTTGTCCTGAGCTTTTTCATATAATTTTAAACCTAAAATTATTTTATGAGAAATTTAATCCATATGTTTCTGATTAATTTGTTGTTAACAGTCATTTGATGTCCAAGGGCCTTTTAAGTTTTTACAAGCCTTTTAAAGACTTTCACTTAGAGATGTTTTAGCAAGAGAAAATAAACTTAGTTCTCCCATAGTTTTAGTACCAATCTCAACAATGATGGGACTCTGTTGAAACTATACTTCTTGCTGCTCTAAACTGATCATCTAGAGCTCCTCCAGGTGTAACTAATTCATCCCTTATTCCTTTTCTCAAGGCTTCTAGTGAGATATTGCTTATCTCATAAATGGGATGATGGCTAAGTTACCTTACCAAATACATATCTCACAATTTAGCCTACATCCACACCAGAGAGACTCTTGCAGCTGAGTTGAATAACTGATTCCATAAAGCATTGAGATCAATCGCTATAGAAAAGCTCAAGATTTTTTTTCTTTACCAAATAAGATTATTTCTCTATTGACAATCTGGCTTCTACTCTCAGGTCTACAATTTGCTAGTTGTATGACCTTGGACAAGCCACTTACTGTCTTTGAGCCACCATCCCCTTAAATTATAATTGCAATTTTATAGTTATGACCATCTCAATGATTAAAAATATAACACCGGCCGGGCGCGGTGGCTCACGCCTGTAATCCGAGCACTTTGGGAGGCCAAGGCAGGCGGATCACAAGGTCAGGAGATTGAGACCATCCTGGCGAACACGATGAAACCTGTCTCTACTAAAAATACAAAAAATTAGCCGGGTGTGGTGGCGGGCACCTGTAGTCCCAGCTGCTTGGGAGGCTGAGGCAGGAGAATGGCGTAAACCCGGGAGGCGGAGCTTGCAGTGAGCCGAGATGGCGCCACTGCACTCCAGCCTGGGC
>NW_012100540.1:0-1647 GCF_000951045.1 Mandrillus leucophaeus | reverse complement strand
GCTCACTGTAACCTCCGCCTCCCGGGTTCAAGTGATTCTCCTGCCTCAGCTGCCTGAGTAGCTGGGACTACAGGCACGTGTGCCATCACGCCTGGCTAATTTTTGTATTTTTAATAGAGTCAGGGTTTCACCATGTTGCTTAAGCTGGTCTCAAGCTCCTGACCTCATGATCTGCCTGCCTCGGCCTCCCAAAGTACTGGGATTACAGGCATGAGCCACCACGCCCAGCCTACTTTTTTTTTTTTGAGATGGAACCTTGCTCTGTTGCCCAGGCTGGAGTGCAGTGGTGCGATCTTGGTTCACTGCAACCTCGGCCTCCAGGGCTAAAGAGATTCTCGTGCCTCAGCCTCCTGAGTAGCTGGGACTACAGGTGCGTGCCACCATGCCCGTCTAATTTTTGTATTTTTGGTAGAGACGGGGTTTCACCATGTTGGCCAGGCTGTTCTCAAACTCCTGACCTCAGGTGATCATCTGCCTTGGACTCCCAAAGTGCTGGGATTACAGGTGTGAGCCACTGTGCCCAGCCTCCTTTACTTTCTTAATAAACTTGCTTTTAATTTACTCAGTGGACTCACCGCCAAATTCTTTCTTGCACAAAGTCCATGAACCCTTTCTTGGGGTCTGGGTCGGGACCCCTTTCAGGTAACACTGTGAGTATGGTTTCAGTTCTCTCCAAGTTTTTGGTGCTGTGACCTCTTGACATTTAAAGATTATTGAGGATCCTAAAGAGCTTTGGTTAACGTGAATTATATAAATTGGCATTTACTATTAGAAATTAAGGCCAAGCACAATGGCTCATGCCTATAATCCCAGTGCTTTAGGAGACTGAGGCAGGAGGATTGCCTGAGGCCAGGAGTTTGAGATCAGTCTGGGCAACATAGTGAGACCCCCATCTCTAAAAGAAAAGAAAAGAAAAAAATTGAAAAAAATAGTTGGGCATGGTGGCATGCACCTGTAGTCCTAGCTACTCAGGAGGTTGAGGCGGGAGGATCACTTAAGCCCAGGAGTTTGAGGCTGCCGTGAGCTACAGCTGTGCTACTTCATCCCAGTCTGGGCAACAGAGTGAGACTCTGTCTCTAAAAAATTTAAAAAATAAAAGAAATTAAAAGTGATACATTTTAGAATACTTATTAATTCATCTAAAAATAACTCACTAGATTTGAACATAAAATATACAATTTTTATCAAAAATAAGTATATATATCCCAGAATAAAAAATATTAGTGAGAAAAGATGTTTGAATCTCTTTGAAGTTTGGCTTAACAGAAGACAGTTGGATTCTCAGGTCTGTGTCTGCGTTTAATCTGTTTTGAAATGTTGGTTTTGTTGAAGTATATGAAGCAAATCAGGCCTCTTTACAGTCTTTTAAGAAATTTTTCAGATAACTTTAAATATTAATCTTTGATGCAGTATCAATACTCAACAAGTGATATTTTCTTGAATGTTAGTCATAATGTAGAATCTGAAACAAAACCAATGAATTTTTTTGAACTCTGTTACATTAAAACGTATAGGTCTCTCTTGTGACTTGGATCTTTTACTGATGCATGATTTGTAACATCTTGCATTGGTCATTTTGAGAATATTGGTTCACTGAGGTATGCAGATCTCCTAGATATTGACACATTTCATTGTATATGAATCACA
>NW_012100539.1:0-1054 GCF_000951045.1 Mandrillus leucophaeus | reverse complement strand
TGATCTGCACATGGCAGGTGCCAAAAGTGTGCTCTAATAGAAGACCCTTTCTTCCTTTGCAGGTGCTGGGCTACCTGACTGATAGCAGGGACTGAAGGAGGGCAGTTCTTGAAGAGTTACCCAGATCCAGCTGCTTATCTGCCCCTGGCCATGGTTTATGTTGCTGACTGATTGCACCAGCTGCTGAGAGGTGGTTTTAAGTAGTGTGAGTAATTGAAAGTTGATTCCAAGTTTCCCTCTTGTCCCTTCCTGTTTAATGAACAGTCAGCTGTCCTCAAATTTATTTTGTGGTGGTACTTTGAATCAGCCCCCCGTGTGAGAATTCAACAAAAACGCAACTGATGCAAAGCGTCTGCCCAGAGTAAGTCAGGCCAGCATTGAATCCCTCTCTCTGTGTTTTCTGTGTGGCTGGTTTTCACTTACCTCCTCCCCTTTGGATCTAGGTTCCTGTGACTGGTTTGCTTTCTCCTCGGTGTTTTGGAGGACATAAAATGATAGTTCTCAGGGTTTGCAAACAGTGTGAGCCCTTCCTGCAGCTGCCGGCGGGTGGGTGGATAAAATCAGTTTTGCTGCTATTGTCCACAGGCCGGGCCCACCCCCAGGTGGGCAGGAGTGTGAGTGGCTGCCTGCTGCATGGGCCTCTGTGGCTCGGAGGAGATGGTCACATGTGATGCTCCCTTCAGAGCAGTGGTAGACATGCTTTATTTTGGGGTTTTGAAGCCCTAGCATTTAGTGGCTCAGTTTGGCCTTTTGCTTCCCCTAAGGGATGCTGTGATGTTTAATGACTCAACTCAGATTGTACTCCGGATGTTTCTTTTCCACTGATGTCAGTTTATAGAGCAATCCTCCAGCAAATGTTTGTGCGGGAAGGAGGCAGAAAGGGAAGGAAGAGGCGAGGGGGCACTTCGGGAGGCCAGGCCCTGATATTTTAATGCCCGGTGCTTTTGCTTCCAGACTCACTGGAGGGGTCTGGTTGGGGTTTGGATGACTGGGACTTGAGTCTGGAGGGGTCTGGTTGGGGCTCGGATGATTGGGACCTGAGTCTGGAGGGGTC
>NW_012100538.1:0-1197 GCF_000951045.1 Mandrillus leucophaeus | reverse complement strand
TCAGGCCAGGTGTGGTGGCTCACACCTGTAATCCCAGCACTTTGGGAGGCTGAGGCAGGCGGATCACGAGGTCAGGAGATCGAGACCATCCTCCCAAAGTGCTGGGATTACAGGCGAGGTGGCGGGCGCCTGTAGTCCCAGCTACTCGGGAGGCTGAGGCAGGAGAATGGTGTAAACCCGGGAGGCGGAGGTTGCAGTGAACCGAGATTGCACCACTGCACTCCAGCCTGGGTGACAGAGCGAGACTCTGTTAAAGAAAAAGAAGGGAGGGAGGGAGGGAGGGAGGGAGGGAAGGGAAGGGGAAAGAAAAGGAAGGAAGGAAAGAGAGAGAGAGAAAGAAGGAAGGAAGGAGGGAAAGAAGGAAGGAAGGGAAAGAAAGAAAGAAAGAAAATAGAGTGTAGGAGTGTAAGGGGGGGCCTAGTGTAGTCTAAGAGGACTCAGGAGAAGCTATTTGAGCTGATGCCTGAAGATGGGTTGCATGTAAGTAGTTAAGTAGGTAAAAGAGAGGGGTACTAGCACATGAGGGATTCAAGAAAAAAAAAAAAAAAGAGAGAGGGGAAGAGTGCTGTGGACCCACTGAGCTCCAGCCCAGCTCCAGCTCTGCGGGTCAGGAAGGACTTTCTAACATCTAAGCTGAGTCCAGAAGGATGAGTAGGAGTGAGCCAGCTGAGGAGGAGTTGGGGTGGAAGGAAAGCATTCCAGAGCAGCAGATAGCTTGTGCAAAGGCACACAGGCAACTGGGCATGGTGGCTCACACCTGTAATCCCAGCACTGTGGGAGGCCAAGATGGGTGGACCATTTGAGCCCAGGAATTCAAGACCAGCTTGGGTGACATAGTGGAACCCTGTCTCTACAAAAATAAAAATAAAAAATAAAAAAATTTGAAAAAAAAAAGCTGGGCATGGTGGCCTGCACGTATGGTCCCAGCTACTCAGGAAACTAAGGTGGGAGGATCACTTGAGCCTGGGAGGTCGAGGCTGCAGTGAACCATGGTGGCACCATTGCATTCCAGCCTGGGTGACAGAGCAAAGCCCTGTACCAAAAAAAAAAAAAACACCTGGAGGCAACAGAACATAGTGGATTGGAGGGAAAAACAAGTGGTTCAGGCCAGGTGTGGTGGCTCACACCTGTAATCCCAGCACTTTGGGAGGCTGAGGCAGGCGGATCACGAGGTCAGGAGATCGAGACCATCCTCCC
>NW_012100537.1:0-1534 GCF_000951045.1 Mandrillus leucophaeus | reverse complement strand
CCTGGAATAGACCGTTTAAATTTTGCAATATTAGAGCCTCATAATTCAAATTGTCACTCCATTTATTAAAGGTCTATTCCTGTAAAAATTTTAAGTGTAATTTTTTTTCTTATTTAAAATTAAAAAAAAAAAAAAGTTATCAGGCTAGGCACGGTGGCTCACACCTGTAATCCCAGCACTTTGGGAGGCCAAGGCAGGAGGATCACCTGAAGTCAGGAGTTCAAGACCAGCCTGGACAATATGGTGACACTCCGTATCCACTGAAAATACAAAAATTAGCCAAGCTTGGTGGCATGTGCCTGTAATCTCAGCTACTAGGGAGGCTGAGGTGGGAGAATCTCTTGAACCCCAGAGATGGAGGTTGCAGTGAGCTGAGATCATGTTGCTGCACTACAGCCTGGGTGACAGTGAGACTCCATCTCAAAAATAAAAATTAAACGTTAAAAAATTTAAAGAAATAAAAACAGTTTCTGTAAGTTATGAAACTCTTGCCTTTGTATTTGTATTTGTTATGATCATAATAACTATAGTGATATCCACTTTAAAAGGCCTACATTTGAGCCAAATAGCATTTCATTTTCATGAAAAAAAATTTGAGTTTTTCAAAGTTAATTATTAGTCATGACATTTATGAATAATGCTTATACTTACCTTTTATATTTAAGAAACACTCTTCCAGAGTAACCAAAACTTGAAAAGAATCTTGAAGTTTTAATTTGATTAAAAATTTAATGTTTTTATTAAAATATTATATGATTAAAAATCAGAAGCTTATTTCTGATTTTTAACATTTCTTTAAAAAGGAAGTTTTTAAAGTTTCCTTTATTTGGATAATTAATTCAAGGAAAAACATAGCATCATAAGTGAGAGAAGACTTAAACTTCTCAACTCATTGCAATTTGTCTTATTCTATTTCCAAGAAACTCTTCTCCTCTGACATATGTTTCCAAAGTAGCTTTGACAATTTTTGGTATATGTATTTAATATATATACATACACAATATATATGTGTGTATATATATCTCAAGTCTATATATAAATGAAATATATATAAACCATATGTATATGTTAGCATGGCAGTATTTTCAGATAGCTCTTTGTTTGTTAGGAAGTTGGGGTTTGAGCGGAGGGGGAAGGATTAGTACTTTGCCTGAAATAGCTTACTTTATAATGGTGGAATTGCTTTTACTTTTCGTTTGTGATTTTTTTTTTTGAAGTAAAATTTAGCTTTTTGCGCCAGTAGTACTATTACACTCATCTTCAGTGTCTTACATGTACTGTATCACATTCCATACCCTCATTTAATTCTTAATAAACTGTTCACTTATTAAAAAAAAAAAAAAATTGGACTGGGTCCAGGGCCCTGCTGCTCAGTTAAATCTCTTTTCTTTAATTGACCTCTAAAGAGGTCAAATCAAATTAATTTTTTAAGAGTTTGAATCAAAAATTTGATCTAAATATTGAGTATATCTTGGGAGCACCTACAAAGATCATTGTGTTGGTTATATGGTAGTAATCAAAATAATTAAGGCTG
>NW_012100536.1:0-1069 GCF_000951045.1 Mandrillus leucophaeus | reverse complement strand
ATTATATTTACTCCAGTTAAATGCTGTATTTACTTTTTAGCTTTATTGAGGTAAATTTGACAAAAATGACATATATTAAAATATACAATTTAAATTTTGATATACACATATAATATAATTACCATAATCAAATCAAGCTGATTGATGTATTTACTACCTCAAATCACACCCTTTGTGTATGTGTACATAAGTATTACATTATATTATATTTACTCCAATTAAATATTGTATTTACTTTTTAGCTTTATTGAGGTACAGTTGACAAAAATGATATAAATGGTATATATTTTAAATATACAATTTGAATTTTGAAATACACATATAATTACCATAATCAAATCAAGCTGATTGATGTATTTATCACCTCAAATCACACCCTTTATGTGTGTGCATATATGTTACATCATATTATATTTACTCCAATTAAATATTGTATTTTTGTTTTTTTGGAGACAGTGGTTCACTCTTGTTGCCCAGGTTGGAGTACAGTGGTACGATCTCAGCTCACTACAACCTCTGCCTCCCAGATTCAAGTGATTCTCCTGCCTCAGGCTCCCGAGTAGCTGGGATTACAGGCATCTGCCACCACATCTGGCTAATTTTTTGTATTTTTGATAGAGATGGGGTTTCACCATATTGGCCAGGCTGGTCTCGAACTATTGACCTCAGGTTATCCACCTGCCTCAGCCTCCCAAAGTGCTAGGATTACAGGTGTGAGCCACCGTCCTGGGCCTTATATTTACTTTTTAGCTTTATTGAGGTACAGTTGACAAAAAAGATACATATTTTAAATACACAATTTGAATTTTGATATAGACATATAATATGATATGGTTACCATAATCAAATCAAGCTGATTGATGTATTAACCACCTCAAATTACACCCTTTGTGTGTGTGTGCGTGTGGTCAGAACACTTTTTAAAAAAATATCCTTCTCTCCCCCATGCAGAAGAACACTTAAGATCTAACCTTGTAGGCCGGGCGCGGTGGCTCAAGCCTGTAATCCCAGCACTTTGGGAGGCCGAGGCGGGTGGATCACGAGGTCAGGAGATCGAGACTATCCTGGC
>NW_012100535.1:0-1816 GCF_000951045.1 Mandrillus leucophaeus | reverse complement strand
CCGTCTGTCCAATGTCTGAAACACCTGTTTTACATATTTTGTCTGGTTTTCTAATTGTTTATGGTGGAAAGCCAGTATAGTACAATTATTCAAACTCAGCCAGAAATAGAAGTTAGCAGGTTGTTTTAATTATAGAGATGGGCTTCCATATTCCATCCTTTCCTAGTTATGGAATGCTACGAAAATCCTGCAGACCTCCTGGCACATGGAGGCCAGTGCTGATTCAGCTATCACACATGTTGTTGATATTAGGTATTTTAACTTTCAAATGTTTGGGGGTTTCTTGCGTATTTTAATTTTCAAATATTTGGAGGATTCTTGGGTAATTTCCACATATTTGGAGGGTTCCTAGTTATTTTATTTTTAATTATTTCCAATTTAATTCCATTGTAATCAAAGAAATTAATCTGTATTCTTTTCTTCATTTAAAATACATTTAGACTTGGATAGTTTCTTACTTTACAATTCATTGTAGTGTTACTACAATGAATTAAAGTTAATTACTCATTAATTTTAAGTATATTTCTAGAAGTACTTTGGGAGTGGATTAAAACTTTATGCCATAGAAGCAATAGGGTTCACATTGCCATAGGGTTACATGTGAATGTAACCAAGGTAAACTGTAAAGATAATCTGTGACCCTTTACCTTAAAAATTCTATAATCTCTTCCTGGAAATGGAGTGAAGGATAACATTGGCAAATCTGCTGTTACTGTTTGCTTTATGGGTTGGCACAACATGCAAGCTGAGGAATTATTGGAGGGCAGGA
This sequence comes from Mandrillus leucophaeus, assembly GCF_000951045.1. Classification (NCBI taxonomy): domain Eukaryota; kingdom Metazoa; phylum Chordata; class Mammalia; order Primates; family Cercopithecidae; genus Mandrillus; species Mandrillus leucophaeus. Next base: position 1,047 of record NW_012100535.1, on the reverse strand, counting down.
GATGACTGAAAACAGCTACTAAAGGTAGGTACTACAAGCAGACCTAGAACATCTATTATTTGAACAAATCTTATTCATCTTCACCTTCTTTAGTATAACGGTGGTTAAATGCATGGACTGGAAGTCAGACCCCTCAGACTTCAGCTCCACAATTTACTATCTGCATTGCCTTGAACAAATTACTTAACTTCCCTGTGCCTCGACTTATGCAGCTATAAAATACAAGCAGTATAGCATATCTGTCATGTAGGATTATTGTAAAGATTAAATGACTCCATATATATAGAATGCTTAGAACAAGTCCTGGCACATAGTAGGCACTTGATAAGGATTGGCTATATTTATTGTAATCCTAGGCAGGAGGTGTTCTATCAGAATAACATCTTGCCCAGTCCTAGACTCTATCTAACGTGGTCCCACCGTGCCCATTCCATAGATCTCATCTTCACTGTACCTTCCCTTAGAACATTTGTTCTCGAAGTGTGTTATCTGAACCAGCAGCATCAGCTTCACCGGAAACTTATTACCAATTTAAATCTTGGGACTCATCCCAGACCTACTGATTACAAAGTCTGGGGCTGGAACCAACCAAACTGTTTTAACCAGCCCGCCACATAATTCTGATGCATAGTCAAGTTTTAAAACCACTGCCTTAGATTCCTAATTCAATAAATCTCCGGACTATGTGAGCAAGCAGTAGCCCTGACTAAAGTAATTTTATCACCTTGAAAAATATGCATTTTTAATCTTACGTTTATTTTCCCGGTCTTTCACTTTCAAATCTGTTCACATTCTCTGAAACCACTTGGTTGATTGTCACACCCTTCTATGAGGCAGTTTCCCAATTACTCATTCTGACACTTGAATTCCACTTTTGAAATTATGATTTAATTGGTCTAGGTGTGCCTTGGCCATGCGAATTTTTAAAATGCAATCAAAGTTGGGAGAACTGATGTATATATCTTTGTTCAGGCACAAGTGTTTCTAAATTTCCTTTTTCTAGATCTTAACACGAGAACAGTGTTTTCTAGCCTCCCTTGATGATTT
>NW_012100534.1:0-2007 GCF_000951045.1 Mandrillus leucophaeus | reverse complement strand
AAGACTGTTCTTCTGGAATTTGCAAAGTGATATTTTGAAGCCCATGGAGGGCTATGGTGAAAAGGGAAATATCCTCAGATGAAAACTGGAAAGAAACTTTCCGAGAAACTTCTCTGTGTTCTGTGAATTCATCTCACAGTGTTACATCTTTCCCCTCCAGAAGCCGTTCGCTAAGACAGTTCTTCTGAAATTTGCAAATGGATATTTGGAAGTCCATAGAGGCCTATGGTGAAAAAGAAAATATCCTCAGACGAAAATTGGAAATAAGCTTTCTGAGCAACTGCTTTGTGATTTTTGACTTCCACTCACTGAGTTACAGCTGTATTCCGTGGAGCAGTTTGATAGCCGTGAGATGAATTATAGTCCTCAAAGGGATCCGAAATATCTGATTTCTGTGGAATCTGAGAACTGATATTTCGGATCCCTTTGAAGACTAGAGGGCCCAAGGAAATATCCTCCGATGAAAATGAGAAAGAAGCTTTCTAAGAAACTTCTTTGTGATCTGTGAATTCATCTCACAGAGTTACAGCTTTCCACTCAAGAGGTCTTTCGCTAAGACTGTTCTTGTGGGAGTTGCAAAGTCATATTTGGAAGCCCGTAGAGGGCTATGGTGAAAAGGGAAATATTCTCAGAAAAAAACTAGAAAGAAGCTTTCTGAGAAATTGCTCTGTGTTCTGTGAATTTATCTCACAGACATACAGCTTTCCGCTACAGAAGCCGTTCCCTAAGACTGTTCTTGTGGAATTTGCAAAGAGATATTTGGAAGCCCTTAAGGGTCTAATGTGAAAATGAAAATATCCTCAGATGAAAACTGGAAAGAAGTTTTCTGAGCAACTGCTTTGTGATGTGTGAGCTCCACTCCTTGAGTTACAGCTGTATTTCGTGGAGCTGTCTGCTAGCCTTATTTCTGTGGAATCAGAGAACTGATATTTCGGATATCTTTGAAGACTATAGGACCAAAGGAAATATCCTACAATCAAAATGCGAAAGAAGCTTTCTGAGAACCTGCTTTGTGGTCTGTGAATTCACCTCACAGAGTTACAGCTTTCCCCTCAAGAAGCCTTTCGCTAAGACTGTTCTTGTGGAATTTGCAAAGTGATATTTAGAAGCCCTTGGAGGGCTATGGTGAAAAGGGAAATATCGTCATATAAAAACTGGAAAGAAGCTTTCCAAGAAACTGCTGTGTGTTCTGTGAATTCATCTCACACACTTACAGCTTTCCCCTCCAGAAGCCGTTCGCTAAGACTGTTCTTGTGTAATTTACAAAGGGATATTTGGAAGCCCATAGAGGCCTATGGTGTAAAAGAAGATATCCTCAGATGAAAACTTGGAAGAAGCTTTCTGAGCAACTGCTTTGTGATGAGTGACTTCCATTCACTGAGTTACAGCTGTATTTCGTGGAGCTGTTTGCTATTCTTATTTCTGTAGAATCTGAGAACTAATATTTTGGATCCCTTTGAAGACTATAGGGCCAAAGGAAATATCCTCCGATCAAAATGAGAAAGAAACTTTCTGAGAAACTTCTTTGTGGTCTGTGAATTCATCTCACCGAGTTAGGGTTTTCCCTTTCAAGAAGCCTTTCGCTAAGAGTGTTCTTGCAGAACTTGCAAAGTGATATTTAGAAGCCCATGGAGGGCTATGGTGAAAAGGGAAATATCCTCAGATAAAAACTGGAAAGACGCTTTCTGAGAAACTACTCTGTGTTCTGTTAATTCATCTCACAGAGTTACAGCTTTCCAGTCCAGAAACCGGTCGCTAAGACTGTTCTTGTGGAATTTGCAAAGGGATATTTGGAAACGCATAGCGGCCTACGGTGAAAAAGAAAATATCCTCAAATGAAAACTGGAAAGAAGTTTTCTGAGCAACTGCTTTGTGATGTGTGACTTCCACTCACTGAGTTACAGCTGTATTTCGTGGAGCTGTTTGCTAGCCTTATTTCTGTGGAATCTGAGAACTGATATTTCGGATCCCTTTGAAGACTATAGGGAAAAAGGAAATATCCTCCGA
>NW_012100533.1:0-2672 GCF_000951045.1 Mandrillus leucophaeus | reverse complement strand
GGGTGGGAGCAAGGAGTACAGGGAAAACAATATCTGGTATGCCAGTGCTGAAACTGATAGGAACATCAATTCATTGCAATGAAGTCTTATTAACCAGCATCATATTTACATGGCTGGAAGATGATTTGCTTTAGAAAAGCTCATAGGAAAAACAGCAACAAAGGAAAGAAAAATCTGATAAAATGTATCCTTTCATTTTGTTAGACAATATTTAAAAATCTGGAATTATAGTATATCTTCAGATATCTCTCTGAGAAAACTGGGCCTACATTCTCCATGGTAACCCCTGAAAGGAACTGAAGAGCAGTGCTCTCTCACCCATTTTCAAATGAGGCAAAAAATACTTTAAAAAGAGATATTTAATCATGCACGTTACCTGCCTAGACATTATTGACATTTGAGTTTGTGCCCTACATTATTGAAATCTACCATCTCCACTAAATTTATAGTTTAGATTTAGTGTGTAGTCATTTTTAGTAGGAATATAAAGAGATATTTCAGAAAACCTTTTGAACCTATTGAACCCCTGCTAAAATAAAGTAGACTAGAGCAAAACCCCTTATTTATCTAAAAGCTGCATTCCTTCAGAATCCTATACAGGGAAGGCTTTGTATTCTGTGTATTTTCACTGAAAGCAAGTCTGCAGCCTCTAAGTTGAAAGCGGCAGAAACAGAATTTGGGATATCACACAGACTTATACATTGTTATAGAGGATATTACAATTTTCTCAAGAGATACTGGTCATAGAATTCTAGCAACCATAAAACACTGATAATTCTTTTACAAGTACTTTTATAGTAGCCTAAATTGATTTAATAGAGTAATGTCAAATCAATTCATTCTCTTAATTCTTAGGCTGCTTCATTTTAATTTGAATTGTTGGTGAACCAGGCCATCCAGCAATTATAGGACCACATAGTATCTGATATATGATTCATACGGCCAGCCACCTGAAGAATGAAAGCAGAGGTATAGAAGAAATTGTGAACTGAGCTCTTAATAAATTGAACATCATCGAATGATAATTCTATATTTGCAGGCATACTAAATATATACCTTTATACCCCCAAAAAAATTATCACACACATTTATGTTTGTAAAGGGTTGGAAATGTAGCAGTTATACCTCCTCATACAGCACTAGGTAACACAGAATATACTGTTTTAAGCAATACTTTAATATTTATGAAGGTAGTCTTCTTTAGCATGACATATATACATTTTATTCTCTTCAAGTCAAAATATGCCTTGGGGGATAAATAATGTGTGATGGAAAGGCATGGGTCACTAGATACACAAAATACCTTATTAATGGCTAATTATAGAAGTTAACATATCCTAAGTGGTTCATGTCCTGAATAGTTTGTTAAGAACTTTGCACATATTGTTTCATATAGCATTAGGAGTAGCTTCTTATGATAAATGAGGCTTGGTAAGGCAGTATGACTTGTCTAAGGCCCGAAAAGTTAGTAACCATTGGAACTGGGGTTGGATTCTGGAAAATTGCATTGGCTGTGCTGTTGACTATTATACATAATGCCTCTTCAGTGTGTTATTACTGTAGAGTCAGAGGCCATGACCTTGGAACCCAAATATTTTTCAGTTCTGTCTATGTTACTAGGTGGGTGCTATGTACTAACAAGAGTCAAATAGATGACGAACTGAAAATGTCAACTGTGGCCTTTTGTTTCCCAAGAAAATCTCAAAATTTTGTGTTTATTTTGTCAAAATAAATTTTAAAGCCTTTTTATTGTTCAATGAGTAACCTCTTTATTGAAATATATTCCAAAATTGCTTTAATAATACTTTTTGTCTTTTTCTAACTATTTTAAAGCATCTATTTGGTTTAGTCACAGTCTAAGTACTAAGAATGCAAAAATAAAGATAGTATATGTATAACTTCATTATCATAGTCATTTATAATATTGTATAATAAAATAGGTGTTATATAATAAAATAATTTGCAATACTGTAAGCAAGTCGTAGAAGTTTTTAATTTTTAGTTTATTAACAATCTCAATGGCAAAAGCATGATCACTCATTAAAATGCAGATTTTAAATGGCTATAGGCATATTTGTTAAAAGAAGTATATTTTTACATTGATAATCAGTCAGAATGCATTACAGTTGGATTAAGTCAGTCCACTGCTTTAACAAACATTTTAAATCCAGAAAAACTATTGATTTAATATTACAGACAAATATTACAGTTTAAATATTGAAATCTAAAGAATAAGTGGGGAAAGAAAAAGTTATAGAAGAGCAGAAGATAAATGGGTAGGGTTTGACCAGCAATCACATCCAGTGCAATGCCTTTCCATTACAGATAGGGTATCTTTTTCTAGTTCCTTCAAAAGGGAAATAATTCTTTTAAACTACTATTTCAAGTATACAGCTTTTACGGTAATGCTTAAAGCCTGCTTAATATAATTATCTGTGCACGTGTTTCACTTTGTTTCTTTGACTATCAGTACTTTGAAGCCAGATCTATGTTTTTGCATAACTAATGATCAGGGAAATGCAAATCAAAACCACAATGGGAAACCATGTTACTCCCACAAGAATGGCCATAATCAAAAAATCAAAAAATAATAGATGTTGGCATGGGTGCAGTGAAAAGGGAACTTCTGCCCTTCTGGGAGGAATGTAAAATAGTACAACCACTATGGAAAA
>NW_012100532.1:755934-757656 GCF_000951045.1 Mandrillus leucophaeus | reverse complement strand
GAGGCTGCAGAAGACAGAATATTGCTGAACAGCGAGTGTTGCTGTCTGATTCTTGCTCTGGAAGCTTCATCTCAGGGGTGTACCCTGCCGTGTGAGGTATGAGGTGTGGATCTGCACCTAGTGAGTGATGTTTCCCAATTAGGCTACTCAGGGTTCAGGGAGCCACTTGAGTAGGCAGTCTGTCCATTCTTGGATCTCAACCTCCATGCTGGGAGATCCACTGCTCTCTTCAAAGCTGTCAGATAGGGACATTTACTTCTGCCGAGGTTTCTGCTGCTTTTTGTTTAGCTATGTCCTGTCCCCAGAGGAGGAGTCTACAGAGGCACGCCAGCCTCCTTGAGCTGTGGTGGGCTCCACTCAATTCGAGCTTCCCAGCGGCTTTGTTTACCTACTTAAGCCTCAGCAATGGCGAGTGCCCCTCCCCCAGCCTAGCTGCCACCTTGCAGTTAGATCTCAGACTGCTGTGCTAGCAATGAAGGAGGCTGGCTCTGTGGGCATGGGACCCTCTGGGCCAGGTGTGGGATATAATCTCCTGGAGTGCTGTTTGCTAAGACCCTTGGTAAAGCACAGTATTAGGGTGGGAGTTACCCAATTTTCCAATTGTTGTGTGTCTCAATTTCCTTTGGCTAGGAAAAGGAATTCCCTTCCCCCTTGCACTTCCCAGGTGAGGTGATGCCTTGCCCTACTTCAACTGGGCTGCACCCACAGACCAGTGCCAACTGTCCCATACGCCCCAGTGAGATGAACCCAGCACCTCAGTTGAAAATGCAGAAATCACTCATCTTCTGTGTCACTCACTCTGGGAGCTGGAGGCTGGAGCTGTTACTATTTGGCCATCTTGGGCTCACCCCCCAACACATTTTCTTTATTCAGTCTTCATTGTTGGGCATTGGGTTGGTTCCAAGTCTTTGCTATTGTGAACTGTGCCATAATAAACATATGTGTGCATGTATCTTTACAGTAGAATGATTTATAACCCTTTGGGTATATACCCAGTAATGAGGTGCTGAGTCAAATGGTATTTCTGGTTCTAGATCCTTGAGGAATCACCAGACTGTCTTCCACAATAGGTGAACTAATTTACACTCCCACAAATAATGTAAAAGCATTCCTATTTCTCCACATCTGCTCCAGCATCTATCGTTTTCTGACTTTTTAATGATCACCTTTCTAACTGGCACGAGATGGTCGAGATGGTATTTCATTGTGGTTTTGATTTGCATTTTTCTAATGACCAGTGATGATGAGCTTTTTTTCATATATTTGTGGGCTGCATAAATGTCTTCTTTTGAAAAGTGTCTCTTCATATCCTTCACTTACTTTTTGATGTGGTTGTTTTTTTTTCTTGTAAATTTGTTGAAGTTCTTTGTGGATTTTGGATATTAGCACTGTGTCAGATGGATAGATTGCAACAATTCTCGCCCATTCTTTAGGTTGCCTGTCCACTCTGATAAAAGTTTCTTTTGCTATGCAGAAACTCTTTAGTTTAATTAGATCCCATTTGCCAATTTTGGCTTTTGTTGCCATTTCTTTTGGTGTTTTAATCATGAAGTCTTTGCCCGTGCCTATGTCCTGAATGGTGTTGCCTAGGTTTTCCTCTAGGGTTTTTATGGTTTTAGGTCATACATATAAGTATTTAATCCACCTTGAGGTAATATTTGTAGAAGATATAAGGGAAGGATCCAGTTTCAGTTTTCTGCATATGGCTAGCCAGTTTTCCCA
>NW_012100532.1:747995-752854 GCF_000951045.1 Mandrillus leucophaeus | reverse complement strand
GCTGTTACTATTTGGCCATCTTGGGCTCACCCCCCAACACATTTTCTTTATTCAGTCTTCATTGTTGGGCATTGGGTTGGTTCCAAGTCTTTGCTATTGTGAACTGTGCCATAATAAACATATGTGTGCATGTATCTTTACAGTAGAATGATTTATAACCCTTTGGGTATATACCCAGTAATGAGGTGCTGAGTCAAATGGTATTTCTGGTTCTAGATCCTTGAGGAATCACCAGACTGTCTTCCACAATAGGTGAACTAATTTACACTCCCACAAATAATGTAAAAGCATTCCTATTTCTCCACATCTGCTCCAGCATCTATTGTTTTCTGACTTTTTAATGATCACCTTTCTAACTGGCACGAGATGGTCGAGATGGTATTTCATTGTGGTTTTGATTTGCATTTTTCTAATGACCAGTGATGATGAGCTTTTTTTCATATATTTGTGGGCTGCATAAATGTCTTCTTTTGAAAAGTGTCTCTTCATATCCTTCACTTACTTTTTGATGTGGTTGTTTTTTTTTTCTTGTAAATTTGTTGAAGTTCTTTGTGGATTTTGGATATTAGCACTGTGTCAGATGGATAGATTGCAACAATTCTCTCCCATTCTTTAGGTTGCCTGTCCACTCTGATAAAAGTTTCTTTTGCTATGCAGAAACTCTTTAGTTTAATTAGATCCCATTTGCCAATTTTGGCTTTTGTTGCCATTTCTTTTGGTGTTTTAATCATGAAGTCTTTGCCCGTGCCTATGTCCTGAATGGTGTTGCCTAGGTTTTCCTCTAGGGTTTTTATGGTTTTAGGTCATACATATAAGTATTTAATCCACCTTGAGGTAATATTTGTAGAAGATATAAGGGAAGGATCCAGTTTCAGTTTTCTGCATATGGCTAGCCAGTTTTCCCACACCATTTATTAAATAGGGAAACTTTTCCCCATTGCCTTTTTTTCAGGTTTGTCAAAAGTAAGATGGTTGTAGATGTATGGTGTTATTTCTAAGGCCTCTGTTCTGTTCCATTGGTCTATATATCTGTTTTGGTACTAGTACAACATTTTTTTTGTTACTGTAGCCTTGTAGTACAGTTTGAGGTCAGGTAGCGTGATGTATCCAGCTTTGTTCTTTTTGCTTAGGATTATCTTGGCTATGTGGGCTCTTTTTTGGTTCCATATGAAATTTAAAGTAGTTTTGTCTAATTCTGTGAAGAAAGTCAATGGTACCTTGATGAGGATAGCATTGAATCTATAAATTACTCTGGGCAGTATGGCCATTTTCACGATATTGATTCTTCCTCTTCCTGAGCAAGGAATGTTTTATCATTTGTTTGTGTCATCTCTTATTTCCTTGGGCACTGCTTTGTAGTTCTCCTTGAAGAGGTCCTTCATATCCCTTGTACGTTGGATTTGTAGGTATTTTATTCTCTTTGTAGCAATTGTGAATGGGAGTTCACTCATGATTTGGCTCTTTGTCTGTTACTGGTGTATAGAAATGCTTGTAATTTTTGCACATTGATTTTGTATCCTGAGACATTGCTGAAATTGCTTTTCAGCAACTTAAGGAGATTTTGGGCTGAGACGATGGGGTTTTCCAAACATACAATCATGTCATCTGCAAACAGAAACAATTTTACTTCCTCTTTTCCTAATTGAATACCCTTTATTTCTTTCTTTTGCCTGATTGCCCTGACAAGAATTTCCAATTACAATGTTGAATAGTAGTGGTGAGAGAGGGCACCCTTGTCTTCTCCCGTTTTTCAAAGGGAATGCTTCCAGTTTTTGCCCACTCAATATAATATTGGCTGGCAGTTTGTCATAAATAGCTCTTATTGTTTTGATATACGTTCCATCAATATGTAGTTTATTGAGAGTTTTTAGCATGAAGGGGTGTGGAATGTTGTCAAAGGCCTTTCCTGCATCTACTGAGATAATCATGTGGTTTTTGTCATTGGTTCTGTTTATGTGATGGATTATGATTATTGATTTGTGTATGTTGAACCAGCCTTGCATCCCAGGTATTAAGCTGACTTGATGGTGGTGGATAAGCTTTGATGTGCTCCTGGATTCAGTTTGCCAGTATTTTATTGAGGATTTTTTCATCTATGTTCATCAGGAATGTTAGCCTGAAATTTTCTTTATGTGTTGTGTCTCTGCCATGTTTTGGTATTAGGATAATGCTGACTTCATAAAATGTGTTAGGGAGGAGTCCCTCTTTTTCTATTGTTTGGAATAGTTTCAGAAGGAATGGTACTAGCTCCTCCTTGTACCTCTGGTAGAATGTGGCTGTGAATCTGTCTAGTCCTGGACTTTTTCTGGTTGGTAGGCTATTAATTACTGTCTCAATTTCAGAACTTGTTATTGGTCTATTCAGGGATTCAATTTCTTCCTAGTATAGACTTGGGAGGGTGTATGTGTCCAGGAATTTATCCATTTCTTCTAGATTTTCTGGTTTATTTGCATAGAGGTGTTTATAGTATTCTCTGATGTCAGTTTGTATATCTGTGAGATCAGTGATGATATCCTCTTAATCATTTTGTATTGCGTCTATTTGATTCTTCTCTCTCTTCTTCTTTATTAGTCTGGTTAGTGGTCTATTTTGTTGATCTTTTCAAAAAAACAGCTCCTGGATTCATTTATTTTTTGAAGGGATTTCATGTCTCTGTCTCCTTCAGTTTTGCTCTGATCTCAGGTATTTTTTGCCTTCTGCTAGGTTTTGAATTTGTTTGCTCCTGCTTCTCTAGTTCTTTTTAATTTTGATGGGGCACCTACCAGGTGCCAGCTAGAGCTCTACTAAATGAGGTGTCTGTTGGCTCCTACTGGGTGGTGTCTCCCAATCAGGATACATGGGGGTCAGGGACCCCCTTGACGAGGCCCTCTGTTCCTTAGCAGAGCTAGAGTGCTGTGCTGGGAGATCCACTGCTCTCTTCAGAGCTATCAGGCGGGGAAGTTTAAGTCTGCTGAAGCTGTACCTACAGCTGCCCCTTCCCCCAGATGCTCTGTCACAGGGAGGTGGGGATTTTATCTATAGGTCCCTGACTGAGGCTGCTGCCTTTTTTTCAGAGATGCCCCGCCCAGAGAGAAGAAATCTAGAGAGGCAGTCTGAATACAGTGGCTTTGCTGAGCTGTGGTGGGCTCCACCCAGTTCAAACTTCCTAGCGACTTCGTTTACACAGTAAAGGTAAAACTGCCTACTCAAGCCTCAGCAATGGTGGACACCCCTCCCCCCACCAAGCTTGAGCATCCCAGGTCGACCTCAGATTGCTGTGCTGGCAGTGAGAATTTCAAGCCAGTGGATCTTAGCTTGCTGGGTTCCATGGGGGTGTGACCTGCCAAGCCAATCCACTTAGCTCCCAGACTTCAGCCCTCTTTCCAGAGGAGGGAACAGTTCTTTCTAGCTGGTGTTCCAGGCACCACTGGGGCATGGGGAAAAAAAAAAAAAAAAAAGACTCCTGTAGTTAGCACGGTGTCTGCCCAAACTGCTACCGAGTTTTGTGCTTGAAACCCAGGGCCCTGGTGGCATAGGCACTGAGGGAATCTCCTGGTCTGCGAGTTGTGAAAACCGTGGGAAAAGTGCAGTATCTGGGCTGGAGTGCACCATTCCTCAAGGCACAGTACCTCAGGGCTTCCTTTGGGTAGCGGAGAGAATTTCCCAACCCCTTGCACTTCCTGGGTTAGGCGATGCCCCACCCTGCTTCAGCTTGCCCTTCTTGGGCTGCACCCACTGTCCTACCAGCCCAATAAGATGAACCAGGTACATCAGTTGGAAATGCAGAAATTACCCACCTTCTGAGTTGATCTCGCTGGGAGCTGCAGACTCAGCCACCGAAGATAGTATCTGTCTCTTTTCTTGAAAGTGAAGCCCCTGACCAAGGCTTCCTTCCTCTACCCTATTACCAATTTGAAAGCCCATATTGGTAATGAAAAAATTGGGTGAGTTGATGGGAGCAGGATTTCCTTCCTCCCTACATCTTCCCCCAAGAAGCATATGAAATTTCCCGTATTAGTTTCCAGAATGGAATTTTCCTGGCCAGTTCAGTCCCCCAGTAGCACCAGAAATGTCTGGCCACCATGGGGTTTTCTTAAGATCCTTCTTTAAACCAAGGATTTCACTCCTTGCAACTACTTCCTGAAAAGAGAAATGAGTCCACTTTGGGGCTGAATTCTATAGATAAACTTTCCTCTGAAGATACAGAATCTAAGCAATAAATGTTTCTATTTCTTTTCTTCAGTCATTTTGTTATCTCTTTTTGATTGTAACAACTATAAAAGATTATACACATTTGCTCAATGTGAGGGTTGAAAAAATGTTAATTCCTAGCATATAATTTTCTAATTAAAGATTATTGATTAATTAGGATTGTATGAATGAACTATTTCCACTTTATTAGACCCCTTAGGTTGTATTTTATTGCAAGTATTATATCATGATGTGATGAAATAGCCAAGCTATAATAGGCAATTTGCATAATTAAACAACTAGATATTTTTTTAAACTGTGGAAGCCATTCTTTTCCTAACTCTTTATAAAACAATTGTAAAAGTTGCTTGAACTTTTCCTAAATACATTTATTGTTTAAATAAACAAACAAAAAAGACGTGGAGGCCTCAGAAAATGCTATAATTGAAAAACAATTCTTTATCCTTTCAGTGAAATGACAATTTAGAAGAGGTCAGTCTACCTAGAGGCCTACCTTTGTGTGTCAGAAAGCTTAGTAGAGTCCTTGACCTACAAATAGATCTGGCATACCCCAAGTTCTCCATTTTTTTTGGAAAAACTGAAGTTCTACTGAGGTTTGTCAAAGCTCAGATGGCTGTAGATGTGTGGTATTATCTCTGAGGACTCTGTTCTGTTCCATTGGTCTATAT
>NW_012100532.1:720062-743575 GCF_000951045.1 Mandrillus leucophaeus | reverse complement strand
AGGGACATGGATGCAGCTGGAAACCATCATTCTCAGCAAACTATCGCAAGAACAGAAAACCAAACACCGCATGTTTTCACTCATAGGTGGGAACTGAACAATGAGCTCACTTGCACTCGGGAAGGGGAACATCACACACCGGGGCCTATCACGGGGAGGGGGGAGGGGGAGGGGATTGCATTGGGAGTTATACCTGATGTAAATGACGAGTTGATGGGAGCTGACGAGTTGATTGGTGCAGCACGCCAACATGGCACAGGTATACATATGTAACAAACCTGCACCTTATCCACATGTACCCTAGAACTTAAAGTATAATAAAAAAATAATAATAAAATAAGAAAAACCTGAAATTCTAGTCTTCATTTAATATTATACCTAACTAAATTATTCCTAGTAGATAGCCATATTTGCATGTTTCCTTTTCTCCCTCCAAGAAATAGCAAAAGAAAACAAGTCTTGAAAGAAAATGCTTTCTGTCTTTTCTTTACCTTTCTGCCTTATTCCTGTTCTCATTCTGTATCAGATCTTTGTCTCTTATTCTTCTCATTAGTTTCAGTGTGCTGACTTGTATTATAAGGTAAACAGTGTTGGGTTGAAAACTTATCTTACACAGTGTTAGAGTCCTGTGTTAGGGGTTGCTGCTCTGGTGTTCTTGATACAGAGAGATGGTCAAGTGAAAGGAGCAAGAACCAAAGGGACAGAACCCTTCTCACTTTAGCTCCTTGCAGTCAGCTACATTGAAGTTTCCCACTGTGGTTGTGCAAAAAGATCTGTCTACTACAACCTACGTAGCCTCTGTCAACTATACAGGCCACTTCAGATTGAGGCTTTAAATATCCTTAGTCTTCCCTGACAGCAGGAGATGTATCTTCCAAAAGGGAGAAAAGGGGTAGCATGTGCTATCTGTGTCTTACAGAGAGCACGGAAGACAGGTCAGTTTCCAACCAGCAGAAAGGAAACTGAAAACACTGGTCTGAGCCCAGCTCCTCCAGAGAACTATGGTTTCTTCTGAGAGGAGAAGAAAACAACAAAGGGATAATCAAATATTAAAACAAAGAGATGAATAAATGATGAAGAAAGGGCTGGTGTGAACATTAAGAAGACATGTTAAGGCTGGGTGTGGTGGCTCATGCCTGTAATCCCAGCACTTTGGGAGGCAGAGGGAGGCGGATCACTTGAAGTCAGGAATTCAAGACTGGCCAACATGGAGAAACCCCATCTCCTCTAAAGATGCAAAAATTAGCCAGGTGTGGTGGCAGGCACCTGTAATCCCAGCTACTCGATTGGCGGAGGTACACAAGAATTGCCTGAACCTGGGAGGTGAAGGTTGCAATAAGTCGAAATCATGCCACTGAAGTCCAGCCTGGGAGACAAAGTGAGACTCTGTTTCAAAAAATAAAACAAAACAAACAAATAAAAACAAAAAACATGTTCGATCTTTCAGGGAAATGGAATGTTGTGGCATATGAATTGAGTAAGATGGTGTAAAATGTTATATTCCTTAAATCTACTTATATTCCTAAAAAAATAATGTGCATATCTTTGTAAATGCTTTGTATACATGTAAGACCATTGATTAGTAAGATTGGAATTGGGGAGAATTTGAGGGTGAAACTTGAAAAAAATGAGACATTTTTACATCTAAAAGATAAATAAAATGCTAAATTTGATGTTCAAGCCTGTTTTGTTGGAATTGAATTAACTTTTACTTTTTTATTAAAATCATAGAAACACCATGTCAATAAAAGAAAGAAAGACGTTTTTCTACACTATATACCATGAGTTAATTTCATTGCAAACCTAGAAGACATATATATGTTGCCTTGGATAAGTTATCAAATCTTTTAGGACTTCACTTCTCAGTAAGAAAGAGAAAGTTAATATCACAAATTGTTATACTTGCTTCATAAAACTATTGTACGAGTAGATTAAAATAATATGCTTAAAGCATTTCCCAGTTAAAGAACTGTAAATTGTAGGCATAATTAATTGTAAACTTTTTTGAATATTATAAAAACTACTAGGGAAAATATTTTTTACTATTAGCATAATATTGAGTTCATTTTTCTTGCAGAAAGAAGTCATGAGAGGAATTTGAACATTTTATTTGTCAGACTGTAAAATATTTTATAGATTTGTGGAGATTTATACCACTTATACAAACTACTCAAAGAAATGACCAGAAAGAAAACTGTCATCTTTCTGGTGAGGCTTTTAAATTTGATTGCATTATCTCTCTTTCTAGCAGATTTATTATAGCATTTATATGCATGAGTGTTATAAAATAATATTACAGTTTGCTGGCCAATTTAGGTCATGAAATCCCATTAACAACTAAAATATGTAGATACAAAAAATATTCACTGTGTTAATTAAATGTGCATTTTATTTACTGCCTCTTTTCTCTTATAAAAATCTAAGCAACAGTTCATTTAATCATTAAGCAAAGAAGTGTGGTAATGTAGGTTAAAATCTACATGTAAAAAGCCTTTACATTTAAGTAAATCTATAATAATACGTTATTTGAGACATCCAGAAACAACTGTCAAATCAAAATTAGTTTCTTAAATAGCAGTGTATAGAAGTCAAAGATCTGTCTGCTATAGAAATCTTGTTGAATTAAAGTATTTCCCTTAAAAGCTCCAATTAGTGGGAAAATGTTATATGAATTTATTATACTAGTCATTTAGCAAACAATTGTTGAAGATCTACTGTATTCCAAACACAAAAATGGCATGCTATGATTTCTGCCCTTGAGGTTATAGCATTGGGTAGATACTGGCATTCACACAAAGATTGCAGTAAGATGGACTTAGTTCTCTAATTGTAGTCCCAAGAAGAGAGAGAGACCAAGATCGCTATAGGGGTCACAGCCATTCCTGCAGAGGTGACAGTTAATCAAAGTATTGTCTAGAAAAATGGAATATATGTTCAAAGTCACTGAAGCATGAAAGCTCACATGAAATATGTTTGGAAAATGGCAGGTAGTTCAGTGTAGTTGCAGGATAGAGTTATTGGTGGGAGTAAAATATATGGCTAAGAAATGTATTTATTCAAACAATAAGAAACCAATAAAGGGATCAGAAACAAGAGGGATCTGACTAGAATTTCCTTTTGGCAGCAGAGTTTCATTCGCTTACATAATTGGAAAGAAATGTACTGAAAAGACCAAAAGCATAGATACTATGACAGCCCAGGAATTTGAGGATACTGTGAGCCATGATTGCACCACTGCACTCCAGCCTGAACCACAGAGCAAGACCCTGTCTCTAAAAAAGTAAATAATAATAATTAGTAAAAGAGTTTACATAATTTTAGACATACATTATTATGGAATCTGCAAATTTCAAAATTTTTTGAGATCTAAAGGATATAAAAGATTTTTTTAAATAAAAATAATGTAAGTTCAACTAGTTTGATATTAGCTTTAAAGAAAACTACTTTGATTTTAAAATCAAGGAAATACAGAAATATTTTCTCCAATATTAGCATGTTTATTTTCCTATGTAACTTTAAATTTTTATATTATCACTTTAAATAGATCATTCATTCATTAAAAAGTTAGGAAACAACAGATGCCAGAGAGGATGTGGAGAAATAGGAACACTTTTACACTGTTGGTAGGAGTGTAAACTAGTTCAACCATTGTGGAAGACAGTGTGGCAATTCCTCAAGGATCTAGAACTGAAATACCATTTGATCCAGGGATCCCATTACTGGGTGTGTACCCAAAGGATTATAAATCATGCTACCATAAAGACACATGCACACATATGTTTATTGCAGCACTATTCACAATAGCGAAGACTTGGAACTAACCCATATGCCCATCAATGATAGACTGGATTAAGAAAATGTGGCATATATGCACCATGGAATACTATGCAACCATAAAAAAGGATGAGTTTATGTGCTTTGCAGGGACATGGATGCAGCTGGAAACCATCATTCTGAGCAAACTACCACAAGGGAAGAAAACCAAACACTGCATGTTCTCACTCATAGGTGGGAAATGAACAATGAGAACAACTTGGACACAGAGTGGGGAACATCACACTCTGGGACCTGTCCTGGGGTGGGGAGCAGGGGAAGGGATAGCATTAGGAGAAATATCTAACGTAAATGAAGAGTTGGTGGTGTAGCACACCAACGTGGCACATGTATACATATGTACCCAACCTGTATGTTGTGCACATGTACCCTAGAACTTAAAGTATAATTTACAAAATAAAATAAATAAGTAGATCGTTCTTTTCACATATGGTCTGCTTTTTAAGTTCAAATAATAGTTTTCTCAAAGTGACATAAAATTTAGCTAATAATAGAGCTAACAAGTTAATGGCAAAATAAAGGCTTTAGTGAGCACAGAACTCATTAAAATTATCCAGAAAAATGCCTGGAATAATTTTTTCTAACTTGTTAAAACTAGTGGTATAGCCAAGCCATTTAAGAGTAACAACTAGTAACCATTTTACTTAGTTAGAGAGTATCAACGAATGACTACTTTTCTCTGAAAATGACTGTCTGCTCTACTTGTGATTGCATAGCCTGGAATGATGCCAAGGAGTCAGGCAAATGAATTGGGTAACAGGGGAATGGAAAAAGAGCTGAGGCTGAAAGAGAGAATGAAGACATGAAAAGATATTTAAATCATAAGTAAAGCTCAAATGAAAACAAGATACCATTCTCCCTTTACCCTCACCCATTTTAGGATGGTAAAGACTCAAAAAGTTTGAAGCACCCAGCTGCAAGTTGAATGTCAGAAAAAAAAAAAAATCCTTATACGTTTGTGGTAATATTATATTAACATGAGTATTCAGTGTTGATTCTTTCCATACATGGAAATCGCATGGTTTTCTATGACAAAGAGTAAATAGACAAATCAATTAAAGAATGGGGAGTAGATAGTTCTTATAGACAGGGTTAGTGTTCTCTTGTCAGTCATTCTAATCTCCATCATCCTCAACATCACTTATATGATTTATGGTTTAGAGACTTTTGATATTAATGTATTTACTCATGTGGTTCTCCTTATCAGGAATGTCCTTTTATTTCTTTTGTCTAATGTACAATTTCAGCTCATATATTCTCTAGTCACTTAATATTTCACATTTGGCATTATTTTTACACACACATCTTATTCCCTCAACTAGACGGTTAACTCTCTGAAGCCCAGAAATTAATCTTAGGCATTTTAGTATCACTCAATTTCTAACACAGTGCTTTATGTAAATTTATGATTAGTAGCTGTAGTTTGAATAAATCATCACTCTTACCCCAAGCCTTGTTGAAGCTTTTATGTTAGAACATGTTGGAAGCTACTGATAAAAATGAAAAATATGCAAATCTTTCAACAAAAACTTACTGAATATTTACTTCTTGTCAACAGTGTGCAAGACTCTGGGGATACAATTTTGCAGAAAATAGAAAGGGTCTTATGTTCTAAAAGGTCAGAAAGATGTTAAATAATCACACTCCTTAGTATTTCATTAAAAATTAAAATAAGGTTGTTGAAGAAAAGAGAAACTGTTTCAAGGAGTTTTAAATTCTAGATTCTTTAATGAAGGAAAAGTCTCCTCTAAAACCAATATGTTTTTTTTCTGATTATGCACTAAATACATTTCTCCAGAAATTTCTTTTCATCCGAATGAGGGACCCACACTTCACTCATGGTGGACCTATGAACTAGATAAACTCACTGTGTTTCTGGCTTTTGTTGTTATTGTTTTATTTTTTAAGCTAATGTATCATTATTTTTTAACTGATAAATAAAAATCAGGATATATTTATCTTGTACAACATGATGTTTTAAAATATATACATTGTGGAATGACTAAATTGAGCTAATTAATATAAGCATTACTTCACATGCTTTTCATTTTAGTCTTAGCAATTTTCAAGTATACAATATGCTGTTATTAACTATAGTCACTGTGTTGTGCAATAGAGCTCTTGAACTTATTTCTCCTGTCTAATTGAAATTGTATAACCTTAGAAGAACATCTCTCTATCTCCACACCTCCACTCCAGCCCCTGGTAACTACTCTTCTACTCTCCTTTACTTTTATGAGTTCAGCTTTTTTATAACTCCCATATACTAGTGAGAACATGTGATATCTGTCTCTGTGCTGGGCTTAATTCGCTTAGCACAATATCCTTGGGTTCATCCATGATATGGCAAATTACAGGATTCCCTTGTTTTCAAGACTGAATAGTTTTTCTTTATCCATTTATCCATTGCTGGAGACTTGGGTCGACTCCATATCTTGGCTATTATGAATAGTGCTGCAATAAACATGGGAGTGCAGGTATCTCTTTGACATACTGATTTCATTTCATTTGATTATATATCTAGTAGTGGGATGGCTAGATCATAAGGTACTTCTTTTTTTTTTTTTTTCTGATTTTTGAGAAACTACCATACTGTTTTCCATAGTGGCCGTACTAATTTACATTCCCACCATCATTCACTTTTTCTCCATATCCTCCTCAACACTTATTTTTCATCTTTTTTATAATAGCCATTCTAACAGGGGCCAGGTGATAACTCATTGTGAATTTTACTTGTATTTCTCTGCTAATGAGTTATGCTGAGCATTTTTTTATATATACCTGTTGGTCATTTTATGTCTTCTTTTGAGAAATGTTTATTCCTGTCCTTGGCCCATTTTTAACTGGGCCATTTGTTTTCTTGCTAATAGTTTGTTTGAGTTCCTTATATATTACAATATTAACTTATATGATACATGGTTACAATTTTTTCTGCCATTTTGTAGGCTTTTTGTTTTGTTCATTGTTTCTCTTGCTGTTTAGAGCTTTCTAATTTGATATAATCCCATTTGTCTATTTTTTGCTTTTGTTTTCTATGCTTTTGGGGTCTTAATCCCCCCAAAAAAGTCATTGTCCAGACCAATGTTATAGAGATTGTCCCAGTGTTTATGTCTTTGAAAGGGGGTCCTATAACACTTTCTCTGCTTGCTTTTCTCTGTTTGAATACTGCCCAGGGGATACTCAGCTCCAGTGTCACAGATGAACCTACACAAAATTCTTAGTTCAGCTAAGGCAAGTCATGCTCACCCAAGGGACAGAACATCCTGCCTTTTAAGTTAGAAGTGTCCAAAAATTACTAATTATCTCTTAGTCATCTCATGTATACACACACACACGCACACACACACACAAAGTCAAATACTCAGCTAATGGTTTTCCAATGCGCCAGTCACCAAAGCTTCTTGTATATGTTTATGTTAAAAAAAAAAAAAAAGTCACTGTGGCTAATCACCTCATTTAAAAGTCAGATTGTACACGTGGGCATTCACATATGTAGGCTGAGGTATATTGGCAAGGAATTGACACTTGTAGTTCCCCAAAAATCTTTCGCTTTGCTTGGCTGTCTCTGCAACTCCAGTAAAGTGCATCCAGACTCCAGTAAAAGAAATAAAGTGAACACTTTGCCTCCTAGTACCTTTGCTGCCGTTTGCATTTCACCACTCAGCTTATAGAGATGAAATCTATTACTCGGCAGGCACCACTTGCACAAATGAAAGATAAATTTTTCTTCCAGATGGGACAGATCAGCAAGACTCATAAAATATTAATGATGAAAGCTCTGGGAATTATATATATCCCTGACCATAGGTTTCTCTTGACAGTGAAGAACTGTCAGTTTAACTCATTTTTTTTTTTCTGTAAGACTCCCATCAAGAATTATATAAAGGGAAAATAATACATGATTTAAGATTCAGATGAGCATAGATTTAAGGGAAAGGTTATCTTTCTGTCTTTCATTTCCTTTCATGTTTTGTGTTCCCAATCTGCAATACATTTTGCTGAGTGATGTAGTGTGGTCGATTTGATTCTTGAAGCTGTTCATGTGCTCATGTAGGAAATTGCTTTTATGAGAATAATACAGGAAGTATGCATTTCTTATTATTTAATTGAACATATAATTTAGCAATACCTGACATTTATATGATTGAAACAGTTTGTTTATCTCAAAATTAGAAATTTATTGAATATGTATTCAAAAATATGTATTAATGAAGAATTTCACTTTCACTTGTCAGGTTTTATTATCTTGAAAACTTTTTTATAACCATTACAGATCAACAATAATTTTTAGGTTACTCTCTCTGTAGAAGGCTTGGTCACTTACCTTTTTTTGTTAAGGAAAAAATTCTGGGCCCTGTTTTTGAGGCAGCAAATCAATTATCATTAATCTGAAATTTTTTAAACGTGTATTTTCCTTTTACACAGAAACAAAGTTTACATTTATAAAATCTAAAGAAGATAGAAATGTATAATTATCTTATTATGGCAACCTGATTCATTGTATTATGTTACATATATTTAGGAACACATATGTAGGTATTTATGAGATATTTGAATATTAGAAATTTCTTGAAAATAATAAAATGCTTCCATTAGCCAATTTATAGAAAATTCTAAATGAAATATATCTCCAATTGTTTTGAAAACTCTTTGAAATATTTTATGCTAGCACAATTATTTGCAACATGACTCAAAATATTTTTCATTATGCTACAGAGTGATAGTACAAAAAACTAACCATTTTAACAATAATGCTTCAGAAAGGAGATAGTCACACAAGAATGGATCCAAAATCAACTGAATTATACCTATTATAATTTTATTCACATTGAAGATACTACCTAATTTGTTAAATATTAATAATTAGAAAAATAAAATATTATTTTTCATTCATACTCTTTTTCTACCTAAATAGAACACATTCTTATAATTATTTTGATTTGATAACAAAATATTTATAAAAAAATATATAATTTAACCAGATGAAATTATCTTTCCTTAATTACTTTTTATTTAATTGAATTGCTTTTTATTTAACTGAATATCTGGCTTACTAATTATCTCTTCTCAGGGACATGATATTTTTCATCAGTGTCTATGAGAAATTATCAGCCAAATATAAACTTCATAAACCACTAACGAGATTTTAAGGTCCTGCGCCTACAGTGTGTTAAAGTTTCTAGTTGATGATAGCCATACAAAGATAAATCAGCAATTCTATTTTGTTCATCAGTCTTTCACAAAATTCATTAAATCTTTGTAAAAAATCAGCCGCTGTTAAAACGTATTCAGAATTATATTTAAAGTCTCATCACTAGTAAATAGAGTCAAAAGACGCATTACAACACTTCTGGTCATGAACATTGTTATAATATTTTCAAAATCAATGCCGTTTTTCCTGATTGCCTGATCATCTGATGATCATCTCTAATGTTTAGATTCTCTTCATCAATGTGCCAAATGTATAATATTGAAAACATAAACTCCATAAACCAAACACCTTGCTGTGACCAAATACCCAATGCTTGCATGGGATTCAACCGATTGTTGCTGTAGCCTTCTGAATAGCAAATTTCTTGGGATCTATCGTTGGGTCTCCTTAAGTCCTGCTTTCTTTCTGCTCCATGCCAATGACTGAGATCTGGTTTTAGGTCCTAACCTCTGTGTTCTGTGATATAACTAATTGGCTGTGAAGATAACTTCATGTTACAAAATGAGTTTATGTGACATGAGAATCCCAAAATACCTACTACTGTTTCAAAATGTCAGTCTCCAATTGTTAACTATTCTTGGTGTCTGTGGAGGCTATGGAAGAAGACAAAATGTGTTTAAGCTGACCACAGCACATTTAAGTAGAGAGAGAAATGCTGATGGCGAGACATCAGGAGAGCTGGAGGAATCTGTGCCTCAAGAGCATATAAATGTTCACAATTGACTCTTGTCTGAAAGAATAATGTTTGCATAACACCAAACTTTGAAAAACAGCATAATTGGTTCTACTCAGAGGTACTTAAATAGCCTCAGAGTAGCACTGAATTTTTAAAAATATAAATATAAGTTTATGTATAGTGGAAAAAGGCAATGCAAAATAAGAATATATTTATTTTCTCAGACTACCTTTGCTTAAAGAAAATGCACATGATTTTAGAGGCATGTTATCTTTAGAGAATTTTATTCACTTACTTATTGTCTCATACCTGCACAGTTTTCTTCTGAATACCCTTGTTAACACAGTCTGGCAGACATTCAATAGCAAACTGTGTTCCAGGCAATGAATTTATACTGTTGTAACAGGAACAATCTCTTGAATGTTGTAACCCTTTATATATGATGGAAAAATCAATAACATGGATAAATGTGTAACAAACTAGCCTGTGCACCTTTTTGGTGAAGTGAAGCTTGGTGATATGGACTGAAACACATTCTTAAGTAAAATAACTTTATGCTTAAGTGGAATATTATAAAATATATTTATTTACTAACACAGACATCAATGGTAATATTAAAAGAGACTTATATGTATGTATCTTTATATTATGCTATATATAATTCAAATAATTAATTTGATACTTTTAATGAAAAATTTAACGTAATACAAAGGTATGCCTATTCCATGATATGCATACACGGATAAATTACGTTAAAATGTTTGGTCTATATTTTTCTGTCAAGTTAGAAAGATTTTATAAATACGATCATAATGCAGTTAGATGGAAAATAGCAAATTATTACAGAGAATACTTTTTATTTTACTTTTATCAGCAAGAAACCAGTGGGTCGTGTTAGTAATATTAGACTTTCTTTTTTCCAGGGTATCAACGGTTTCTGTACAGCACAGATTATGACAGCTTCTTCCTTAAGGTGAGATTGGATGTCATTCATGGTAGTTTTCTAAGGGACTACACATTTTTTTAATGTATTATCAAAAATATTTCATAAGTAAAATTATCCTGGAGTAGCTACACATTCCTAAATTGAAAATATTGTCTCATCAATTTTATGTACATAATTCTATTTCTTCAATAGTACTGTTTTCATGATAAACTCTAACCATTTCTTGGACATTTCTAAGTACAAACCGTGTAACTTGATACTTTGATTAAAACTTGGAAATATGTTAACCATATAAGAAAATCAAGTTAGAGAACAACAGCAAAACATTCTAATACAACTAATACAATTAAGGCATCTCTCAGAGAGTGCATGCACTTGTGTAGGTACACAGAAACACACACACACAGACACACACACACAGAGGATGGTGATTAATATTTGTAACTTTCTCCTAAAATACAAGTCCATTAGAATCTTACAATTCTCAAAAGCCCTCCAGATTGTTGTGTTAATGAGTAGTTTTGCTCTATCTTCTTTATTATTCCAAGAGTTAGCAATTTTTATTATTGTATTATAAGATAGTCATATGAGATTTACTCACACATTTACTCCTTTTTTTACCATTTCTTATCAGACTTTACACTTTATCTATCTGCTAAAAGTATATACTTTATCATTTCCTTTAGTAAAGAATTGTCAAGTTTTCTTTGTCTGAAAGTATTTTTATTTTACTCTTACTCTTGAAAAATAATTTCCCCCATTGTGAATCTAGATTGTCAGTAATTTTGCTTGCACCACTGAGTAGTTTATTATATTGCTTCCTGGATTCCATTTATTAATGAAAACTCAATTGTTTTCATTGTAACAATTCAGACAGTTGTTACACCTGTCTGGGTAATTTGCATTTCTTCTCGTTGCTTTTAAAGTCTTCTCTTAATCTTTAGTGATCTGAAACTGGTTGTGATATGACTGGATATGTTATGCATCCCGCTTTAGATGTGTTAGCCTTCTTGAAACTGTCAGTAGATGTTTCCAGCAATTCTGGAACTCCTCCGTCAGCATGTGCTTTAATGTAACCTCTTCCATTTCTTTATTTTCCATACCTCTTCCTTTTTCCACATCTTTTCATTATTTATTACTTTGAATCTACATCCAGTTCACTGATTTTATCTGTGTTGGTGATATATTTTCATTTAATCTTTTTTAATATTCTGATTTGTATTAGTGTATTTTGAAATATTACTTTAGGTTCATGAGGTATATGTGCAGGTCTGTTACATGGGTGAACTGTGTGTCACTGTGGTTTGGTATAGGAATGACCACATTCACTCAGGTAGTAAGCATAGTACCTGATGTAGTAGTTTTTTAACCCTCACTCCTTCCCTCCCACACTCTCTGCTCTAGTAGTCTCTGGTGTCTGTTGCTGATATCTTTATGTCCATGTGTACTCAATGTTTAGTCCCCACTTATAACTGAAAGCGTAGAGTATTTTGTTTTCTGTTCCTTTGTTAATTCACTTAGGATAATGGCCTCCAGCAGCATCCATGTTGCTGCAAAGGACGTGCTTTTGTTTTTTATGGTGACAGAGTATTCCATTTGTGTTAAGAAATTCTGTCTGAGTCTTTTAAAAATTCATCATCTGTTTTTTCTTGTTCTTATGTTCAATCCAAGTTTCTATTTTATTTGCGATTCTATTTACATTCTGTGTTGTTCATGATCAGTTACACTCATGGAATATTATTTTCCATGTGTGTTTTCACTGTTGTTTTAACTATGATTGCACACACATAAAATGTGACTATGAAAATTCTTTGAGGCGAGACTTGAAGTTCTACTCTTAAATTTTTTGCTTCTGCCAGTCACTAAGGAGCAATATCAACCCAAGACCAATTTTATACTAACTTCTTTGCTTTCAATTTTTGAGCAAACAAATAGCATGAATTCATTCAGATCTCAGATCTTTAATGAGGATTAATGTGTTTTCGTAAGTTCTTTGTTTTGGTTTTATTTTCTCCAGGCAGCATTCAGGAATTAATATTTCTTTTCAGACCCTTTTTCTCTATGAGATTTGTTTCTCATTTTATGAGGGATAGCGTTTTCTATTATACTTTCCACTTTGGATGGGCCACAAGGTTTATCTCCTGCATTCTGTTCATCATGAAGCAGTCAAAATGTAATCTCAAACATTCTAAGGTTTGGTAGGACTTTTCACACAGGAAGTTAGCTTTGATGATTACTTCACCTCTCAGGGTTTCTGCTTTTATTATTATCTTAGTATTTGTAGATTTTTTTCCTTCATGCAAAATCAAAGATTCTTGTAATGTACATACACATGTGTGTGTATGTAATTTTATTTTAATTGTTTTTTCATCAGTAACTTTACTCTGGGTAGATAGATCGAATATGCAGGCTTGAAGCAGAAAAGTAAATGTTTTTGATTTCTAAAGATGCTAATATTTGATCCTTTACATTTTGGAGACAGTCATGAAGAAAAATTTATAGTGATTTCTCTATAAACAACTGCTATACTCAGAATAAAGAAATGTTGCAGAAAAAAGTGCATCATTTCTTAAACATTTTGCTTTCAGAATATCAGTTTCTTGAGAACTATTAAGGACTCCAAATGGCTTTGTTCTGAGGATTTTCATCCATTAATATTTGCTGTATTATAAACTAAAATAGAAATTTTAAAATATTTGTTTCCTCTACCACTAAGAATAAACCCATTACCTGTAACAGAAATAGTATTTTTTTATGAAAAATAACTGCATTTTTTAAACAAAACAAAAATTAATGAGAAGTTTAGCACTGCTTTGTATTTTTGCTAATCTCTTTCATGTACGATTCAATAGAAAACTCAATAGAAGACTGCTGGAGTGTTGTACCTGCTTCTGTATCCACTCTGTTTTGATACCAAACATCATGTAGTCTTTGAAAAACTTCCCTGTGTATTGTGACAGAATGAGAATTAAGACAAATAATATCTTAGCATCATTGTGGAAATAGGTTTGATATTGTAGTTGTTTTCAAAAGTTGCTGGGGATCCACAGGAGACCCTAAATCACACTTTGAAAACTACTGACTTAATAGCTTACAACAGTTTGCCCCATGAGTCTATAGGTTGCGTGGGTAATTCTACTGAACCTGGTAATTCAATCTGGGCTGGACTTGACTCATCTCACACAGCTTACTAATATGTTTCTAGTCAGCTATTGGGTTGTCTAAAGGCTGGCTGCTCTAGAATGATCTTGGCTAAGATGATTAGCACCTCACTCCATATGAACTCTGTACCTCTACCAAACATGCCTTGCTCTGTTTCTGTGGCAGTCGGGGAAGGGTTTCACAAGGGAGAGTTGAAGTATAAAATCACTCTTGAGTCCTAGGCTTAAAATTGTAGGCTGTCAGTTCTACCGCATTCTTTTGGTGCAAACATATTAAAAAGTCTGCTTGAACTCATGTGTGGGGAACAGATTTCACTTCTTGATGGGAGAAGTTACAAAGTCATACCAGAAATGGGGTACATACAGAGCATGAACAATACAAGACATTTTGTCAATCAGTCTTCCACAGCATCTTATATTCTCAACACAGAAACAAGGTAAACAGTTTTCTTTCCTCATCTTCAAATGATTTAACTCCACCGTGGATACTATAGAAATCTGTAGGGACATGTTAAGAAATAATACTGCTGTCACCTAAAATTCATTAGTTTGGGCTCTATACTGCAAGTGCTCAGGTAAAACCATAACCTTGGATATAACCAGGCCCTGAGAGACAGGATCACACTAATAAAATACATGATAAATTGATACTGATGACAATATTAACATTACTAATTTTTTAACTCACAATAAAAAATATAGATATTACTTGAGATGGAATTTTCTGCGAAAATAATCAGCAAAATCTCTCACTATAGTCAAGTAACACCAAGAATGTTATGAATATGCTGTCATTAATGCACTTTTACAGTGACAAGAAATAAACAAAATACATATTTGAGCATATTTCCTCCTTACACATAGACAAATATAGAAATCAGACTGTTGTTGTTCTCTGATTATCAAAATAGACAATAGAAGATCAGATAAGTAAAAATTTAACAATATAAAGCTAAGAAAGCTGTATTTAATGATAACAATTTGGGGGTTTTGGTTTTGCGTTTTCTTTTTCTAACAGAATGGAAAATGCTTAAAGCATGTATACAACATTTCTCTCCACCTCAAAGATAATCACACCATTAAGAGGAGAAATATCAAAATTGTATAGCTTGGCTCCCTTTCCTCTGGATCTGATGTTACATATTCCTCAAATGTCTAGAATAATGCAAGTAATGTAAATCAGTGACATAGTTCAGCAGTAAAATGTCAAGTACTGGTGGAGAGAGAGGAGTGTAGGCAACTAGGATAAGCCTTCCTGATATAAATAGTATTAGCTTTTACTTAGGTTCTGTCAATCGCTGCAATGTAGGAATGAAAATCCATTATTACTACATATTTTGATTTTAAAAACAAAAGAAGGTTGTCTCAGAAAGATGCCTGACTAGACACACCCAGGAGGAACATCTGCCACCAAGTGACTGGGACATAGGGCAAACTGGTACACTATGAGCATATCTTCAGAGGGAAGGCATTGAAGGTGGACAGAGGGAGGACACAGACCCTGGGCTGAAGTAGGAGGAGACTGGGAACCCTGAACAGGGCTACTTTGCACCACAACTTATTCCTGGCTCCTAACAACTCTTGAGGAATGAGTGAATTAAACAGGTGAGGAGCAACCTGCCCTCACCATAAACCTCTGGAATCCTGGCAACCAGAGATACCACAACACCCATGGACACTTGGGCTAGCAGGGAAAGCTGTGTAGAGAGTTGATAGGAGCAGGACTCTATCCTGTGCTGAACTCAGGGGGTATGGTGTGGGAACATCTGCAGTAAAACACAGCTAGGTCTGTTCCAGGGCCCCAGCCTGGCAGAGCTCACTTGCAGTGCAATGATGGAGAGTCAACCAAGGTGCTTCCCAGGGGCCCACATCATAGCTCCGTCATCAGCTGACTGTGCCTGACCATCAGAGAGCTCCACACACCAGCTCACCTGCCCCTTACCCCCACCACAGCCTCCCCAATGCTGCTTTGCCAGAACTCACTTGCCCACTGTCACTCACCCCACTGTCCTTCCAGTGTGCATGCATGCAAGTGGAACTTGTCTCCCCTTCTCTGCCAGAATATGTGTATGCATGCATCCCCTCACACTACTGCCCGCAGAGCAAACATGCACACAGAGGCTGGCAGCCATAAACCCACCAGCATCCCAGCCGGACCAATGAACGTGTAACCCACCATGCTGCCACTGCTGCTGGCATGTGCAAACAAACATGAATTCTTCTATCACCACTCAGACAAAGCACTTTCACTGGCACCATCCATTGGATTGTTACAGACTGCTGTCTGGAAACAGCTCAGTCCCTCCAGCACCACAGATCCCTAACCTTGAGGGGCCAGAGAACAAAGCTGGGAGCCTGGTATCATTCCCTCAAAGTTAGAGCACACAGCTCAAGAGTGCTGAACTAAGCCTTAGACCCCTAAAATCTTCCAGAAAGAAATCCAGTCAACTCAAACCACCTTAGACCACAATCAAACCCTCAAGGGCATCAAACAAGATAAAAACAAAACCCTTTCAAAGGATAGCAACTTCTAAGAGTGGAGGAATATCAGCCCGCAGAGATGAGAAAAAAACAGAGAAAGAACTCTAGCAACTCAAAAAACTAAAGTGTCCTCTCACCTCAAAATGACCCACACTGGTTCCCCGGCAATGGTTCTTAACAAGGCTGAAATGGCTGAAATGACAAAAATAGAATTCAGATCATGGACAGGAAAGAAGATTCAGGAGAAACTCAAAACCCAATTCAAGTATTCTAAGAGATGCAAAAATGTAAAGAGACCAAATTTATTGACTCGTTGACATCCCTGAAAGAGAGGGAGAGAAAGCAAACAACTCGAAAACCATATTGGAGGATGTGATGGTTAATATCAAGTGTCTACTAGATTTGATTGAAGGATGTAAAGTATTGTTCCTGTGTGTGTCTGTGAGGGTGATGCCAAAGGAGATTAATATTTGAGTCAATGGACAGAGAAAGGCAGACCCATTCTCAATCTGGGTGGGCACAATCTAATCAGTTGCCAATGTGGCTAGAATAAAAGCAAGTAGAAGAATGTGGAAGGACTAGACTGACTGAGTCTTCTGACATCCTTCTTTTACCTCTGCTGGATGCTTCCTGCCCTTGAACATTGGACTCCAAGTTCTTTAGCTTTTAGACTCTTGGGCCTACACCAATGGTTTGCCAGGGGCTCTCAGGCCTTCAACCACAGACTGAAGGCTACACTGTTTTCCTATTTTTGAGGTTTTGAACTTGGACTGACTTGCTCCTCAGCTTGCAGATGACTTATTGTGAGACTTCACCTTGTGATTATGTAAGTCAAAATTCCTTAATAAACTCCCTTTTATATATACATCTATCATATTAGTACTTTCTCTCTAGGGAACCCTGACTAATTCAGATTATATAACCCATGAAAATTTCTCCAACTTCACTAGAGAGGACACAATATTCAAATTCAGAAAATGCAGAGAACCCTGTGACATACTACATAAGATGACCATCCCCAAGTCTCATAGTCATTAGATTCTCTAAGATTGAAATGAAAGAAAAAAAAGTTAAATGCAGCTAGAGAGAAGGTCACTTGCAATGGGAACACCATAAGGCTAACAGCAGACTTTTTGACAGAAACCCTATAAGCCAGAAAATGTCAGGGGCCTATATTCAGCATTATTTTATATATATATGATGGAGTCTTTCTCTGTATCCCAGGCTGGAGTGCAGTGGCATGATCTCGGCTCACTGCAAGCTCTGCCTTCTGAGTTCACACCATTCTCCTGCCTCAGCCTCCCAAGTAGCTGTGACTACAGACACCTGCCACCATGCCTGGCTAATTCTTTGTATTTTTTTTTAGTAGAGACGGGGTTTCACCATGTTAGCCAGGATGGTTTTGATCTCCTAACCCTGTGATCTGCCCACCTCAGCCTCCCATTCAGCATGCTTAATGAAATTCCAACAAAGAATTTTGTATCTAGCCAAACTTAGCTTCATAAGCAAAGGGCATGTAAGATTCTTTCCAGATAAGCAAATGCTATGGGAATTCCTTGCATTGGACCTGTCTTACAAGAGGTTCTGAAGGTAGTGCCAAATATGGATAGGAAAGACTGCAACCAGATACAACAAAAACATATTTAACTACAGAAACCATTGACACTATAAAGCAACTACACAAACAAGTTTGCATAAAAACAAGCTAACAACACAATGACAGGATCAAATCTGCACATATCAGTATTAACCTTGAATGTAACCAGGCTAAAGACCTGAATTAAAAGGCACAAAGTGGCAGGTTGGATAAGGAGGCGAGACCCAATGATATGCTGTCTTCAAGAAACCCATCTCACATACAATGTCATCCATAGGCTTAAAGTTAATGGATGGAGAAAAATCTGCCAAGAAAATGAAAACAAAAAAAACAGACGTTGCTATTCTAATTCCAGACAAAACAGACCTTAAACCAAAAAAGTTCAAAAAGGCAAAGAAGTGTATTACATAATGGTAGAGGAATTAATTCAACAAGAAGACCTAATTATCCCGAAAATATATACACCCAACACAGGAGCACTCAGATTCATAAAGCAAGTGCTTAGAGACCTATGAAGAGAGTGAGATAGCCACACAATAACAGTGGGAGGTTTCAACACCCCACTGAGCACATTAAAGAGATTATTGGAGCAGAAAACTAACGAAGACATTCAGGACCTGAGCTCAACCAAATGGACCTAATAGACACCTACAGAAGTCTCCACCCAAAAACAACAGAATATACATTCTTTTCATGTGCACTGGCATATACTCTGAAATTGACTGCACAATTGGCCATAAAGCAATCCTCAGGAAAGTCTAAAAAGTAAAATCATGCTAACCACAGAATCAGACCACAGCACTATAAGAATTTAAGTCAATACTAAGAAAATCACTCAAAACTATATAATTACATGTAAATTAAACAACCTACTCCTGAATGACTTGTGGGTAAACAGTGAGATTAAGGCAGAAATCAATAAATTCTTTGAAACTTATGAGAACAAAGATACAATATACCAGAATCTCTGGGACAAAGCAGAAATAATGTTAAGAGGGAAACTTATGGTGCTAAGCACCCACATCAAAAATTAGAAAGATTTAAAATTAATAACATAACATCAGACCTAGGGGGACTGCAGAAACAACAGCAAAGTATCAAATTAGGAATTTATTTTTTGAGAGAGTAAATAAGATTGACAGACAAGTAGCTATACTAATAAAAAAGAAAGATGATCCAAATGAACACAATTAAAAATGGCAAATGGGACATTACCACTGAGCTAATAGGAAAAAAAAAAAAAAGGCAAGATGGCTGCATAGGAAAAGCTCTGGTCTGCAGCAACTAGCTAGATTAATGCAGAAGGCGGGTGATGTCAGCATTTCCAACTAAGGTACCCAGTTCATCTCACTGGGACTGGTTGAACAGTGGGTGCAGCCCAAGGAGGGTGAGCTGAAGCAGGGTGGGTCATCGCCTCACCTGGGAAGCACAAGGGGTCGGGGAACTCCCTCTCCCAGCCAAGGGAAGCCATTAGGACTGTACCATGCACTCCAGCCCAGATACTGTGCTTTTCCCATGGTCTCCACAACCCACAGACCAGGAGATTTACTCCAGTGCCCACATCACCAGGGTCCTGGGTTTCCAGCACAAAACTCTGCAGCAGTTTGGGCAGACACTGAGCTAGCCACAGGAGGTTTCTTTTTGTTGTTTGTTTGTTTATACCCCAGTGGTGCCCAGAATGCCAACAAGGCAGAATTGTTCACTCCCCTGGAAAGGGGGCTGAAGCCAGGGAGCCAAGTGGTCTGGCTTGGCAGTTCCCACCCCCATGAAGCCCAGCAAGCTAAGATTCACTGGCTTGAAATTCTTGCTGCTAGCACAGCAGTCTGAACTCTACCTGGGACACTCAAGCTTGGTGGGGAGAGGGGCATCCACCATTGCTGAGGTTTAAGTGGTTTTACACTCACAATGCAAACAGAGCTATGGGGAGGTTCGAACTGGACAGAGCCCACCACAGGTCAGCAAGGCCACTGAGGCCAGACTGCCTCGCCAGATTCCTTCCTCTCTGGGCAGGGCATCTCTGAAAAAAAGGGAGCAGCCCCAGTCAGGAACTTACAGATAAAAGCCCCACCTCCCTGGGACAGAACATCTAGGGGAAAAGGTGGTTGGGGGCACAACTACAGCAGACTTAAACTTCCCTGCATGTCAGCTCTGAAGAGAGCAGCAGATCTCCCAAGACAGCATTCAAGCTCTGATAAGGGATATACTGCCTCCTCAAGTGGGTCCTTGACCCCTGTGAATCCTGACTGGGAGACTCTTCCCAGTAGGGGCTGACAGACACTTCATAGAGGAGAGCTCTGACTGGCATCTGGCAAGTGCCCCTCTGGGATGAGTCTTCCAGAGGAAGGAAGAGGCAGCAATCTTGACTGTTCTGCAGTGTCCACCAGTGGTGCTCAGGCAAACAGGGTCTGCAGTGGACTTCCAGCAAACTCCAGCAGACCTGCAGCAGAAGGTCCTGACTGCTAGAAGGAAAATTAACAAACAGAAAGGAATAGTATCAACATCAACAAAAAAGACATCCACTCAGAGACCCCAACTGAAGGTCACCGATCTCAAAGACCAAAGGTAGATAAATCCACAAAGGAGGGGAAAAACCTGTGCAAAAAGGCTGAAAATTCCAAAAACCAGGACTCCTCTTTTCTTTCAAAGGATAACAACTCCTTGCTAGCAAGGGAACAAAACTGGATGGAGAATGAGTTTGATGAACTAACAGAAGTAGACTTCAGAAGGTGAGTAATAACAAACTCCTCTGAGCTAAAGGAACATGTTCTAACCAACTGCAAGGAAGCTAAGTTCCTTAAAAAAAGGTTAGATGAATTGTTAACTAGAATATCCAGTTTAGAGAAGAACATAAAAGACCTAATGGAGCTGAAAAACACAGCACGAGAACTTCATGAAGCATACAAAATTATCAATAGCTGAATAGATCAAGTGGAAGAAAGGATATCAGAGATTGAAGATCAACTCAATAAAATAAAGTGAGAAGACAAGATCAGAGAAAAAAGAGTGAAAAGAAACAAACAAAGCCTCCGAGAAATATGGGACTATGTGAAAAGACCAAATCTACATTTGATTGGTGTACCTGAAAGTCACGGGGAGAATGGAACCAAGTTGGAAAACACTCTTCAGGATATTATCCAGGAGAACTTCTCCAACTTAGCAAGGCAGGCCAAAATTCAAATTTGGGAAATACAGAGAACATCATAAAGATATTCCTCGAGAAGAGCAACCCCAAAACACAAAATCATCAGATTCACCAAGGTTGAAATGAAGGAAAAAATGTTAAGGAAGCCAGAGAGAAAGGTTGGGTTACCCATAAAGGGAAGCCCATCAGACTAACAGTGGATCTCTGCAGAAACCCTACAACATAGAAGAAAGTGGGGCCAATATTCAATATTCTTAAAGAAAAGAATTTTCAATCCAGAATTTTATATCCACCCAAACTAAGCGAAGGAGAAAAGAAAATCTTTTACAGACAAGCAAACACTGAGAGATTTTCTCACCACCAGGCCTGCCCTACAGGAGCTCCTGAAGGAAGCATTAAATATGGAAAGGATCAACTGGTACCAGCCACTGCAAAAACATACCAAATTGTAAAGACCATCAACATTATGAAGAAAATGCATCAACTAATGGGCAAAATAACCAGCTAGCATTATAATGGCAGGAACAAACTCACATAACAATATTAACCTTAAATGTAAATTGGCTAAATGCCACAATTAAAAGACAAAGACTTGCAGAATGGATAGAGTCAAGACCCATTGGTGTGCTGTACTCAGGAGACCATCTCACATGCAAAGACACACATAGGCTCAAAATAAAGGGATGGAGGAATATTTACCAAGCAAATGGAAAGAAAAAAAAAGAAGAGTTGAAATCATAGTCTCTGATAAAACAGACTTTAAGCCAACAGAGATCAAAAGAGGCAAAGAAGGGCATTACATAATGGTAAAGGGAATCGATGCAACAAGAAGAGCTAAGTATCCTAAATATATATGCACCCAACACAGGAGCACAGAGATTCATAAAACAAGTTTTAGAGACCTACAAAGAGACATAGTGTTGAGAAAAAGGCTGAAGCAGGGCTTGCATGTCTGATATAATGTCCAGGGCTCAGGACATAAAACCCCTTGTGACCTCTGGACTGAGTCTAGACTTGCTGACTCCTTGTTTCTAGCTTAAACTAGAAGAACATGCTCCCCATTATCTCAAGTAGCAGAATATGTTCCATATGCTTCAAAGGAAATGCTAAACCATCACAGCTGTAGATCACATGCTTGCCCTTTTGACCCCCACATTCTCACTACCTATTTCTTTGTTTGATCACCAATAAAAAGTGTGGACTTCCAGAACTCAGGGCCTTCGCCGCCTGCATACTCAAATTGGCCCCCTGGACCCACTTTCTCTCTCAAACTGTCACTTCAAATTCCTTTGACTCCACCAGACTTTATCACCCCCATGACCTGGGGTTGAGTCTGATCACCCCAACACTTAGACTCCCACATAATAATAGTGGAAGACTTTAATACCCCACTCTCAATATTAGACAGATCAACAAAACAAAATTAACAAGGATATCCAGGACTTGAAAGCTTCTCTGGACCAAGCAGATCTAATATACATCTACAGAACTCTCCACCCCAAATCAACAGAATATACATTCTTCTCAGCACCACATCCCACATATTCTAAAATTTACCAAATAATTGGAAGCGAAACACTCCTAAGCAAATACAAAAGAACGGAAATAATAGCAAGCACTATCTCAGACCACAGTGCAATCAAATTACAACTCAGGATTAAGAAACTCACTCAAAACCTCACAACTACATGGAAACTGAACAACCTGCTCTTGAATGACTACTGGGTAAATAATGAAATGAAGGCAGAAATAAAGATGTTCTTTGAAACCAATGAGAACAAAGACAAAACATACTAGAATCTCTGGGACACATTTAAAGCAGTGTATAGAGGGAAATTTATAGCAATAGATGCCAACAAGAGAAAGCAAGAAAGATCTAAAACTGACACCCTAACATCACCTTTAAAAGAACTAGAGGAGCAGGAGAAAACAAATTCAAAAGCTAGCATAAGGCAAAAAAATAACTAAGATTAGAGCAGAACTGAAGGAGATAGAAACACAGAAAACTCTTCAAAAAAATCAATGAATCCAGGAGCTGGATTTTTTAAAAGATCAGCAAAATAGATAGACTGCTAGCCAGACTAATATAGAAGAAAAGAGACAAGAATCAAACAGATGCAATAAAAAATGATCAAGAGAATATCACCACTGATCTCACAG
Organism: Mandrillus leucophaeus; assembly: GCF_000951045.1. Taxonomy (NCBI): domain Eukaryota; kingdom Metazoa; phylum Chordata; class Mammalia; order Primates; family Cercopithecidae; genus Mandrillus; species Mandrillus leucophaeus. The sequence continues at coordinate 720,366 of NW_012100532.1, read as the reverse complement.
AAATACAAACTACCATTAGAAAATACGATAAACACCTATAGAAAAATAAACCAGAAAACCAGAATAAATGGATAAGTTCCTGGACACATACACCCTCCCAATACTAAACTGGGAAGAAGTTGAATCCCTGAATAGACCAATAACAAGTTCTGAAATTGAGGCAGTAATTAATAGCCTACCAACCAAAAAAAGTCCAGGACCAGACAGATTCACAGCCAAATTCTACCAGAGTCACAAAGAGAAGCTTGTACCATTCCTTCTGAAACTATTCCAAACAACAGAAAAAGAGGGACTCCTCCCTAAC
>NW_012100532.1:716093-718481 GCF_000951045.1 Mandrillus leucophaeus | reverse complement strand
TAAAGAGCTTCTGCACAGCAAAAGAAACTACCATCAGAGTGAACAGACAATCTACAGAATGGGAGAAAATGTTTGCAATCTACTCATCTGACAAAGGGCTAATATCCAGAACCTACAAAGAATGCAAACAAATTTACAAGAAAAAAAAAACCCCCATCAAAAGGGGGCAAAGGATATGAGCAGATACTTCTCAAAAGAAGACATTTATGCAGCCAACAGACACATGAAAAAATGCTCATCATCATTGGTCATTAGAGAAATGCAAAGCAAAACCACAATGAGATACCAAGATGCCGTTTCATGCTAGTTAGAATGGTGATCATTAAAAAGTCAGGAAGCAACAGATGCTGAAGAGGATGTGGAGAAATAGAAATGTTGTTACACTGTTGGTAGGAGTGTAAATTAGTTCAACTATTGTGGAAGACAGGGTGGAAATTTCTGAAGGATCTAGAACTAGAAATACCATACAACCCAGCAATCCCATTACTGGGTATATACCCAAAAGCTTATAAATCATTGTACCATAAAGACACATGCATTCGTATGTTTACTGTGGCATTGTTCACAATAGCAAGGACTTGGAACCAACCCAAATACCCACCAATGATAGACTAGATGAAGGAAATGTGTCACATATACACTATAGAATACTATGCAGTCATAAAAGAGGATGAGTTCATGTTCTTTGTAGGTACATGGATGAAGCTGGAAACCATCATTCTCAGCAAACTAATGCAAGAACAGAAAACCATGCACTGTATGTTTCACACAAAAGTGGGAGTTGAACAATGAGAACACATGGACACAGGATGGGGAGCATCACACAGTGGGGCCTGTTGGGGTGTCAGGGTCTAGGGTAGGGATAGCATTAGGAGAAATACCTAATGTAGATGACAGGTTGATGGGTGTAGCAAACCCCTATGGCATGTGTATACCACTGTAATGGACCTGCATTTTCTGCACATGTACTCCAGAACTTAAAGTATAATAAAAAAAATTTAAAACAACAACAACAAAAACCCCTCAGAGACTACTATGCACATTTCTATGCACACAAGGTAGAAAATCTGGAAAAAAAAATATAGGTCAGTTCTGAGAGACATAACCTCCCAAATTGAACCAGAAAGAAAATGAATACCTGGAGACCAATAATGACTTCCAATATGGGATAAGTAATAAAAAGTCTATAAATCAGAAAGTCCATGACTAGATGGATTCACAGCCAAATTCTACCAATGTATAAAGAAGAGTGGTTACTATTCCTTCTGAAATTGCTCCAAAAATTTGAAGAGAAGGGACTCCTTCCTAACTCATTCTAGGAGGCTAGCATCATCCTGATACTGAAACCTGGTAGAGACGCAACGAAAACAGAAAACTTCATGACAATATCCTTGGTAAACAGATGCAAAAATCCACATCAAAATACTAGCAAACTGAATCCAGCAGCACGTCTAAAGCTAATCCATCATTATCAATCAGGATTCATCCCTGAGATGCAAGGTTGGTTCAACATATGCAAATCAATAAATGTGATTTGTCATATAAACAGAACTAAAAACAAAAATACATGATCATCTCATCAGATACAGAAAAAAGCATTCAATAAAATTCAGTATCCCTTCATGTTAAAAAATACTATGTATTGAAGGAATATATTAAAAAAAATAAGAGCCATCAAAAATTAAAATAAAAGCCCACAGCCAACATCATAATGATAAAAGCCCACAGCCAACATCATAATGAAAGGGCAAGAGTTGGAAGCTTTTGGGAACTGGAACAAGAAAAGGATACCCTCTTTCACCACTCCTATTCAACATGGTACTACAAGTATTAGCCAGAGTAATCAGGCAAAAGAAAGAAATAAAAGGCATAGGAAATGAAAGAGAGGAAGTCAAACTATCCCTTTTTACAGAGAATGTGATTTTATTCTTAGAAAACCCCATCGTCTCTTCCCCAAAACTCTTTGATCTGATAAACAACTTCAGCAAAGTTTCAGGATATGAAACAAATGTAGCAAAATCAGTAGCATTTCTATACAACAACAACATCCAAGCTGAGAGCCAAATCACGAATGCAATCCCATTTACAACAGCCACCAAAAGAAAAAAAATACCCAGAAATACAGCTAACTAGGGAAGTGAAAGACTTTCACAGTGAGAGATAAAATACTGCTCTAAGAAATCAAAGACAATACAAACAAATGGAAAAACATTCCATGCTCATAAATAGAAAGAATTGATATTTTAAAATAGTCATACTGCCCAAAGCAATCTAAAGATTCAACTATCTAATTACCAATGGCATTCTTTACAAAACTAGGGGAAAAAAACTATTTGAAAAGCCATATGAAATAAAAAAGAGCCTGCATAGCCCAGGCAATCCTAAGCA
>NW_012100532.1:712423-713953 GCF_000951045.1 Mandrillus leucophaeus | reverse complement strand
AGAAAATACGATAAACACCTATAGAAAAATAAACCAGAAAACCAGAATAAATGGATAAGTTCCTGGACACATACACCCTCCCAATACTAAACTGGGAAGAAGTTGAATCCCTGAATAGACCAATAACAAGTTCTGAAATTGAGGCAGTAATTAATAGCCTACCAACCAAAAAAAGTCCAGGACCAGACAGATTCACAGCCAAATTCTACCAGAGTCACAAAGAGAAGCTTGTACCATTCCTTCTGAAACTATTCCAAACAACAGAAAAAGAGGGACTCCTCCCTAACTCATTTTATAAGGCCAGGGTCATCCTAATACCAAAACCTGGCAGAGACAAAACAAATAAAGAAAATTTCAGGTCAGTATCCCTGATGAACATTGATGTGAAAATCAATAAAATACTGGAAACCAAATCCAGCAGCACATCAAAAAGCTTATCCACCACAATCAAGTTGGTTTCATCCTGGGGATGCAAGGCTGTTTCAAAATATGCAAATCAATAAACGTAATCTATCACATAAACAGAACCAATGACAAAAAACACAAGATTATATCAATAGACGAGGAAAGGCCTTTGTCAAAACTCAATAGTCATGCTGAAAACTCTCAATAAACTCGGTATTTATTGAATGTATCTCAAAATAGTAAGAGCTATTTGTGACAAACCCACAGCCAATATCATACTGAATGGGCAAAAACTGGAAGCATTCCCTTTGAAAACTGGCACAAGACATGGACGCCCTCTCTCACCACCCCTATTCAACCTAGTATTAGAAGTTCTGGCCAGGACAATCAGGCAAGAGAAAGAAATAAAGGGTATTCAATTAGGAAAAGAGGAAGTCAAATTGTCTCTGTTTGCAGATGACATGATTATATATTTAGAAACCCCATTGTCTCAACCCAAAATCTCCTTTAGCTGATAAGCAACTTCAGTGAAGTCTCAGGATACAAAATCAATATGCAAAAATTACTAGCATTCCTATACACCAATAACAGACAAACAGTGAGCCAAATCATGAGTGAACTCCCATTCACAATTGCTATGAAGAGAATAAAATACCTAGGAACACAACTTAAAAGGGATGTGGAGCCAAATCATGAATGAACTGCCATTCACAATTGCTTCAAAGAGAATCAAATACCTAGGAATCCAACTTACAAGGGATGTGAAAGACCTCTTCAAGGAGAACTACCAACCACTGCTCAGTGAAATAAAAGAGGACACAAACACATGGAAGAACATACCATGCTCATGGATAGGAAGAATTAATATTGTGAAAATGGCCACACTGCCCAAGGTCATTTGTAGATTCAATGCCATCCTCATTAAGCTACCAATGACTTTCTTCACAGAATTGGAAAAATCCTGCTTTAAAATTCATATGGAACCAAAAAAGAGCCTACATTGCCAAGACAATCCTAAGCCAAAAGAGCTGGAGACATCATGCTACCTGACTTCAAACTATACTACAAGGCTACAGTAACCAAAACAGCATGCTACTGGTACCAAAACAGAGATATAGACCAATG
>NW_012100532.1:698891-709383 GCF_000951045.1 Mandrillus leucophaeus | reverse complement strand
AAAAACAGACACATAGACCAAGGAACAGAATAGAGATCCCAGAAATAATGCTGCATAGCTAAAACCATCTGACCTTGAACAAAGTCTACAAAAACAAGCTATGGAGAAAGGACTCCCTATTCAACAAATGGTTCTGGGATAACTAGCTAGCCATATGCCAAAAACTAAATATAGACACCATATACAAAAATCAACTCAAGATGATTTAAAGACTTAAATGTTAAACCTAAAACAATATAACTGTAGAAGATAACCTAGGAAATACCATTCTGGACATAGGACTTGGCAAAGATTTCATGACAAAGATGCTAAAAACAATTGCAACAAAAACAAAAATTGACAAATTGGACCTAATTATACTGAAAAGCTTCTGCACAGTGAAAGAAACTATCAACAAAGTTAAACAACCAACCAAAAATAGTAGAAAATATTTGCACACTATGCATCTAGCAAAAGTCTAATATCCAGAATCTACAAGGAACTTAAACAAATTAATAAGCAAAAACAAAAACTCCATTATTTAGTGGGCAAAGGACACAGACACTTTTCAAAAGAAGACATACACGTGGCCAACAAACATACGAAAAACTGCTCAACATTACTAATAATTAGAGAAATGCAAATCAACCTCACAATGAGATACCAACTCACGCCAGTCATAATGGCCATTATTAAAAAGTCAAAAAATGACAGATGCTGGCAAGGTTGCAGAGAAAAGGTAACGCTTGTACACTGTTGGTAAATGTAAATTAGTTCAGTCATTGTGGAAAGCAGTGTGGCGATTTCTCAAATATCTCAAAATGGTAATTCTACTGTTCAACCCAGCAATCCTATTATTTGGTATATACTCAAAGGAAAATAAATCATTCTACCATAAAAACACAGATATATTCATTGTGGCACTATTCTCAAAAGGAAAGACATGGAATAAATCTAAATGTCCATCAATGGTAGAATACATGAAGAACCTTACACAGCCATAAAGAATGAGTTTATGTCCTTTGCAGCAACACAGATGGAGATGGAGGCCATTATACTAAATGAACCAACACAAGAACAGAAAACCAAATACCACCTGTTCTCACTTGTAAGTGGGAACTAAACATTTAGCACATATGGACACAGATAAGAGAACAACAGAAACTAGGGCCCACTTGAGGTGTACGATAAGAGAAGGGTGAGGATCAAAAAACTACCTATCAGGTGCTATGCGTATTACCTGGGTAATGAAATAATCTCTACACTAAACTCCAGTGACACACAATTAACCTATGAGACAAACTTGCACATGTACCCCTGAACCTAAGATAAAAGTTAACAAGTAAGTATATAAATAAATAAAATGGAATAAAGTAAAAACACAAGAGAACTCCAGATACTTATCTGAAATTGCTCCATTTTTGCATATTGTGTAGACCACATTAATGCTGCTAGAATGTTGATTTCCCTTCTGGTTGCTATTTTTGTGAACCTTACATCATTGAACATTGCAGGTGTTGCAATAAAATTCCTATTTTTCAGGTCTTTTTCCAACTGATATATTTCTTTGTTATTGATGTTAATATATTCATGCATATTCATAATCTAGTCTCTTTAAATATTTATGTAATATTTTGCTCTCATGCATTAAAGTGTAAGAACAACGTAAGCAAATTTAACTGAAATAAATACCACTATAAAAGGTCAGCAAAACCAGATAAAAAGAATGCAGTAAAGACAGAAATAATGTTTTATATAAATTTCTATGCACACCATTTTGGCCGTCGTTTCACTTGGTTTATCCCACTGTGACCCTGAAAATTAAATGTTGGATGTGAATCTACTATTCACTCAGTTATTATTGGTTCCTACTTAACCTCTTACCACACTGTGATTCTAGTGCTTAAGATGCATGTATTTCACACATGATGTTGCAACCTGAGTTGATTTTTTTAGAAAAAAACACAACTATTCATAATGTGAAGAGAACCACTGACTATGATAGATTTAATTTGAGAAAGAATGTCAATATTAAGTGTGGCACCAACATGCTATTACTCCCATATTTGATTATACATGTTTTATGCTTTTGTTGGTGACTAAATGTAATGGTTACAAGAAACACTGTTACCGTAGACTCTAAGTACAATTTTGCATTCTTTCAAATATACTACATCAAACTTCAAGAAACCTCTGGCTAGTTTTTGTCCTATCAATAACAAATTAAATTGGTCACTTGGATTATTTTGGCATTGAACTTTTCTTCTGCATAAAGTTGTAATTGAACTAATAATCTTTACTTTTTTTCTGGCTTCATTATTCTGTGATTATCAGTTTTAGCCCATTTCTCATAATTTAATAAAATTTGCTTTGAACTATTGAGTAAATGACAAACATTTCCTTCTGGATTAGAATATAAGTAATATTCCATTGGGAAACAATGCATAAATATTTATAACATCTAATGAAATTTCAATCTTGCCTCTTTAACCTTGTTTTAAAAACTCCCAATCCAATGTTTTACAACTAATAGATTTCTCAACAAGTTCTTGATACCAGTAAACGTTTTCACTGTTTATTATTGTTAGTCTTTGATACAAGTGTACCAGTGAACCTTTTCATTTAATGTGTTTTATCTCATGTAACAGTCTGTAAATGTAGTCATACTCACTAATATTAAGTCATAGTATAGACATCATCTCATATTTAGTCTATAAAGTGAAGAATTCTGGCATAGACTGTCATCTTTTCAATTCCACAATTATATTGATTTCAACTCCAGTGTCATTCTATACACATAAGCATCATACAAATTGTTCACATGAATTTTTTTAACCAGTTGGCATGAGATTCCAAGATGTGCAAACCTAAGTACAAATTTTACTCTGACTTAACAGTTGTATCTACGTGGGAAAATTATTTCAATCTCTGAGACGCCTGTGTCTCTCTTGTAAAATGGCACAACTCACACGTATTGCCATCTCTTTTCTTCCTTCATTTATAAGTCTTTGTCATGAAATATGGTATTTCCACTACAGGGAAAAAAATGTGCTTGATGTCATTTTTACCTGATTTTTAATGTGCTCTTTTTAATAGGCACAACAAACATTTGTCCAAGTCAATTGCTACTTCTTGTTAAGAAACTTAATGTTTATTATTAAATGACTGTTTCTTTTCTTTCTTTTTTTTTTTTTTTTTTTGAGACGGAGTCTCGCTCTGTCGCCCAGGCTGGGGTGCAGTTGGGGTGCAGTGGCCGGATCTCGGCTCACTGCAAGCTCCGCCTCCCAGGTTTACGCCATTCTCCTGCCTCAGCCTCCGAGTAACTGGGACTACAGGCACCCACCACCTCGCCCGGCTAGGCTAGTTTTTTTGTATTTTTTAGTAGAGACGGGGTTTCACCGTGTTAGCCAGGATGGTCTCGGTCTTCTGACCTCGTGATCCGCCCGTCTTGGCCTCCCAAAGTGCTGGGATTACAGGCTTGAGCCACCGCGCCCAGCCGTATAAATGACTGTTTCTATACTGTCCCTCCAAATACGGTTTTATGTAATAAAATTAATCCCCAGACACTTTCTCATCTGTAATAATTATACTTTCACAGTTGTTTTTAATGTTCTTGAATTACATACATTCATCAATGAATAAAGAGAAAACCCTGAGACAGGATCTAATTGCAATATATCTATCCTGTAAAGTTCCTCATTAGGTATAAATAAAGTGTCCTCACTCATATCATGGGCAACGGTATTAAATTAGAAGAGTGGCTCCCTCCTCGCTGAAGAAAATGAAAAGTGACTCCCTCCTCGCTGAAGAAAATGAAAATAGAGAAAATAATAATTTATAATGGTCTAGAAATATTTAAGCGGGTTCTCCTCTCTACTTTTTTGGGTAGATCCAGCCTCCTGACATTTTCTTTAAGGCAGGAAATTGTGATTAAGGAAAGAAGCTGAAAGGGAAGTTTGTATTCTCATTCTCACACTGTAAAAAGATTTTACTCTGCTAGTTTTTAGCAAGTTAGATCTCTGTCCAACCAATTTAAATAAGTTTATATGTATTTAAATGTACTATTTAAAAAGCATAGTAAGGTCAGTAGGGCATTAGCAACCTTTCTGTTATAGTTTTTCTCATAAGTGAGAGCAGATCCAGCCCTACACTCAAATTGGCTGCATACTGATGTTTAGTGCTCCTTTCTTTCCCATGACTCGTTCTAGATTTCGACTCTGTCCTTTTTGATCCGATATTGACATATAACAAGTTTTAATGAAAATTAGAAGCATGTAAACTTCTTACATAGAGCCTGACACATACTAAAAGTTAAATATGCTGGTTATATATATATAATACTGGAGATCATCAGGCTTTACTGCTTATACTATTGTCCATTAAATAGCATCAGGCATTTACTATGTTTTGTCTTTAATCATTTCAGTCTTTTATAAATATCAGCCATAAGACCATCTCGATAATAAATACTGCAAACAATAATTAGAAAATAGAAAAGATAGTGCATACTACCCCAGTTTGAATGATAAAGCAATAAAATAGTAAGCACAATAATTACATGTACAGTGAAAATATAGATAATAGGAATATGTAATGTGAGATCTTATATCATTTCTTAGTTATAATATGGATTCCCCCACTTATTTTCTTTCTCAGTGCTTTTGTTTTAATAAGGTAATCCTACCCCCAATATTTATAATCTCTAGGAACCAGGATCAAAACCTAACCTGTATTTTTCCACACAACATAGCTGACAGAATGGCAACATAGTGTCTTACTAACAGAAACAATTTCCTTGACGTTCTACTAAAGGTTTCTCAAATTTTAATTAAAGAGATGACTCTGTCTGTGTTCTCAAATGGTAAAATTTATCAATTAAAATTCTAATCAAAACTGTTAGGGAACATTTCTGAGGTATACCTGGGCCTAATTTCTTGCCTTCAGTGAGCCCAGAGTTTACCAGGGAAAAAAAAGTTGTGTACAGAAATAAGGGGAAGAAAGTGTTAAAGATGATGTGATGGACAAGCTGCAAGTTAGACACCAGACCCCAAAGAAGTACTGACCACTTCTTACTTATAGGAGAGAAATCGGCAATACTTCATAGTGAGAGCATCACTTGCCCTGCCACGATGAAGAGTTCAGGGTATGTCAGCAGACAAAGGGCATGGTGTTGCAATGGAATGCTGCCAATTACTAGGGCAAGAGAAAGTAATAGGAGCTTTTAATAACAATGAAAAAGATTTTGCACTTTTTGCCATCAGCAGATGGAATCTTGGAATGTCTCATGCTTGGGAAGGACATGGTCAGATTTGTTTTAAGAACGACTGTGCAGAGGAGTGTGGCAAAGGGATCCAGAAGATGCAAGGTATTATTCAGAAAAGGTAGTTGATGGAAGATTTAACAGCATGTGTTTGATAATTTTTTGACTCGATGCCCTTGATTTTCAAAGGCTGGAGAATGTATACAACGTAGGTCAATGTAAAATGTATAAAATACAATATGATGTTGATGATAAGCTATTATGATCTATAATATTTTATACTGATGATAAATAATTACTGTATATATAAAATATTTTTTCTAGGAAAAATGAAATGATTATGGATCATCACTGTTATTTCAACGATGAATTTAGCAAAGTGAAGTGAACTTTAGAAATTAGTCAGATCTCTGGAAAATTATAGTAAAAGCTATAATGAGGGCCATGGGGCATTGAAAGCTTTTGAACTATTTGATAAACCGTGAAATATTAAATTATGCTTAACATATTTCAGCATTACATGTATTCACATAAACTCCAAAATGTGTCTTTAAAATGGATAATTTCCCATTAACCAAACTATTTTAACTGGACCACAATTCTTAATCAGATAAAATACAGTTATAATGTGCAGTATATAATGACCTATACTTCATGTTAATGTTTTTCATCATATTAATTTCATGAAAAACCACGTATATTTTAAAATAAATTTTTTCTATTCTGTTCTCTGGGCCAGAAATATAGTACATCATATTATAATATTTGATCTAAACAATTAAACATTCAATATTAGAGTAGCCAATAAAACAGAAAATTATAATTTTCAAAATGAAAATGTAATGAAATTACTTAAAATATAAAAATTTTTAATTAGGTTTAAATAATGCTTTATGCTAGGATATTTTAACTTAGTCACAGCCATTGTCTTTGAGAAAACATGGAATACAGCAAAAGTTTAGTTATCAGAAGAGACAACAGCCAGGAAAACCCCATGAATATGCTTCCCAGAGGTCTCCAGGTAGCCCTTTCCTCTTCTATTATGATACTGTTACATTTGGTTTGCTTATGAAGTGAGGTACACTGTGATAGTGAAAAATTCATTATTTCCTGAAGATTTCCTAATAATGATTCATTGTAGTTATGTGTTGTCACTATTTTTCCTTTTAGAATATGGACCTACTTATAGTATACTGAGAACTGGTTAATAATGAGTTTGGAAATTAAATCCAAATAGATTGCAACAAGTGTATTTTTCATAAGGATTACCTTCCACTTAATAAATGGTATCATACACAAATGCTTCACTGTTGCTACTTTAATTGAAAAGGATCCCTTTTAGTAATCCTCTGGACTCTAGAGAAATTATACACACATAAATTGGAAGAGCTGAGAAAGCTTATTTAACTAAGCTGTCAACAGCAATATCTCAGATCTGCTTAAATTTACTGAGGGAAGATCTATTTGAAATGCAGAAAATAAACACTGAACCACTTGTAATGTTACAGTCAATGCAGAAGAATATATTACAAGACTAAGGGGAGCTGGAAGTAGCTCTCATAAATGAGACTACCTTTTGACCCATCAATTTTACTAATATGTTTATATCAAAAAATTAGGCACAAAGATATCTTATACAAATTTTAATTGTATCATTTTTGTAAGGTAATATTTGGAACTAAGGGAGTGGGTTAAATAAATACATGTTTCAACTAGACTATTCAGCAGTTTGAAAGAGTAAAGTGAACCTGTTTGTGCTGATATGAAAAGATTTTCAAGATATAGTGAAATAAACGAAAACATGATATGGTTCAACGTATGTGTTATTTTTAAACAAGTGTGTGTGTGTGTGTTTAGTATTTGTGTGTGCATCTGTGTGTGTATGTGCACACAAATGCACAGAAAAGGTCCCAAAAAACAAATTGTAGCAGTAAAGGTAATCAGTAGTAGGAATTACAGTGATGGGAGTAGAGGAGAATATTCAACTGCTTCTATTTTTTCTACATTCTTGCATTGCTTTTGTAATTAAAAATAAAAGTAAAATTATTCTTATTTTATATCCCCACTTCTTATGAATAGGACTTGGACACTTACTTTGTTACCACAGTATTTTTAAAAATTTTGGTGTTAGCAAGAATATGAAATTTCAGGACGGATGACATAAATACACCATCATAACTGCAGGATGTATCTACAGTATTACAAGCATTATAATGTATCATTGTATATTCACTAATATTGAACCATTTATCAGATTAAAAACATATATGTATGTATATATCAAGAGCCCTAAGCATTAAGATTGAGTTGTTGATTAATTACTTTCATTATTTGAAGAGAGACAACATAGCATGATGTCCAACACCACAGTCTGGGGAGTCAGATACACCTCGTCCCAATAGTTATGAAATCCTGGAAAAGTTCATTAAACATCCCCTAAAGCCTCATTTTGTCCTTGATAAGTAAATAGATATGATAATATCTAGTAATTGGAGTCCTAGGAGGATTAAAATAGATAATGCATGTAGAGAGTCCCACAGCCTATCATAAAATAATTTCCCTTAGAATTTAGAATTTTAGTGTTTCTTCATAGCTCTTATTAATAGTCTATTCTTCCTATCTTTAAAAGTTATAAATATTTGAAACAACATATAAAAATATTGTTTTATGGGTTTTTCAACAATGGATAAATTTTTAAAACTGTTTAATTCTCTCATGACATCTTTAGTTATTGAATATAGAAATTTAAGTATTTTAGTATGAGACAGCTAGGGGATAGTCATAGAGAAATATATTTTATGTCATTCTTTCATTTTAGTTGCTTATCTACATAATGCCATGAATCAATGATGTTTCGATTACACAAGGGAAATAATGCAAAATAGATTATAAGATTGAACATAGGAAAATTGATTTTCACTGTTGAAATTATTAATTTCTTTCTAGAAAGAGTTTTTCATTGCAGATTTTTATTGTGCTCTCAAACCATAACTTCTTTCCTAATCGATAAAGTAATTTATACCATCAGGGAAATTAAAAAAAAAAGATATACTGAAATGTTGGTATAAAAATTATGTTTAGGGACCTGGTAATAAATCTAGGTTATGTCTATTTTAAAATTCAGTTATTTCTTTATAAAAATCACTTGATAATTTACTTAAAGGAATCTGTGACCAACAGGAAAAGACAACATTTGAATTCCGGTTTCATCTTAAGTAAGCCAAATGAATCAAGATTGTCATACAGTTGTTAATATAACAAGGTTTAATCCTAAACTTCAGTCTGAAAATAGAAAAAAAAAAAAAAAAACTAGTTCGGGTATTTGAAATGTTTAAGATTTGATAACTCGAAAAACGGGAATTGACACTTTAAAATGCATTTTTTAAATGTTAATTATACCATTACGATAAATGTCCTTAGAACACAGATACTTATTCTTCACATTTGACCATTTGACTATGGAAATTACTCCTTCAATCTCATTGGGAGCATGTTGTAGGATAGTTAATGACATTTTTCTTCTTTTATCTGAATTATCGCCAATGACATCTTTCTTCTTAAACCTGAGTTACCAACTTGAGTCAATCTGAAATTACTTGTCATTCATGCACTATGATGTACAATTCTGTGGCCTGATTTGTCAATTCAGATGTTAGAGTGCAGCTTTAAGAGTCTTTATATAAATGAAAATTATATCTTCTATAAAATCAATATAAGAGCAGTAATTTTACAAAGTACAAAGGGAAAGAAGTAAAACCCTGTTAGGCTTGGAAGACAATTTTTGACTTTAGATCTAGTCCCTTCTAGAATTTTTGCTCTATATTTTTTGCATAATTTTGATAGTATATACAGAATTTTAGGGCTTTTTCAAGTGCATTTTTCTAAATATAAGCTATATGCATATTTTTTAATAGAAAAAATTATTAATTGAGAAAAGACAAAAGTAAGTGTCAAAAGTAAAACCATTATTCTATTCTGTATCCCTGTTTAGCATTATTTACCCATATACAGAGTAGAATGATGATTATCTGAAGCTGGAAAGAAGGGATGGTTAATGGATATATACATAATTTAAAAATTACAAAATATAGAAAGGTATAAAGAAAAAAGTAACAAACATCCATAATTGTACAAAATGCATACTATTGATATGTCATTGTAGTTCTTTAGTCTTTCTCTGTATACATTTTTTCATAGTTAAAGTTTTACATATTAAACATATAAGAACATTAGAGGTCTTAAATGCGAGATAATATGTGGAGGTTTTTTTTGATACATATTATACTTGTTCATTCAGGAAGAATTTTAAAGATAAATTAAAAAATCATTTCTCAAGTTTCTCGACATGGAAGTGACCTTTAAATTGCCCAGCTCAGCTCTAACTTTCTAAATGGGATAAAGAACAAACACTTTGTAATTATTCTTATAAACTACAAACCATGCAAATATTATAGTCATTTTCAGTAAACTCATGAATGGAAAAAAAAGCTAGTTACTGCTTCAAGTGGCTACAAACAACAATATTATGTGTTCTATTTGAAGCTTAGATGCAGTTTTATTATATGTATATAATAATAAATATTTCTATAATATAAACATATAATTACATAAGTATTTATATAACATATATAATATATTTTGTGATTCTACAAAATTTGAAGTTACAAAACAGGAACCAAGCTTAATATAAAGTCTTAAATAGTACTTAATATAAAAATCTAGCTTCACCGCTTGGCTTTAAAAACAACCTGAGGATACCTAAATCCTACTGGTTTCTTGAATCTGGAATCAAAATTAAGTAAGAAAAAACTGCAGTCACTTTTCACCATAGTCTCTCCATTCTTGGTTCTTAATTCATCTCTAAAATGACTTGGTGGAAATTTTAATTATTTTCTAAAGAGGAAAATAAATCAATACTTTATTTCTGAAGACCTTACCTATCAGAAAAAAAAAAAAAATTACTTTGCCTCTGCAAAATAAAGAGAACTTTTGTGAACTACAATTATGGAACAATAACATAACATTTCCCTTCAAAAATTTCAAGGTATTTTCTTATTATCTTCTCATTTAATAAAACTATTACCGAATATAAATCTGAAACCAGGTTGTTCATTTTGTTTATCATGAGCTCTATAATGCATTAATTTATACTATTTCCACTTAGATGGTGGTGAGATTTTACGAAAACAGGAAATATCAACAACTTTATAATATAGAAATGTTACACTCCTTATGTCACTTTTTTTTTTTTTT
>NW_012100532.1:692178-693641 GCF_000951045.1 Mandrillus leucophaeus | reverse complement strand
AGGATGGTCTCGATCTCCTGACCTCATGATCCGCCCGTCTCGGCCTCCCAAAGTGCTGGGATTACAGGCTTGAGCCACCGCGCCCGGCCAAAAGTGTTTTTTTTTTAAGTATTTTCAAATTTAAGAAGATCAGAATCCAAGGGGAAATAAGACATACAGATGACAATTCTAAGAAGTAGAAAGTATTAAGGAAACTAAGAGATGTACAGATAAAATGGTACGAGTTCAAAAAAATGAACAACAACTTCTGACTGAAAATAGGCTTCAGAGGCATCTTCAGTAATAAGGTAACATTTTGCTGACTTAAAAATTAACTTTTAAAATGAGAGAATTGATAAAAGAAGAGAGCAAATCCCTGGATATTAAAATGAGAGACAAATGTGGAGAACATTAGTGTTCTTAAGCTAATGCACAGAAATGTAGCACACCTAAGGTGGAAAGAAATTGTGTAGAAAAACCTGTCTGCATACCAAAAAAAAAAAAAAAAATGTACACGTAGGCCTTTGAGAATGAATATACACTGTGTTGCACTAATAACATCCTTCTCAGCTTTACGTGCTTCTAAGTAGTTGAATCCCTAAATTTTTCTAATCAGGAGTGGGGAATCTAGAACTAACATACAGATTGGTGTTTTACTTCTGTGTTAAGTGTCCTTACCTTGAATACAGGACTGCTACCACTCAATTCTGAATTGCAAAGGTTAGTCCAACAGAACTTTCCTAGATATCTGTTGCATTGTCCCAGGAGACACATTCAGGCACAGGGATGATAACATTGGTATCAGGAAAATGCACAGCTTCCTTGGAACTATCCTGTCTGCACAAAATATTAGTTTCCACAGCTTGGGTCTGGCTTTAACCAGGGCTTTTGCCAAACAAGTCCAAGTCCTGGCAAGGTCATTCTATCTCCCTCTGGTTCCATATAGATAATTGAAAATCTTCTGGCTCTGAAATTTCACTGGGATAGGTCATTTCAACCCTGTGACAAAACTTGATGACACAGGAACATCGCATTTGTCTTTTAGAGTAGTGTCCTAATAAACTGCATTAGTGTTTCCTTCTAGAAAAAAAATTGGCCCAGTTGAGTACATTTAGTTGATATGTGATGACAATTCATCAAAGATTTGGGGCTCCATTCCCAAAAAAGGGTAATTACTTTTAAGTTATGCTTGATTTCTTTTTTTCCTATTCATCCTACAAGCAAATCTCAGTCCTTGCCTATTCTATGTGAGCCACCTGGAAATTATGAATAATTCCACTGGCGTTCAATGTGAAATAATAGTCGGTTAGGCACTGTGCATGAGAAAGGAATGTAGCCCATTTATTTGGAATTGTATACTTACTACCACTCACCTACCAGCTTCAAGTATCCAAAACACAGGGATGTTCAATTGTGCAGAACCTCAAAGAAATAAAAGTAATTGATCAATAGCCCTTGAATGTGCTTACTCGCTTTGCATTTAC
>NW_012100532.1:686942-690683 GCF_000951045.1 Mandrillus leucophaeus | reverse complement strand
TTTTTTTTTTTTTTGCCATACTCTTACCCTGGGGTCTTTCCCACTCTTGTCTTACTCCCTGTCTGCCTTCATCTCCTCTATGTAATATTCTCTGAAAACAGCCAAGTCCCCAGTAGAAAAGTACCTTATTTCCCTGTTTTATGTTTCTATTATAACCTGTGCATTTTTGTAACATCATGTCTCTAACACTTTGTGAATCTACTTTTGGGCACATTTACCTTCCTTTTGCCTTGCATTAGACATTACTGCAAGAACAGGGACTTACTTTATTTTAGAGACAGAGTCTCAGTCTGTCACTCAGGCTGAAGTACATGGCACAATCATGGCTCAACCTTGAACTCTTGTGCTCAAGTGATCCTCTGTCATAGCCTGTCGAGTATCTGGGACTACAGGTGTGCACCACTATGAGCAGCAATTATTTTTTATCATTTTTCATAGAGATAAGTTCTCACTATGTTGCCCAGGCTGGTGTCAAGCTCCTGGCCTCAAGTCATCCTCCCACCTCAGCCTCCCAAAACACTTAAATTACAGATGGTGAGCCAGCAGGACCAGAAAGAACATGGACTTTAAATTAATATTTACTTTTCTTTTTAGCACAATGCCATGTGCATAGTAGGGCTTCAGTAAGTGCAGAAAGAATTAAGGCAATGCTTAATGTCTTGGGCAATACAGACTGAGTAACCATTTAAAATGTTTTTAAAAATTCTTCATAACAGCTATCAGGAAAGTATTAAAAGCATTTCTAGCCACAACATGTGTTTATACTGTACTTCCTCTGTAATATTGTTCTGTTCTAGTTAAGCTGCATATTAAATTGCAGTCATTGTGCATAGCACAGGTATCTGGTACCTAGTATAAACTCATTAAATGTTTGAGTGAAATAATAAATGAATGGTAATGATTTATCAGTAACAAAATTCTTATTATTTTTAGAATTTAATAACAAGCTTAGGAAAAACAACACTTAAACAGGAAAATAATTTGTAATCTGAGCATATTACTTAAATGTAAAAATATATTAATACATGCATTAAATCTGCCCAAATTTGTTATTTGGTACTACCAAATTCAAGTTAGTTTACCTGATCTATTATTATATGAAAAATGTACAGTGAAAATGTGGGACAATATTATCGAGACAATATATTATTGCCTTTTATACTATACTAGTGGTTGTACATAAACGCTTATACCATCCTTTAAGGAAAAATAATCATCTTAAGTATTATGTCTTAACATTAATGGTGGAAACATGATTGCTACTGTTCTTCAATATTATTTGCTTAACCAATTTTTAACTTGACTTTGAAGCACCTAATAGTTATCTCTCTGATAAACTCTGTGTAGACTAAGATGTGTAAAACATCAGAGATTTATTTACAAAGGCCTGTGTTGAAACCAAATTGCTGTTTATCATACATAGGTATGACAGCATACTTGCTATCTATTACACTGGGGCACACCACTAAACTTATCTTAGTTCAGTTTGTATTTGTAGTGTAAGAATATTCATGAATATATTTTTACCTACCTCATGAGTTTTATGGAGGATTTAACAAAGCATGTTTTATAGCCCTTTGAAAGACTTAAGTTATTTTCATCATCATTGTCACTCTTATCTTCCCCACCACAAATCAAAACAGTGTTCACAGTCATAACTTTTCTCAGAACGAGTTAATTCCTGTTCTCTTGCTGATGTAGTTAGTTCAATGTTTGCTACTACTGATTCTATTCTAACCAAGCCTTTTTTTAGCTCACAGAAAAAAAAAAAAAAAAAGAAATATTTAAGAGAATGATAGTGTAAAAAAGAAGTTGGTAAATAAATTACAACATAACTTGTCTCAATTAACTTTAATATTGGAAGAGTTTACTGTCCCTTCCCAATCCTCATCTCAACTTTTATTATTTCTGTAATCACTGGCAGGAAATCTTGATCCTGTCAATGCCATACGTTTTCTATTTACGTTGAAGCTTAAAGTGAAACTTAATGTAAATCTTGCTGGACATCATTGTGGGATACTCTAGCCTCTCTCTCTCTCTCTCTCTGTCTCTCTCCTTATATATATAATATGTTTTCTATTTCATTACCACCTATACTATAGATGAACATACAACTTGGGACTGTAAAAAAATATGAAACAGTGAAACAATTACATGTGCTCCTATCAATATCTGAGATTTTGTACACAATGTAATTATAAATATGTTTCAGAAAAACTTTTCATTTTTCTGGCTTTCTGAAGATTTTGCTATGTCAGCAACATTCTTTCTGTTTGTCAGAAAGTACTGAATACTGCCCTGAGGGCATACGCAGCCTTCCACAAAGCAAAGTTGAAAAACAAGTTGGGCAAGCATTTAAAAAAGCAAGCAACGCAAGTCAGATACATACAGTGGACCATGTCAGACAGATGAAGAGTTGACTGCAACACTTATGTTTTCCCTGACTTGAGGTTAAGTGTTGAATACCAGCCCTTATGATTTGGGGAATGTAATTTACTGTTGCATTCTGTTGATTTTAAAATAAATAATTAAATAAAATACTACAGTGTAGTGCCTTGGGGTAGATTAACGTTACCACTTTCATTTAGATGGGTAGAATTTTGTTTTTCTTCTTTCCTACTTTTACATAGGGCCACAGAATAGTTTGCACTGAGGAAGAGCAACCTTGAAGAGCTGAAGGAAAAGAATTGAGCCCATTAATGTTTGGTGGTTTGTTGCATATAATCCAAGTAACACTCCAGAAACCTGAGGAATTTGTGATTACATGCACAGTCATATGCATTCTAAGCAAAGCACTCTACAGTGTAATAATTCACTTGTCATTGCATATCAGCATCAATTCCTTAATAAGTGAGCATTTTTCTGGAGTTGATGAAAGCTAACAAGTTCCCACACATTATCTTCCCAAGAAGAAATGTAATAACATTTGTATAGCTAATACTTTATCTGCCTTCATGAACAATGATTAGAGGTAAATAATAGAGATTCATTGTGTTCCAATGGCAAATAGAATAGTTAAAAATGTTATTTCTCTACATATATATGTATATGCATGAGGCAGTGAAGACAAGTAGATGGCCCAGCAGATTCCAAAAATACCTATCCCTAAATTGTGAGACTCCTCAAACTTTATATCATATATGAATTTTGATATTAGACAGATTAGATTACATGTCTGAGTTTCCCCCAGTACTCAGTTTTGCTGTTAATCTTCTAATTGTACACAGTGTCAATATTTTTTTCTGCTACATTTTTAGTATCTTAAAATATTTTTATTTATAGCAGTTAAAAGATGTTTATATTTATTACATAATTTAACAAGCGGCATTATCCTCACTTCTCACTTAAATAAGTTATAAACAAATAAAGAGAAATGTATGGTACCTTCTTAGTAGACAAAGTTAAGTTTGATATGCTCATTTGTGATTTTTCAATTAAAGAGCCCCAAAATAACATACAGATCTGGGTTATATCAGGGAAAGTCTTAAGCAAGTTTTCAAGGGGTGCTGTGCTGTAAATAATAAATACAAATCTTCATGGCTGATAGTTTGTCATATAGCTCCACGTTCAAGATTCCTGCAATGTAAACACACACACACACACACACACTCTCATACAAACACACACACACACTCAAACCAGAGTGGTAGCTGTAATCTTTTTAAACACTCCCCTATGTACTCAAGTGATATAATAAAAGTGTTTTTTTTGTTTGTTTTTTTTTTTTTTTTTTTTTTTTTT
>NW_012100532.1:644688-685377 GCF_000951045.1 Mandrillus leucophaeus | reverse complement strand
TCCAAAACACAGGGATGTTCAATTGTGCAGAACCTCAAAGAAATAAAAGTAATTGATCAATAGCCCTTGAATGTGCTTACTCGCTTTGCATTTACAAAATATGTGAGATTATATACAAGTAAGGCACTAAATGAAAGCACTTTAAGGTCATTAAAAATCAGAGGGAACTGTTGGAGTTGACAGCTCAGATCCTGAGTCACCATCTTGAAACTCTCTATACGAAGCTGCTAAGGATTTTTATTTCTTCCTCCAGTTATTGCAGCAATTGCTAAAACTCCTGTCTCAAGCAATCCAAGACTTACTGTGGTGGCAACTGTGCAATGTGCTTCTTCCAGCCAGGTGGATTTGGGCAAAGGTTATACTTAATCTGGATAAATTTCAGTGTCCTGACACAAAGGATGCCAGACCTCTGCCTTCCATACAGTCAAGATGGGAGATGCTCACTCACAGTGCATTCATAGCTGGTCCTCCAGTTCCTCCTCAAAGCCCAGCTGATTGGCATGACCACAGCACAAACAGCTTGTTGGGAGGCAGCAAAGGGAGACAGTGCTAGAAGTACTCCAGTTTCCAGGACACTGGGCCCCAGTTCCTTTTTTTTATTTCCCAGAAGAAAAAAAAAAAAATTGCGCGCGCACGCACACACACACGTTGGTGCAAAAGTAATTGCGCTTTTTCCACAATTACTTTTGCACCAGCCTTACTATTATTTAATATAACTACTCTTATTATTACAAAACAGAATAAACTTTGTTTATTTCACATCAGAAGTGAAAAAAACAGAAGTAGGACACAGAGGCCAGGTGTGGTGGCTCACACCTTTAATCCCAGTACTTCAGGAAGCTGAGGCTGATCACTGGTGCTCAGAAGTTCAAGACCAGCCTGGACAACATGGCAAATCCCTGCCTCTCCAAAAAAAAGAAAAAGAAAATGAAAAATAAAGAAAAATTAGCTTGGCATGGTGGCACATGCCAGTAGTCCCAGCTACTCAGGAGGCTGAAGTGGGAGTATCATTTGAACCCTCCAACCTGGCAAGAGATCCTGTCTCAAAATAAATAATAATGATGATGATGATGATAATAATAATAATAATAATAAATTGTTCAAGCCCTCCATGTTCCCAAGTACTCCTTGGCGCTCCTCATTGTCATTTTTTTCATAAAATGCAGAATACAAATACAAGCTCAGCAAATTCCAGGCCCTGAAAAATTAATACATACTTTCGAAGGGGCATTAGGTTTCTTCCCCCAGTTCTTGCCAAGAGCAGGGCGAAAGCAGACCGACTTCTGCACAATTTTTAGAGCATAAATTATGAGGTCCGGGGAATCCCTGACCTGAAAGGACCTCCCCCTGGAGCTCCGAACAGGGCTGGCTGAGGTTCACGCTAACACATGATGTTGCCATGACTGTTTCTTACTGAGTTAACTGAGATCATTTGCAGGCAGCCTTCTTGATTCACATCGCAGCACAGCAAGGCAGGATTGTTACGTTTCCCCCATTAACATCGTCAAGCAGGCATCTGCTTAAAGCTTGTAGGCTGGGAGTGCATCAAGATCTCTTCTCAAGGGCGGATCATCCCTCTTCTGGTTTAGGGATGGAACGTCCAAAACTAGTTTCCCACTTCCGGTTTAGGGGTTGATGCTTCAAAATTGTAATGAACAAGTAGGGAAAACCATCAGTAATGTAATGCTGTTGCCAAAATTAAAGGAAGTATTAACGGGAACTTTGATTATGGCAGTGATAACTAAATAGGAAACATTGTGGCAGGTGAGATATTGAGGACGAGAGGACTTGGCATGTCTCTAATTATGAGAGAATAAAAGGTACAAAATTAGCCCTGAGAAAACTGAGCCTACCAAAAATAAGAACCTGGAAGGAGAAGCTGGCAGGAAAAGAAAATTACAGTTTTAGATGCGTTGTGTTTTATTGGTCAGCAGAAAAATAGGTAAAGAGAATAGTCATTATTCAAAAGCTGATACTGGGATTCAGGAAGGAGTCCTAGCTGAAGCTCTAAATATGGCTGTAGGAGAAGTTCTGTAATACCAAAAATATTGCAACAAAGAAAAAGAAGAAAAGCTTGGATAGAATGATGGAAAATGATAATATTTATGGGAGTAGGAGAGAAAAGAATTTACTAAGAAAGTCTTTTTTTTTGTTTGTTTTTTAACCAAGATTCTGTGGACCGTCATGACACTAGAAAAGCTGTATATTCTTTTTGTTAGTGGTTTGTAAACCGTAGGTAAAATTTAGGTAGGACCGGTACTAAATGGTGCGGAAGAATAGTACATGCTCACAGATTTATAAGTGAATATAGCTCTATTTATATATGTGTAATTGTGCATTTATATGTATAGGAATATATGCCACATTATGTATAATTTCAAAATTAAGTGTAAATGCATAAATATATAATTGTATTTTTTATGTTAGTATATTTATCCATATATCCACATATAATAGTCTTTTATGAGGGGAACTACAGAGCGAAATGATTTATTTCTATTTTAAAAATGAATTACTTGGTACAGTATCACTTCAAAATAATTTTAATGTTTATATTTTGAAATATTACTTTGATGTAAATGAACATTCATCACTCATCTGTTTCTTTTTACTTTTTTTTTTTTC
The DNA here is from genome assembly GCF_000951045.1 of Mandrillus leucophaeus. NCBI lineage: Eukaryota > Metazoa > Chordata > Mammalia > Primates > Cercopithecidae > Mandrillus > Mandrillus leucophaeus. The sequence continues at coordinate 682,752 of NW_012100532.1, read as the reverse complement.
TGAAGAGACAAGGTCTTAATTCTTCATTACCCAGGTGTGCAGTAGTGTGATAATAGTTCTTTTCAGCCTTGTTTGCCTGGGTTCAAGCAATCCTCCCACCTCAGTCTTTCAGTCTTCCAAGTAGCTAGGACCACAGGCATGTGCCACCAAGCCTGGCTATTTTTTTTTTAATTTTTGTGGAGGTGATGCCTCACTATGTTGCCTAAGCTGGTTGCAAACACCTGTCCTGAAGCAATCCTCCCAACTCAGCCCTCCCAAAGTGCTGGGATTATTAGCATGAGCCACTGCAGCAGGCCCACCACCCAGGTTTTTTTGTTTTTATTGTTGTTGTCTGAGATAGAGTTTCTCTCTTATTGCCCAGGCTGCAGTGCAATGGTGCTATCTCAGCTCACTGTAACCTCCGCCTCCCGGGTTCAAGCGATTCTCCTGCCTCAGCCCCCGAGTAGCTGGGATTACAGGTGCCTGCCACCATTCCTGGCTAATTTTTTATTTTTATTTTTATTTATTTATTTATTTTTTTTTTGGTATTTTTAGTAGAGATGGGGTTTTTCCATGTTGGCCAGGCTGGTCTCAAGCTCTTGACCACAGGTGATCCACATGCCTCGGCCTCCCAAATTGCTGGGATTACAGGCTTGAGTATTGCTCCCGGCCTCACCCAGTTTTCTGAAAACGCATATAATTCAAACAAAAACTGATTAAGTCTTATTGAAGCAGACATTCCAATGCTGCATATATTTGGTACAGAGAAGTAAGGATATTGTTACAGCCTTGCTTCCATAACCGTGTCCTGTAATCAATAGCCTTGGATCAGAAAGTTGTGATGAAGCTGTTTTTGAAAACGCAACGTAATTAGTAAACAAAACACCCTCATGATTTCCCATTGGGTGTGAAAGAAATAAAAGGTATTGTGGGATATGCTGTTAGCAAACAAATGTCTATAACATTCAGGATATATAAAGATGATGTATCATCCTGAGAAACAGTTCACTCAAATCAAGATAATATGAGTTACCACTTTTCAAATGAACCTAATCTGTAACAATCAACTCATGGCCTTAAAAGAAAAACATACTTGTCCTTTGTAATATTATTCCAAAACAAAAAAAAAAAATTCTAGCAGATAAAGTTATTTGAACATGGAACCAAAATCTGCTGCTCAAGTAAGTCATCTTCATTTGCATGAATGATATTTTCAGGCAGTCGCTTGTGACATGGAAGTTTATATTATCAGGGTATGCTCACCTGGTTACAAATTTGAGACCAAAATTTTTACTTTCTTTTAACCCTTGGAGCTGGTAAAGAATGGTGAGTTTGTGTCTGCCACATTCAATGTAGTGTTTATTCCTAGTAATCAGTATTATTCACAAATTATATTAACATACATTTTTTACACTGGTACCCTAAGTTACTAATGTTTTTACTGCATCTATGGATTTAAAATATAAATTTAAATTTCTGCCTATTAGCCCTATCCTACTACCTAGGAAATAACTTGCTTCCAAATATCTTCAATTCTCTCGTCTCATTTTCTACTATACTACTATAAGCCAACAACATCTCTCTCATGTAATGTGGTTCTCTCCTCTGTTGTAATATTCTGAATTATACTGGTTTATGGTCAGGTATGAAATATTTTTTTAATCTCTACCTATCATGTGTACTTTGTTGACCAAAACTCACACAAAATTAAAATTCTAAAAGATAACTTTGGATTCTTTATATTCTCTGTCTTTGTTAATGTTTAAACTATTCAAACTAGGAAATTCTGAGAGAAGAATATTAATTTCCTTCACTGTGTTTTTGAACCCATAAACTTGTGCTTATGTCTCTAAAAGTTCTTGGCTCATGCAATTTACTGTGGTGATATTTGGCAATTTTTGGCCTCTTGACTTATATTGAACTGTGAAAATTAAAGGCCCCTATTATTAGGAATTTTGACTTCTTGCACCTTCTGTGTTTCTGATTTAGAAAGTTGCTCATTGTATTATATTTCCCTTTGTGATTGTGTTGGTGTGTTTTCTGTTGCCATCTCAGAATACAGAGAATGGGTAATTTATATAGACAGAAATGTATTTTTTACAGTTCTGGAGTCTGGGAAGTCCAATATCAGGTAGCAGTATCTGGTTGGCTTCTGGTGAGGGCCTCATGCTACATCACAACATGGCAAAAGGCATCACAAGGCTAAAAGGGCACAAGAGAGTCAAGCTAACTTTTATAATAGACCCATTCTTGTGATAACTAACCCCTCCTGTGATAACCCATTAATCTATTAGCCCATTGATCCATGAATAGATTAATCCATTCACAAAGGCAGAAGCCTCATGATCCAATCACCTCTTAAGGGCCTCACCTCTTAATACTGTTACACTGGGGATTATCTTTCAACATGGGTTTTATTTGTTTGAGACAGAGTCTTGCTCTGTTGCTCAGGCTGGTGTGCAATGGCACAACCTTGGCTTACTGCAACTTCTGCCTCATGAGTTCATGCAATTCTCCTGTCTCAGCCTCCTGAGTAGCTGGGACTATAGGCACCTACAACCACCCCTGACTACTTTTTGTATTTTTAGTAGAGGCGGGATTTCGCCACATTGGCCAGGCTGGTCTCGAACTCCTGACCCCTTTCAAAGTGCTGGGATTATAGGCATGAGCCACTGCTCCCATCCTCAACATGGGTTTTAAAAGAGACAGACATTCAAGCCATAGCACTAGTAGTTTTGCAGATATTTTTCTTGTATTCATTTTGGTATTTAGGAACTCTTGCAGTTTTGTTTAAGTAGTTAGCTTTTACAATTATCTTTATTTCATTAGTCTCATTTTCTAACTTTGCTTCTAATGTCTGTTTTGCTTTAAATAATAGTTTATGACTTACACCTATTATCTATACAGTGTAGATGTATTAGTTTATACTACTTCCCCCTTTCTATCTCCTTGTATTTTTAGTTGGGTATTTTCTGGCATTATCAGAATGTATAACATTTATGCATTATTCTTACACTATATTACCTATGTTCTGTTTAGAATTAAACACACAATTAAATATCAAGTGATCAAGAGTGATTTTTCTGATTTTCTTCAGTAATTCTTGAGTACTTAACCAAGAATTGACAACCCCAAAACATATATGATTCCACTTTAAAGATAAAATATTCAGCAAGCCTCTAAGCTACACAACCAACTCATTCATGTTTGACAAGTCATTTATAATGGAAAGAAAAGCAGGCAAGATTAGATTTTTCAGCAGTAACACAGAAAGCAAGACAATAATGGAGCAATGTTTTCAAGAAAATAAAGGAAAGAATGTGTAGGCAAATAATCTTATAACCAGAAAGATGCTTCTTACCATGATGGAGAAATAGGGATCAGATTTACTTCTATCCTTAAACAACTAAAAAAAAAGTAGAATTAATATATGTAAAACAAAATTTAGACATTATAAAATAGGCAGAACAAGACAATGATTCCTGATGGGTGGAGGGTGGAAATGAGGTTATTTTTATATCTTACTGGCTACAGTTTCTGGGTTGCAATACAAGCAGAGTGAAGTCAAAGAGACAACTGATCTCTCTGAATTGAAGAGACATAGCTAAGATACTTGGATTCTTGCTTGACAATTATAATTGTCAAGCAGATACTGGAGAGGAGAAAGCTGCATGGAAAGCACAACCGCAGAGAGGGAGAGAGAGAAAGGGATTATTTTATGTCTGAACATTTATCATGGCATGTGTGTGAACAAACTATTCAAGGTTGCTAAAGAATCACTGGAAAGGAACAGTTGCAATGTCTTCTGCAACACACACAGAAAAGAAGACTAATTCTTATTTCTGTTAACTGAAATGAAAAAGTTTGTAATATGCGGGTCATTAGAGTACTCAGAAGGGTATGCCTTGGCTATAAGGCAAAATTAGCCCTAGACTGAAGGTTTCTCTGAGATTGGCACTCCAATAGCAAAAGCTGACAAAGATTTTGGAAAATAAAAAAGAAAATTACGTATCAATATTTCTGAAGAACATAAATGCAGAAAGGGAATCTTAGCAAATCAACAGTATATAAAAATAATTATATAATTACTTAATGTATACTTCTATTTGGTTTAAATTACAAAACCAGCAAGTATAATCCATCATATAGCAAAATAAAGGAGAAAAAAAGCTCCCTAAATTCAACAGATGGAGAAAAAATATTTGACAAAATTCATCCCACAGTTATTCTCAATATCAAACTTCATCAATCCAGGAATAGAAGGAAATGTCCTCAGTGTGATAAGGTGCATCTGTAAGAAAACTACTGCTGTCTTCTTACCTTATATTGAAATACTTAATGCTTTCTTCCTAACATCATAACAAAGCACAGAAGTTTGTTTTAATAACTTCTATTTAACATGTGACTGGAAGCCCATTTACTTACTGCCATGGAAATAAGGCAGCAATAACAGCAACAAAATGTTAAAGTCTTAGAGATTGGAAAAGAAGTATTAAATCTGTTTATTGCTTGTCAATATCATGATGGTTAAATTTAACAAAGTCATAGGATCCAAGGCATCAATATACAAAAATAAATTGTATTTCTATGTAGTAGGAGGAAACATATGTGCAAAAATCACTTGTAATAATAGAAAAAAGACAAAATTATTAGGAATAAATTTTACAAGCCATGAAAGATGTCAGAATCACTGAAAAAATAAAACCATTGCTCAAATTAAAGATGACTTGAATAAATATAAATAAATACCATGTTGAGAAAAATATATTTTTAGATTCAAATAATTTATTTGTGCATCCAGCAAATTCTCAAATTCTAAATAATTTTTTGGTAGAAATTGGTAAGTGGATTGTATAATTTACAGACCCAACAAATTTTTAATTAAAATTCTGGTTTGTTTTTGTCAGAATTGACGATTGATGATAAAACTTCCATAATAATGCAAATGACTGACATCATCATATTTCAGATAGTAATCCAGAGAGTATGATATTGATATAAGGAAAAATAGAGACATGTACCTAATAGAGACTTCAAATATATAACCACATATATATACACAATTGATTTTCAACAAAGGCACCCAATATGACTGAATAAATAGGGTAGAAAAGGGACTTCATCCTCTTCTTCACACCATACACTTAATTTAAGATGGTTATTATACCTACCCTAAAAACTAAAATTATAAAGCCCCTGGAAGAAAGCATATGAGAATATTTCCATTATACTAATTAAGCAATGGTTAGAATACACAAAAGCGATACCAAAAAAGTTAATGAACTTGACTTTATCATCAACATTAAAAATGGCTGCTCATCAAAAAATACTGTTCACCTTTGATAAATCATCAGAGTCTGTTGAAACCAATTAGTTTTTTGTTTTTATTGGTTTTTTCGTCTGTTTGTTTAAACACATTTTTTGTTTTAAAGTTTGATATATGATGATATTTATACTTCATTGGAATTCTACCAGACAAAAAAAGAGAATACTTATTCTTGTTTAAATGGCACATTCATTATAAATTATAATTAACATATAAGCCCATTAGACCTTTTGGTAAATCTTATGATATACTACCAGATCATGGTGATCTTATATTTTTTATATCTTGAAATATTTTACTATTTCATGTTAATAGAGAGTATTTCATCACACATAAATTATTCTAACCATGATAAAGCACAGATTGAAATAATTAGAAAATGGAAGAATGATGGACTCATCTAAGTAGAAGATGCGGTATTGAAATAATGAACCATTTCAGGATAGTATTCTTCACTATTGGTATTGTGCTGCCCAAAGTACTGCAGTCTTTCAAGTAGGTAAGTAAAATTCTAAAGACATTATCCTTTAATCTGTGTATTCAACCATTCATTGAACACAGTTGAAAATGCAGAATTTTTAATTTTCCTATGATAATGATAAAGAGAAAAATATAAATAGAGGAAGATACTCTTTATGTGAGTCATAATTATTAGAGAATTATATAATTCACAATTATTAGATGAATCAGATTCTTAGATGCTGTTAAAGAAAGAAAATTATTCATGATGACCCTTATTAAACATAAAGTAGACTATTCAAGTAGCTTCATGGGGACTAATGCAATGGGTTTTGTAGTAGGGGAGATAGATTGGGCTAAATTCTGAATACAAAAAGTAGAAGGTTATAGCCAAGGAGTAGGATGTGAGTCAGTGGATAGAAAAATCACTAAGAGAGTAGAGTAATTATTTGCAAGAATGACCCAGCAAGTTTCTTGCTTAATGCAAGATAGATTTATCAGTCATTACTTGAGGGATGGTGGTGGATAAAAAATTTGATCAGATATTGAGAGGGATGAAATGTGGAAAGCAAGGGATTTTGGCTAAGCTGACTCTACAGGGTAAGTGCTAAAACTAGGCTCTTGGAGGATATGCCCAACATGGGGCCTAGTTCGGCTCAGAGGAGACTGATTAAAGTTTGGTCAAGAAAAGATTATTTGTCAGTCCCTCCTCTTGTTTAAGAAAAGAAATATTGTTTTTTCCATTGAACAAAACAAGTCCATTTCTTTTTGAGTTATCTTTTGCTCATTGAGGACAAGCTGAAGCACCTGTTGGGAGATGGTAGTATAGTATGTTTGCTGGATGGGTTAGCAGTCAGGGATTTAATGAGGGGAATTTCTGTGAAAATTTTTTTTTAAATTAATGGTTAGAAATTCAGTTTCTGATTCCACAGGGCCACCATTCAAGAAGACATCTTGATTTGAGTTTGAAGCATTTTTAGGTAGTGAAGTGGGGATGGCAGTGGCAAACTGACAAAGTTTCTGGATTTGCAGGTTGAATGTTTTCAGTGATAGCATGAAGTGTTTCCATGAACATTCTGCATGGCCCACACAGCAACAAGCAAAAAGGCTGTCTATTCATAATCTGTTACAGTGATTTCCATGAAGTTTATATCACATAGTCGAGCTTCAGCTTGCAAAGTTTTGAAAAAAGGACAGTTTTACATCTCATTGACTCCAAGTCAGGAGGGTGAGAGAAAATTGGAAGTTGTAGATGGATACTGGAAAAAAGCTAGAATAATCGAAAACTCACAAGAGTGCACTGTATTTTTCCACTGAAACATAAAATGCATCTTTCTAGTCATGCTCATTTTTTATCAAAGATAACTAAAGTGAGGTTATTCTATTTTAAAAGACAAAATAAATCTGGTCTCATTAGATTTGACCTGATTATTTACATAAGGAAAGGAAGAATGGTAACTGACCACATAGGTCTTTTTGAGTTTTCTTTGCTGGAACTTTTCATAAGGAATCTCAGGTTATAATTTCAAAAACCTCTTGAAGCTAATAAGTCAAGCCAAGAACTGGCCATCAGACTTCACTTCTGGTACTTACAGATTTGAATGAATTCCTCTCTTCTTGAGGTTCCCAAGATAGCCCATCTTCCCTGCGCCTGCTAGGAAGTGATCTTCCTTACTCATCTGTATGGCTAGGAACCCTAGAAGCCAATTATTATTGGGCCAGCTTTTTCAAGATAGCTTTGTAAAAATTGGTTCTATAAAACTAACTTCAATTCCATAACTTGGATTCTATACACATCATTCTCAAATATGGCATTGAAGTCAAAGCATTATAAATATAACCAATGTTTCCAATTGTGTTCTGTTACAAAGAGAACAGATTCTTATTAAATTCAGGTAAATAACTGTATTGCCAGGAAAATAAGAATATTCAATAGTTTACAAATTCTAGAAGGATCGGGGAGAAAATATTATATTTACAAAAGTATAATCTACTGATTTTTACAAGTGTAAATGTTACTGAGTAAGCAATGGCTTCTCTGCCCAATGTGGCACAAGTCTTTGAGAAAATAAGGGTTTTATTGTGAGTTAATTGGCAAGGAGACATAAGGCAGTGATCAAATCTGCCTCTGAAGACTGGGGACTGGGGCAGGTTTTATAGGCAGAGGGTAACAAGGTGTGAGCTGATTGCATCTTACAATGAGATGATGCCGTGAGGCATGATCCGACTGGATTGTGCCATGGGGTGGTGTCAGGACTTGATCTGATTGGATTATGTCATGAGATATCCCCTTCTTAATTCAGTCCCTGATTTGTGATCCTAGAATTTAGTTTCTAACTACAGTTACACGTGGTTTATCTTAACATAAGCAGTTTACATAATTGCAACCCAGAATCCATGGCAACTGAAAAATAACTCACCATTTTATTATTCAAAGTTGAACCAGATTGGGCTTGTTCTGTGGTTCCATAAATATGAGAAAAATGAAAAGAGTGCTTATATCCAGAAAGTAGAGCATTAAAGAACCAACAAACTTTCAAACAAAACCATAATCACTTTTCTTCAGTTCATTATCATCCATCAGAACAAATAATTTTTGTTCTCCTTGCTCTTGGGTTAGGAATTTCATAAACCCATTTCTTTCTCTACTCTAGTTCTGAAAATCCTTAATTCAGTACTATACTATGGTCTCTAAATTAATCAACACCATCATGAAGCATTATGACTTGTAGCTGATTGCAAATATTTTTGGAGAAGAATCAGAATATGAGTGAATGACAAAAAATTTAAAATGGAAATTATCATGTAATGAGAGTTCAATATAAAAATGACCCAAAGGACAAGATAATTTGGCTATTTTTGAGGCATATAATATTTTAAATAAAAATTAGAGCCACCCCTGATGATATTATACCAAGATACATTGTGGACAGAAGGGACATTGACAAATTTCTAGGAATTTTATGTAATTTCTAAAATGCCTAATGTTTGCCCATAAAAAAATATAATTTAGGGAAAGTTAAAGTATCTTATTTGAAAGTGTTTTTTCATGCAATGCAATGCAATGTATCAATTAAATAAACCAAACTATTTTTAGCATTTCTCTTTACAAGGTGAAAGAACAATTTTTTTGAAATTATTCAGGGTCCCTTCGAGAAATTTCAAGATCAGTTCGAGAACAAGATTTTACTTAAGATTTGTTTTGAAAAGGCAACACTGTAAAACACGTAAAATGTTTTAGTGCTTTTAAATTGCAAGCTCTCAGTTCTCTTAAATAATCAAGGCCAATGGTAAAGGTTAACATAAACACAGAAAACTAACTTGATAAGACACAAAATCTTGGCTTCCTAGGAAGATTACTGAAAAGGTAAAACAAACAAAAAGACCTTGTACTGTAATCCAAGAAAACAGGCATTTTCAACAGAAAAAAAAAAATCTAGTTTTGCATTATTACAGCATTGGGCTCTCTTCTTTTTCTTCTTCTCCTTCTCCTTTTCCTCCTCCTCCTCCTTCTGCTTCTTCTTCTTCTTCTTCTTTTACAAAACTTTGTAAATAAATCTGTTCAATCTTACCAGCTTAAACATATAAAATTCTTTCTTCCATGAACTTTTTACAACTTTCTATATCTGTTTAGCTTTTGTCCTTCTCTCTCTTTTTTTTCTGATTCTGGCACAACTAATCATTTTACTTTAGGACAAAATTATCCTCCTGTTCCCTTGACAAAAAATACATTCTTCATACATCGAATTATTTTTCTTGAAAACATATCATATTTTCCTTGCATACTCTACATACAAAGATGTTTCTCTTCATGGTTGTTATTTCTAGTAGTTTTAATTACATATATTGATGATCACTTTTGACCATTAGTAATATTTCTTTTGACTGAGAAAAATGGGAAGAAGATGACTGTAAATTGTCTGTCTTGCATTATGTAGCAGACTAGCAAATTTTATGAATATATCATCTCAAAATTTCTTATAGATTCATGCTTCCTCATAGCACAATTTTTATGTGACAAAATAACATGTTTATTAACAGGTCCAAATATCTTTAGTCTCATTTTTAAAATAAAATGCCAAAAAATCTATAAAATTAAACCTAATGCTTAACAATTAGTGTTTCAGTAGTTCATGTTACTTAGAAATGACCTAGATATTTAATGAATATTTATTACTTAATACAGCTTAGAAAAACTTTAAAGCTTCAAGTTAACAAAAATAATTTGGAAACTGTTTTTGGCAACGATATTGTAATACAAGGCAAAGCTAGCCACAATCTCAACTTACTTCCCTGTTAACTGTTTTTACAGTTAACATCATCATGGTAGGCAAGCATCACAAAAGCAAAAACCAACGAAGTTAAACACGCAGTTTTGGTTTTTATGGCTGTCTTGAGAAATATGAAGTAATGGGCATCAAACAACTCTTCTTTACTGTACCTTTACTTGTATACTTATTCTAAGGTCAAACTGATAATTGTTTATATTCCTAAATATCTAGAAGACATATTACCTGATTCAACTAGTAAGCCCAAGTAGAATAAAAATGTATGTTCATGTTATACTGAATGCTGATATACCAGAAAATGTAGTTGTTTTTATGAAACAAACAATATGAAGCTAGTATTAATTGTCAAATATACATCCATTTCATGTGAATTTGAAAAGTATTTGAATTAGTTTCTGAGAGTTTTAGAAATATTTGCCTTATATAAGCACAAATTTATCTCTGAAAATTGGAATAGAACTTAAGAAATTTTAGGCCAGGTGTGGTGGCTCATACCTGTAATCCTGACACTTTGGGAGACAAAGGTAGGAGGATTGCTTGAGCCCAGGACTTCTAGACCTGCCTGGACAGCATGGTGAGACCCCACCTCTAGAAAAAAAATTGAAAATTAACTGGACATGGTTGCACATGCCTGTAGTCCCAGCTACTTGGGACGCTGAGGCAGGAGTATCCCTTGAACGCAGGAATCTGAGTCTACAGTGAGTTGTGATTGCACCACTGCACTCTAGTCTGAGTGACAGAGTGAGAATCTGTCTCTAAAAAACAAAAAGAAAGTACTAAGTAATTTGGTAATACCATCCATAGAGAAATCTCATATATATTATGATATATATTATCATGTATGCTGCATATACATATATATAATATATATTCTCTAGATTTACAGAATGGGATATACATATATTCTATATATACAGAGAATGGGATGTATATATTCTATACATATAGGTATTATATATGAATATATATTGCATATATATAATGTAATGTATACATATATTATAAGAGATGTAAAGGTTTTATTCTAAAACTTTAGCCAGGAGTTAGACAACACAGTAATACTCTCTTACGTCCTCTACTTTATAGTTTTATCCATTGCGTTTCTGACAGATGTAACAAGTTAAGGTTACCTTCTCAATAGGAAGGCTAAAGCTTTTAGCCAATATTTGTGGAGAAGACACATTTAAGATTTTCTTTTGCCCATATATGCAATATTATGGAGGCTGTGACTACATTTTAGGCAAGAGACTGAAAGAACATCAAGCACCTATCTGGATGTCTTCAAAGCCTCATCTGGATAAAATATACAAACTATTTTTCAATCAGTCTTTTTTTCCCCCTTTTTCAACCTCAGACAATTGCTTTTGGGGTCCTAGAGTCCCTTGAAAGTTATTATGGAAATAGGAGACCTAAAGTTCAAGTGATTGAATGGCTGAAGCAGGAAGGAAAATCGTCTGGGAGGACAGGTAGGCAGAGGGAAGAGGTCTGAAGAGGCACGTGTCAAAAGATTCAAGAAAGTTGAAGGGTAGATTGAAGGTAGTAAAAGGATGAATGGGGAGCAGAAACAATGGGAAGGAAGAGATCTCAGAAGACTCACTTCGGGAAAATCTTCAGTTTCCCAAAGAGATCCTGAAGTCTCAAATCATCCTTAGCAAAACCATGACCACAAGTAAGGAAGTGGAGTATACGATCAGTAAGGGTTTAAGAAGGGGGTTTCTGTTGACTAAAAAGTTACCATGGGAGAAATAGGATCAAATAGAACAGAGTGGCCTCACAAATAATCAAGCAAAATATTTCAGCTCAGGGATTCAAGAAGTAAATTCCCACTCAAAGACAGAAACAGGAAGTAAGACTTACAATCCAGCCAGTACCTTCCTAACAAAGAAACCTGTGACTAAACCAACTTCTAAAAAAAAGAAACAGGACTAACTCAGCCTTTGTATAGTGTACTGAGACTCTCTCTGCCTTAACTGTACTTCAACAGACTATCATTTGGAGCACTGGCTCAGGAGTCTAAATCACCAAGGGCTCATCCATCAATCAACCAGAAGTGAAGACAATCGCTTCAAAGGTAGGTGCTTGGGATTCTGGGTCAGAATATTGGGAATCCAATAATGAATTTGATCCTATACAAGTCAGAGCAACAAAAACTGTTAAAGGAAAAATAATAACACTTGTTAAAGATGGCAGTTTAGACTTTATTCAAGGGATTTCAAGGGTCTACTGCCATGAGGTATTGAAGTAGGAGAAAGAGATTGTTCTCAATGCTGAATACAACAAAGACAAATTGGAATTTATAGCCAAGGAGAAGAATGCAAGGTAGTGGATTGAAAATCATTAAGAAAATAGATAATTTTTTGCTAAACTGACTTAAAAGGATTTTTACTGATGGCAGGGCAGGGAGATCATATATTACCTGGGGGATAGTGGTGGGTGAGAAATGTGATCAGATATTGAGGGATCGGATATGGAAGATAGGGGATTCTGGCTAAACTGATTTGACAGGATAAGCAAATTGTCCTCTCTTCAACAAAATTATGAGCCGTTGAAATTCCCAAGGGTATAGTGTCTTGATGGTGCAAACGCAAGAATCCAAAGTAGTGATAAGCATGAGCCTGTTAGAAATATATTAGAAATATGAAATCACAGCTTACAAGAAGGATATGTTGCAGGTTCTGGCATGATGATTGGGGAGCAGTTGAGGCATTGTAGATTTGGTAGGCATATACTTTTAAAATTGGAAAAATTAGAAAGAAAATCTTATTTAGCTATGTTTAGATGCTTAACAATATTTCTAATAGTTTTCAACATACTCATTTTTACTCCTACTATTCATAAAATTTCTTAAAATATTATCAAATAAAATTTAATAAAAATGCTTTATTAGATCTAGACAATACAAATTATTTACTTCTCTTCTATTTTCTGGAGTAGCTTGTGTAGAGTAGGTGTACTTTTTCCTTAAAATATTTGGTAGAATTCACTAGTGAAGCCATACAGACATGGAGTGTTTTGAGAGGGATGTTTTAACTGCTTATTCAATTTTATTAATACATAAATAATTATTCTGTGTTGCAAGGAATTTATCCATTTCATTTAAGTTGTCAAACTTATTAGCATATTTTTTCAAAATATACAATTATCCTGTAGAATCTTTAGTGATATGACACGTGTCTCATTCATGATATTAATAATATCTTTTCTTTTTTCTTGATCAATATGGCTAGCGGAATATATATTTTATTGATCTTTTTGAAGGACCAGCATTTGTTTCTATTTTTTTGTTATTCGTTGATTTTTACTTTTACTTTTGTCATTTTTGTCTGTTTACTTTTTGCCTAATTTGCTCTTCTGTAGCTTACTTTGGAGATAGTTTGCCCTTTTTTTTCTAATTTCTTTTACAATTATTTATATTTATAATTGACACAATTTTACATATTTCTGTGGTACAGTGTGATATTTCAATGATTGTGTATACCTTGTACAATGATCACATTAAGGTAATTAGCGTATCTGTCACCTTAAACAATTTTTTTGATGATAACATTCTAAATCTTTGCTTCAGGATATCTTGATATATACACTGCATTGTTATTAGCTGTAGTCACCCTAATGTGTAATAGACTGCAATAACTTACACTTACTGTCTAATTCTAACTGTGCCTCTTACTAACCCAGCTTCCATCTCTCCTCCCAGCCTCTGGTAATCACTATTCTACTTTCTGCTTTTACGAGTTCAACTTTTTTAGATTTCACAAATAAGTTAGATCATGCAGTCTTTGTTTTTGTGTGCCTGGCTTATTTCACTTAACATAATGCACTCCGTGCATTCATCCGTGTTGCTGCAAATGACAGGATTCATCCGTGTTGCTGCAAATGACAGGATTTCCTTCTATTTTATGGCTAAATAGTACTCCATTGTGTGTGTGTGTGTGTATGTGTGTGTATAAATTTTCTATGTGCATTTGAAAAGAAGAACTTGTTGGGAACTGGAGCAAAAGTGACTCTTGTTATGTTTTAGGAAAGAGACCAGCAGTATTTTGTCCCTTCTCTAGAGATTTATGGAACTTTGAACTTAAGAGAGATGATTTAGTGTATCTAGTAGAAGAAATTTCTAAGCAGCAAGGCATTCAAGAGGTGACTTGTGTGCTGTTAAAGGCATTCAGTTTTATAAGGGAAGCAAAGCATAAAAGTTCAGAAAATTTGCAGCCTGACAATGCGATAGGAAACAAAATCCCATTTTCTAGAGAGAAATTCAAGCTGGCTGCAGAAATTTGCATAAGTAATGAGGAGCCGAATTTAATCCCCAAGACAATGGAGAAAATGTCTCCAGGTCAAGTCAGAGGTCTTCATGGCAGCCCCTTCCATCACAGGCCTGGAGGCCCAGGAGGAAAAAAATGGTTTCATAGGTGAAACCCAGATTCCCAGTGCTGTGTGCAGTCTAGGAACTAGGTGCCCTGAATCCCTGTTGCTCCAGCCATGGCTGAAAGGGACCAACATAGAGTTTGGGCCATGGCTTCAGAGGGTGCAAGCCCCAAGCCTTGGCAGCTTCCATGTGGTATTGAGCCTGACAGTGCACAGTAGTAAAGAATCGGGGTTTGGGAACCTCTGCACAGATTTCAGAGGATGTATGGAAACGCCTGGATGTCCAGGCAGAAGTTTGCTGCAGGGGTGGGGCCCTCATAGAGAACCTCCACTAGGGCAGTGCAGAAGTGAAATGTGGGGTCAGAGCCCATACACTGAGTCCTTACTGGGGCACCATGTAGTGGTGCTGTGAGAAGAGGGCCACGATCCTCCAGACCCCAGAATGGTAGATCCACTGACAGCTTGCACTGTGCACCTGGAAAAGCCACAGACACTTTATGCCAACCCATGATGGCAGCCAGGAGGGAGGCTGTACCTTGCAAAGCCATTGGGGCAGAGCTACCCAAGACCACCCAAGACCATGAGAACCAACCTTTTGCATCAGCACAACCTGGATGTGAGACCTTGAGTCAAAGGAGATAATTTCAGAGCCTTAAGATGTGACTGTCTTGCTGGATTTTGGACATGCATAGGGCCTGTGCCCCCTTTGTTTTGGCCAATTTCTTCCATTTGGAATGGCTGTATTTACCCAATGCCTGTACCTCCATTGTATCTAGGCAGTAATTAACTTGGTTTGATTTTACAGTCTCATAGGCTGAAAGTACTTGCCTTGTCTCAGAACGAGACTTTCGTGGACTTTTGAGGTAAAGCTGAAATGAGTTTATACTTTGAGGGACTGTTGGGAAGGCAAACTTTTTTGGAATGTGAGGACATGAGATTTAGGAGGTGGAATGATATGGTTTGGCTGGTTCCCCACCCAAATCTCATCTTGAATTGTAACTCCCACAATTCCTGCATATCAAGGCAAGGGCCAAGGGGAAGGTAATTGAATCACAAGGGCAGGTCTTTCTTGTGCTGTTCTCTTAATAGTGAATAAGTCTCACAATATCTGATGATTTTATAAAGAGGAGTTCCCCTGCAAAATCTCTCTCTTTGCCATCCATGTAATATGTGACTTGCTCCTTCTTGCCTTTCACCATGATTGTGAGGCCTCCCAGCCATGTGGAACTGTAAGTCCATTAAACCTCTTTCTTTTGTAAATTGCACTCTCTTGTGTATATCTTTATCAGCAGCATGAAAACAGATTTATAGACTGCTATTGTTTGGTGGAGTGTTTCATAAATCCCAAGTAGATTAACTTATTTGATAGTGTTTTAAATATCTTTGATATTTACTGGTTTTGTATTTGCATATTCAGTCAATTACTGAGGGATGAATATTGAAATAGGGGACTTCAATATTCATTTATTGAAAATGAGTGACTTTATTTATTCTCTTTCTTTCCTTTCTTCCTCCTTTATTTATTCCCTTTTTTCTCCTTTCCCTTATGTCAGTTTTGCTTCAGGTATTTTGAAACTCTTATGTAGTGCATGTACATTTATGCTTCCTTCAAAAAATTAATATTCATCAATTACTAAATGTTTACTTTATATGATATTAATATATCTGGTCCAGCTTTCCTTTGATTAATATTTATCCCTATCCTTCCCTTTATTATTAACTCATTTTTGTCTTTATCATTAAAATGAGTTTCCTGTAGATAGCTGTATCAGTTAGTTATCTAATGTTGCCAAAGAAAACACTCTGAAATTTAATGCCTTACAACATTTTTGATCTCACTTTTCCTGTGACTCAAAATTTAGACAGCAGTTTAGCTGGATGTTTGTCCCTCTCTCTGTGCTTAATTTGTATTATTTCTACTGTTGTATCTTCAGTGGCTCATCTTTTCTCCTGCTATTCCTTATCTACTAGCCAGTGTATTTGCATTTCGCACATATTTTTCATCTCTAGAAATTCTGTTTTTGTTTTTTTTGAAATATTTCATTTCTGTCCTTAAAATTATCATTGTTCTTCTACTTTGCACCTATGGGACATATTTATGATAGTCTTTTTAACATCCTTTTTCTTTTAATTCTATCATCTCAATCATGTCTTGATTGTTTTTCTCTATGATTAGTTTCAACCTAATTATAGACTATATTGTCCTTGATTTAAATGGTAATTTTTGCTGGATCCTGGATATTGTAATTATGTTCTTAAGTTCTAGACATTGTCCTATGTGTTTAAAGAGTGTTGTACTTTGTACTAGTATGGAGTTAAGTTATGTAAAATTATTTGATGCTATTGATGCTTATTGTTAAGCTTTCTTTAGAACAAGCTTAGAGATTATTGGCCCAAATACTAAGGTAATATGCTTCTGAGTATTCTTTTTGTTGTTGTTTGTTTTGAAACAGAGTGTTACTCTGTTGCCTAGGCTGGAGTGCAGTGGCACAATTACAGCTTACTGCATGCAGGCTTGACCTCCCAGGCTCAAGCAATGCTCCTGCCTCAGTCACCCAAGTAGCTGGCACTACAGGTGTGCACCACCAGAGCTGGCTAGTTTTCTTATATTTTGTAAAGACCGGGTCTCACTATGTTGCCCATGGTGGTTTCAATGTCCTGGGCTCAAGCTTTCCTCCTGCCTCAGCCTTCCAAAGTTTTGAGGTTACAGGCGTGAGGCACCACAACTGGCCTCTGAGTATTCTTTTTAATGTCCAGGTCTATCCTGCTGGCTGATGGACACACAAACTTGGCTTATGGACACACAAACTGTCTCCAACACTCTATAAGCTTCAGGAACTGTTTGGCCTACTACTTTTTTATGGTTTTGTTTGCTCTGGTTTGGGCTTCTCCACCTATTCTGATGACCCTGGGTGTAAATGTTCTCAGTTAAATGAAAGTTAAAGTTTGTGCTAATTGTCTGTGTCATAGTTACTCTGGGGGTATACACCATGGAAAGTTAATTTCTCTTCTGTATTGTGAATGGATTTGGGAGGATTACAATTTGCAGGATTTGGATGTTAGAATTTAGAAGACCATCATTATTCTCTAAGGACTTCTGTATTTCTTTGTCAACTCTTGAGAATTATATCCTGGGGTTTTGTTGTTGTTTTATTCTATTTCACATTATTGCAGACAGAACTAATGGTAGCAATGGCCCATCAAGAGTGACTGCTGCCAAGATGCCAGCTGCAGCAGGGAGGCTGACCCGGACTTCCCATGCCACTGCTTGGGCAGGAGCCTCGCCTTCCCTAGGAGCCACTGCAGCTGCCCTCCCAGATGCAGAATCCAGACTTCTCTGCAGTCTGCACCTTTGGGGACCCAGAAAGGACCCCATGCCACCATCTACACAGGCTCAGGGATGCCTGCCCCCACTACCTGGCCTCCTCCTGCTGTCTAGACAGTCCCTCCTACCACATTTGCAGCAATCAACAAATGCATCTTGGGGACTCTGGGGTCCATGAGTCCACAAGGTGGTTACTGGAAGCCTCTGTCTTTTTACTGTATCTCCCCTCTCTTTTCTGGATTTCCTCATGGTTCCCACTGTGAAATACTGAAGTGGCCACTCCCAGCAGGCCCTCCAAAGTACCATCTGGTCCCACAGCCCATTTCTGCAGCCCCCTCCTGACATCAGGGGCCACCTGTGTGATTAACCCATCCCCTAGAACCAGCTGTCCCTTAATCAAATCAGGAGATGGAGAATCACACTTCACCAATGCCCCTCCAGCCCCCTGATGAACTCCCATCAAATGTGTGACTCCCATCAAATCCCTGGTCTACCATGGATCGCTCAGTTCTATTGAGAGGCTGGACCCAGTCCCTTGTAAGCCTTCTAGTGTGCAAACCTAAAAGTGTTTCCTCCTCCTTTCTCTCATTTTATCACTGGGGGCTCATTTTGGGCCCTCCAGTGGTACTGCCATTCTTCCAACTGGTCCTCCAATGGTACTGTCATTCTTCCAACTGGTCCACCAATGGTACTGCCATTCTTCCAACTCCTGCCCATCCGTGGCCCTGTATAAGATATAAAGTTCATTTCCAAACTTCTCTGCCACTTGCAGGATTCCCTGCTTTTCAGTGGTGGTCAGGGTTTGACTCAAAAGTAATATGAATCCTTCCAGGAGAGCTCAAACACTTAGTTTAAGTTCTAGAAAGCCTCTATATACCTGTCAGGACCATCTGGAAACTTGCCAAGACCCCCTTTAATTTGAAAAGGGAACCTGGACCTTAATGGTGCCATATTCACCAGGCATCTGTTATTGGAGCAGTTGAGACTGGGACCTGCCTAAAACAAAGATTTTTAGACTGGGGCAAGCTTAAGAGAGAACCCGCATAGGAAAGAGCAAAGGAGGTTAATTCCCCTGCTGGAGGCACCTCTGGGGTTTGCTTCCCTATTTCCCTGGGACTTTCTCTTGCAGCCTCTCCTGAGATGTCCACTAGGAGGGCTTAATTAATCCTACAATCTTAACAAAGGTCCGAATTGCCCTGCAAGGCAAAGAAGGCCTGCACATATGGGACCTTGGACCATTTGCCCTCACATTCACAGAACAGATTTCTTCCTGAGGCCATGTTTCTGTTTGATACTTCAAGGTGCTTGACACTAAGTTGACAACAAAGGAAATGGCAAAAACATGTTTGCCACAAATTTATGTGCAGATGCCAATGCACAGTTTGCTTTGTCTGTGGTGTTCTTAACTTTCCATTTTATACTTTTGATGACTAAGCCAATTCCACATTCTACCCAGTAATATCTCTGGTTTGCAACAACATCTTTAACATTTAACATTGTATATAAAGAAGAGATGGGAACCTTGACAACCACAAAAGAAAGCAAGAAAGAATGATAGGAAAAACTGAGGTCCAAGTGCCAACACCCTAATGGGCACTCGGAGACTGGAGTTAGTCCAGAGGCCTTTGGATAACACAAGATGTAGCCTTGGTCAGATACCCTCAGTTGCGCCAAGATTTTCTTTCAGTCCTATGTGACAGCTAGATATTCATGAAAAGAAACTGGATTGAAACAAAGCCAACATTCTCAACACCTGAGGGTGATGGAGGATTGACAATGTCCTCCCCAGAAAGTCTGTTCTCCATGTCTTGAGTCCTGGTAGCTGTCCTAGTCGCTTTTAACTGACTGACAAAGGTCCAATATTTTTCTTTCATTTTGACTGTTGTGGAATTTAGAGACTCCAAAAAAAGGACAGTAAAAGCAGATCCACTTTTATTTACCTTTCCGCAGACCCTGGATGAGCCCCCAAAATGTTACAGGATCTTTGGGGTATTGCTTTTCTGGCCAGAAATGTATGTGGCTGGTGGTGCCTTTGTCTGCTCTTTGAAAAGGTAGGGCCACTTCTGAAGATGTCTTGGTGGTCACCACCCCTGCCATATTGTCATCAGGATGGTGGAAACTTCCAGGACCTGCTCTGATGAAATCTCACCTGGAAACTGTGAAGTAAAATTTTTCCTTTTTGTGGAGAATGGGGTCTCACTATATTGCCCGGGCAGGTCTCATACTCCTAGGCTCAAGCTATCTTCTTACCTCTGCCCCCTTAAAAGCTGGGATTTGAGGCATGAGCCACCATGCCTAGAAACTGAGTTCCCCCAAGGCGCAACATCTCAGACTCATGCCTGTAATGTCAGCTCTGGGCAGTGTTGACATGCCAGCCACTTGTCATCTCAGCACCCTCCAGGCTTTGGGCATCCATGAGTGTAGAAAGGATAACCAAGGAGGGTGCTGAGGGTGTCTTGTCACTGACCTGCAGGTGCCCATTGGTGTGAGCAGCCTGGAGGCTATGGACAGTACTGGGAGGCAGACAGACTTCTGGAGGGGAAACAGGGTGGGTCCCCAGTGAAGCCCCACCTTCAGGCCAGTAAAGGCCTGAAGCCTGGCGGCCAGACTGCCAGTCCTGCAGACCAGACTGGGAACTTGTGGTGCCTTTTCTGGACCCACCCATGGTTGTCCATGGATCAGTTGACATGTGCTTCCTCCCCTCTGAGGCCCATAAAAGCCCCAGGTTCAGCCAGAGCAGAGAGGATGGAGAGATGATGGGGTGGTCACCTGCAGAGAAGGGCTACCTTGTCTGCTGAGAAGAGGATGGATCAACCAGAAACAGAGAGGAACTACCCTCTCTACTAAGTGCTAAACACTTGACAGGTTGACCTGTTGACAGAGAGGACCTACCCACTGCGGGTCTCATCTGAGCGGTTCTAACACTCAATAAAGCTCCTCTTCATCGTGCTCACCCTCCACTTGTCTGGATACCTCATTCTTCCTGGATAGAGGACGATAACTTTGGCAGGATGCCACCAGCCACAGAGGTTTCTGATCAGAAAAGCAACACTCTGAAGATCCCATAACAGAACTATGATATTGCCTCCAAAGCATTATTTACCAGTTCTCATACTATTTGAAATGTTATATATCACCCAAATCCTCAGGATATACATTTATGTGCATCTATGTTTGCATATTTATATATATCTTTACAATTTCTACAAATTAATAAGAAAAATAACCCTTAAGAAAAATATGATCAAAGAAAATGGACAGTAATAGGTATAACATTTTCATAATTCTTTATTTTTTAGAATTATTTTGTTCTTCACATATATTAAGACTTTCTTCTAATTTTTAATATTTTTACTATAATTTATAAGGACCCATGAATTCTCCCTTGCATTAATTCATTGAAGAGAAGATTTGCCAGCTATGTTCTAGGCATAGTTCTAAGATTATAGGGGACAAACATTTTTCACTTTCTAAAGTCTTCCTTACACATAAATACTTCTTCATAAAGATAAACCCAAGGAGATTCATTACACAACTCTAAGTGGCTCTATTTTCAGGTTATCAATGTGCTGATTTTAGACAAATTGTGATTTTTCTAGTTCGTCGAGCACTTCAGATATGTTTATACTTTTTTATAAAACGGTGAATAATGTAAAGGAATTTTTGGTTGGAAAATAATACAAAATAGAAAAGAGTAAAATTTTTTAAATTAGGTTTTCACAAATCGTTCTGACTCTCATTTTGCCTTTGTGTAGTACATGAATTATTTCAAACAGCTAAACTACTAATTAGTAGATATCAAGGAAATGTTAATATAATACCACAGGATTCGCCCTGATTTAACAAGAATTATTGGAAAAATAAGCAAAGCAATTGTAACCCAGAAGCTTTCAAACATATGTTTGGATTTACCCCACAACCTTAACTTCTTTGTCACTTTTCTTTACTCCACCCAGATTCCCAGTTAAATATTTTCAGTTGACATCTATTCTGAGATTAGTATTAGGTCCATAATTCTGCTTTTTTTCATTTTCATTATGCTACAATAGGAGAGGT
Organism: Mandrillus leucophaeus; assembly: GCF_000951045.1. Lineage (NCBI taxonomy): Eukaryota > Metazoa > Chordata > Mammalia > Primates > Cercopithecidae > Mandrillus > Mandrillus leucophaeus. The sequence goes on along the minus strand of NW_012100532.1, from coordinate 660,953 downwards.
AAATATTACCTTACAGTTATACCTCACTGATGACAGTGGACTTGACTGTTTTTCTATTGGGCTTTTGTACTGTTTCTCATCAGAGGCCTGTTTTTTTACATTGTTATGACCAAAGTTCATCTTTTTTTCATCAGTAACTATGAGGCTTGCTTTTAATTTTTATTTACTCACATTAATATAAACCACTGCATTGATCTTATGTTTACATATTAATTAATGATCTGTGCCAAACTTATGTTTGAAATTGGGAACAGAATTTTAATTCAAACATTTGAAAGATAAGATTTTACAAGGACCTGACTTTTATATATCTGATAAAGAAATATTTTCATCCAAAACCAACTGCTAGTAATTCTGTGCCTCTTTTCCACAGAAAAGAATGTTTAAATTTCATCAAATGAAACATATTTTTGAAATACTTGATAAAATGAGATGCCTGCGAAAACGTTCTACAGTGTCATTCTTGGGAGTTCTTGTCATTTTTCTCCTTTTTATGAACTTGTACATTGAAGATAGCTATGTTCTGGTAAGTTTTGGAGGTTAATTGTCTTTTCTTCAAAATAAGGCATAAGTCAAACAAGAAATAGTCCCACTGTAACCTAACTTCAGTCTCAAGCTATTGGAGAAGACTTAGTTTGAGCAAAATTATAACATGTATATTGTCTATTTTTTATATTAACCATACATCAACATTACACTTGTATTGAATTATTTTCCAATATTTTTAATGCTGTTTAGTTTGTGCTCCAAGTGTGTACATATAATTACAAATAAGTTAGCTATCATCACTATGCAGAATTAATATTATGTGGAACCATTAAGATTTTGGGTTTTCCATTTGAAATGTATAGAATGAACAAAATCTGCTTAGAAAGTATTACTCCTTGCTTCCTCTACTTTTCTATGTTATCACTGAAATTTTCAAAATTCCATTGTCTAATTAACAATGCTTTTTAATTGTGCTATTTGTATAAGTAATATTTTATTACAATGTGTAATATCTTATTTGGATTTTGAATAGACCTAGATGGCCACTCTGTTTTATATTTATACCCACTGAAAAGATCTCAAGAGATAAAGATATTGATGTGTAAATTATTCAGTAGTTAGAATGAGATGCCAAATATTGGTAGGTGATTACATATGAATATGTTTTTTTAGGGAAAATATGACAATATGCAAAAGGGCTTATTCTGACTAATTATGAAAAATTAATGTGCTAGTTTTGACTTTTTTCTTATTGTTATTGTCACATCATTTCATGTCTGATAAGATTAATATAGACATTATTGCTATTCACTTTTTCTATCTTAATGGAGCCTAAAATATCTGTCCTAATTTGTATGTTATTATTAATATTTATAGATTTCAGAAAATCAAAACCTGATTACAGTTTACATATTTCAGAAATCAAAACCTTTACAACTAACAGGAACTAAAAAGTGATTTTCACATGCAAAAATGCTGAGAGTTTAAATTAGTGTCTTAAAAGAGACAGAGTATTTCCAAAAAAAAAAAAAACTTTAGATGATTTATTAACTATTGTTTGCCAGATACTATGCTATATCCTATGATCCAACCATATTTTTTGGTTGGTACAGATATTCCTAAGAAGTCCTCTGTAAAACATCTTGCATCCTTTAGCTCTGTTCTTTGATGGTGAAATTGTGCCAGAATCCTAGATTTTGACTTTGCCTAGGCTTTTTGTCTTCAAATAGCGGTTCTGATGTTGTGGACCCTTCGTGTTTCTCTACACATTCGATGCACAATGGTTGAAATCACTAAAGATTAAACAGGATTTGAGTAGGCATCATTTAGGCAAACTTAGCAAATAGGAGAAACATACTAACGTTATACTTTTTTGAATATTTTTAAAACCTATTAGTTATATGAGATATAATAAGGACAACAGAACAAGGCCTATGTGTTCTTGCTATTTTTTTCTTAAGATAATGAAAGATCACAAGTTCACTAGAGATTCTCTTGATTAATGATTCAATTTTATAATAAAAATATATTTTTGATTCTGTGTCTACAGGTAGAAGTAAATAAAATCTTGTAAATCAAACACATGTTATTGGTTGGAGGCTTGCTATGTTCAATGACTCATTGAATTTAAAAGGCAGTTTCCAGTGCAATTTTAATCTTTCACTTTCAACAAACCCAAAGGACCATTGAATGTGCAAAACGCCCTTGTGTCTTTTGAAATAGAACCTGTTTAAATTCACTGTAAAATGAGTAAGAAGTAGTAGAGTATATGTCAATTAGAAACTAAAATGCTATTTTCCTGTTTTGCAAATTTTTACAGTGCTATCTAAACATTGGTCCTAGCCATCAAATGTAGATAGTATGATTTAATGAAGCAGCTCTTCCACTAAAGCTACTTTCTCAATGAAATTTCTCTGATTGTATTAGGAATATATCTACTCAAATTTGCAAATCAGTCCAGGTGCAGAAAACAGATTGCTTCTTAGCTTTTAAAAGTTATTATTTTAAAATACTTACAAAAGTTGGAAAAAATGAGTTAAAATGATTGCTAAATTCCAGCACTCACCCCTTTTCTGCGTTTGATGATAATATTTTTATTATTTAACAATGTACTATTTACTGACTGATGTTTTTTAACCAAATTGCATTTTAGCTGAATTTTGCTTCAAGGCCATAAATTGAAAACTTTTTCAATGACTAATATTAAAGTGCATTATAATTATTCTTCTAAAATTGAATAATATCCATGGGAAACTGGCCTCCTCCAAGAATATAATGCAATTTCTTTTTAACACATCTCCCTTTTGATCTTTTACCTGTGTTTATTTCATTTTTTCATAAAATTATCTGAACTCATTTTTCTTCTTTCTTCCCGATTATCACAATTTGCTAATAAAAATATGCAATTTGCTAAGCACAGACATTAGTAGATCTTTTTTGTCTTCCTTTTTAAACACTGGGAAATAATACTTCTAACTTGTAGATATCAGGTGGATAGTTAGAACTAGCAAGGTCTCTGAAGTTAGTTAACACATTCTATTCTCCTCTTTTTGTTAGAAAATCCATTTGTGGCCTGAAACCCTAGGCATATTAGCAGTTTAGCTTATTTGCTTATGTATTAGAGATATATGTGCCTTTAAGTGAAAAAGGAAGCTGTGCTTAGTGTAAGAGACAAACACCGTTACAAGGCAAACTAAGTAGAAGAGACACTGCATGCCCAATCAACTTAGCCTCTTGGCTGTGAACATCTTCAAAGTAGCCACAAGGGTATATATTTAGTCTGTAGCTAGTTCATTGAATTGCATTCCCTTCCAGAAAATGATTGTCATAAAGCCTTGTCTTATTACTGAGAAATATACTACAGCATAGTAGCTACAGAAAGAAGGTATCCAGGGAGACCCTGACTGTTCAGGTAGATGCCTCTGGAAAGCAGCCAACAAGGCTGACTCAGGTAAAAGTTGCATTATTTATTTATGCTGAAAAGTGAAAAAAGCTTGTTCTTGAGAATTTAATAAAGTGATTTCATATAAGTTCCATTTCTTTTTATATTCTGTTATGTCCTTAAATCAGGCTGAATGCACTCCATCTTATAACACAAAATTTCTAGATTTTATGTGTTCAGGATAGAATTTTTAAAGAGATATTCAATATCCTGCACCTACTTTAGAATGTAACATCAACTAAGAACAGAATGGTAAAATGTGCTGTAAGTACTGTACTTTTTATAGAAATTTCTTCCAGGCATTATTAATTATGTGCACCACTACATTACTATTAATGATACTAAACTGAGTCACTAGTTACTTTTTGGCAGTTCTAAATTTGTTTATTTTAAACTTTAATGATGTTTTATAGGTTTGCAGGTAGACACCAATGAAAATATTTATGTATAAAGAACTTAAAATAATCGGAATTCAGTGGATAGTCAATTAGTATATTTCTAAGTAATTTAGAATCTAAGGTTTAATCTCAAGTACTTTGAAAGTTTATGGCTTTTACCCACGGTATTGTGTAAAAGCCACACAAAGTCACACTTTTACACATTGTGAACTTTATAAAGGACTAAAGTATTTCTTGGTCCAAATTATCAGAGGCAGTATAAAATAAAGAAATACACTATTAAATACCAAATTTAGATTTATAAACATAACTGGATATACAGAAAAGATATTCAGAATGAATCTTGATTTAGTAAGGACCATATTGGAAGCCTGTAGTTAAGATCCCTACTTTCAGTTTTCATTCGAAGAATAGTCACGTCTGGCCATAGATTTGAAAGTTTGAGTTAGTCATCTTTTTCACTGGCACTTGAGATTGATGCGAAGTATTGAATGTTTTCGTTGTAAAACTTATATTGAGCTTTGTCTAATTTTTTAGAACAAGGCTTTAGTTAACATTTTGACCACAGAAAAAAAATAGCAGGACCAAAGTTATTTAATCCATTTACTTTCTCTACAGTCTTAATAGCTAGCACATGCCTAGCTTGACTTTCTATACTGAATAAAATAAATCCACATAAGGCCAGGTGCGCTGGCTCACACCTACAATCCCAGCACTTTGGGAGGCCGAGGTGAGTGGATCACTTGAGGTCAGGAGATTGAGACCAGCCTGGCCAACATGACGAAACGTAGTCTCTACTAAAAAATACTAAAATTAGCTGGGCATTGTGGTGTGTGCCTGTAATCCCAGCTACTTGGGAGACTGAGGCAGGAGAATGGCTTGAACCCAGGAGGCGGAGGCTGCAGTGAGTCGAGATCATGCCACTGCACTCCAGCCTGGGCAACAGATCCAGACTCCATCTCAAAAAAAAATTGATTAAAATAAATGAATAAAACCACATACTAGAGTGCACATTTTGGAAAAAAAAAAAAAAAAGAGAGAGAGAGAGAGACAAACATTTCTTTCTAATTAAGTTGTTCTCAAACGTATTCTGCCAATTCTAGTAAATCACATATGAGTCAAACAAATAGTCATTTTCTTAATAGTGTATGACCAATAAAGGCTTGATCAAATGATGATTAGATAATTAAAATTTACCATTTAGCTTATATCAAAGAAGGGCAATTAATAGGTAAAGGACATATTTTAATCTGAATATGAGTATGTTTTCTTGACTATAAACCTTCCTGAAGATTTAATGACATGCAAAATCCAACACCAAATAAATAAAATGGATCTAAAATATGAAAGGATTGGGTATTACATCCAATAGAATCTCTCTCACACACACACACACACAAACTATCATGAGAAATATTAGTCTTGGATCTCTACACATTACCTTAATTTGGTGCAAATGTGTCCTATTTGAGGTTACTTTAGGACATATGAAAAAAATTACTGCCATATCACCCATAACTAGCTCTTCTCAACAGATAGATAGTAGCCACATAAGTGACTTATTTAATAAAGTATCCAAAATGCAAATATTATGTCCACTACTGCATCTTCCTAATCATTCCTATAGTTTTATAATCATGGAGACACTGCGATCTTTTTATCTGAGAGTGCTTGAAGAAGAGTAAATCAGGCAATATGGTAGGAACTAGCCTTAGATTAAACTATAAAATAGGTTACTGTCAATTTTGAGATCCCTAAATGATTGTCAAAAATTTGAAAAGTAGCATAATGGCAGTGGGAGTTTTCATGTAGCAATTCTTTTTTTTAATAGATTGCCATTATTAATGTGTCCTGTAGAAAAACAAGTGTAATTGTATATACAGTAAAATAGGCGAGCAAGCTACTGGAGCAGAACCTCCAGGTAAAAAATGAGGTGAGTGATGATGAGCTATAGCTTATGATGTCAGTAATTGAGATTTATATAACCCTGCATACTATATATTGTAGTCATACATTTATTGTGTAAAAAAGAAACTTTATTTAATCCATGACCATCTATTATTTAGGTATTTTTCTTGCCTCTTTCTTGGCATTTAGGAAGGAGACAAACAACTTATAAGGGAAACATCCACACATCAACTGAATTCAGAACGCTATGTTCATACTTTTAAGGATTTGTCTAATTTCTCAGGAGCCATAAATGTCACCTATCGCTACCTAGCTGCCACACCTTTACAAAGAAAGCGTAAGTATCCTTAAACATTTAAATAAAGAATACAAAAAATATTTTGCATTAAAATAATAATAATTTGTTTCACATGTATAGTAAAAAGGCTTAAGGGCTTTACTCATATAATAAATTATTTGGAGAAAACTTCAATGTTTCTTCACAAATTGTCAACTACTATACTCACTGACCCAATACCCTTAATAACAAAAAAATTAAATAAAATGCCTAATCGTGAGTCTTTTGAGATTTTGTTGTAGGATGTTATAGAGTGACTAGAAAAGAATCAATTTACTTTAAAATTTAGAAGGTAACTTTTAAAAATTGCTATGTTCATATTGCTACGTTTTCTAACCTCTAACAGTTTGGTTTTATGACTTGTTGCAACTTTCTAATTAATGAAACTCAGTGTTTTAGTTTCCTAGGTCTGCCATAACGAATTACCACAAAGTGACTGGCTTTTAAAAAAGAGCAATGTATTCTCTCATGGTTCTGGAAGCCAGAGGTTGAAATCAAGGTGCTGGCAGGGCCCCACTTCCTCCCTCCAAAAGTTCTAAGGGAGAATCCTCGCCTCTTTCAGCTTCCGGTGGCTTCGCTTCTGGTACTCTTTGGCTTTGCAGCATCACTCCAATTCCTGCCTCCATCATCAGTGGTCTTCTCTTTGTCTTTCTGTGTCTTTTCCTCTTTTTGTAAAGACACAAGTTACTGATTTTAGGGTCCACATCTAAATCCAGAATTATTGCATCTCAAGATCCTTAACTAATTATATCTGCAAAGATCAAATTTACTAATAAAATTACATTCTGAGGTTCCAGGTAGACATGAATTTTTGGAGGAAACTATTGAACACACTACAATCTGGTAAAAAAAAATATATATATATATATTTGGAGCCAAGAAATGACATACTACATTTCTAAGACACCATAGCTTACAAAAAGTACCATTATCTAGTTAGCATACCACTAAGAAAGTATAAGCATTACCAATTTTAATTATAATGCTATTGATTGCAATATGCAGCCTGATTTTTAAATGTTTCAATGCGTAAAATATAAATCTTAGGCTGGGTTTGGTGGCTCATGCCTGTAATCCCAGCACTTTGGGAGGCCAAGGAAAGTGAATCACTTGAGGCCAGGAGTTCAAGGCCAGCCTGGCCAACATAGTGAAACCCTTTCTTTACTAAAAATACAAAAATTAGCTGGGCATGGTCGTGTACACCTGTAATTCCAGCTACTCGGGAAGCTGAGGAGGCCGAAACACCAGAATCGCCTGAACCTGGGAGGTGGAACTGCGTTCCATCCTGGGCGACAGAGCGAGACTCCATTTCAAAGAAACAAAAACAAAAACCATGAATCTTAGAATAAAATACAGCGCTATCATGATCTTAATAAATTATGTGGAGACCACAAAAATTGGCCTCTAGGTTGAGGAAATTGTTAAATTAATTTAGATTTCTTTAGATCTCATTTCCTTTCAGTCTACCATTTGAAATGTCTACTGTTCTTAGGCTTCTTTCTAATTGTCTAAGACTGCCATTCATTTTTCATCTCTGTTACACCACCTTGGCTTGAACATTACTGGTTTCCCTTTCCTGTGCTAAATTTACCAATGTTTATTGGCACACATGCCAACTGCTTTCTACCAGAAGCAATGTAACACAGAGGATAAAAGAGTGGGACAGTTTGAATCCTGACACAACATCACCTACTAAGTGTACCACTTTGCATGAGTCACATCATCTCACCATGACCTAGTGTCCTCATCTGTAAAGCAGAATGATGGTAATAGCAAACCTACCCCAAAAGAGAGTTTTGAACATTTAAGAAATGTATTACAGATAAAATGCCCAAACTCCTGCCTCTTATGTAGACAGTATTTCATAAGCATTGACTATTATTATTAATGAAGTTTGGTGGCTTCAAGTTTAATGGTACTAGATAACATATTGTGTTTCAATAGAAGTCTGAGTTGTAAGCCAAGGTATTTAAATGAAATGTGTAAATCACAACCTCTCTGATGAACTAGTAAGAATTCTTTTTTTGAATGGGACTTTTTTCAGTATCATACAAACCACATTATACAGGTGCCTGTATTAAAACAATGATCTTGTTGTATATAGATTTCCCCATTTTCTAAATAGTGGCTTAGAAATGTTATTCAATTCTGATTCATATGGGTATGAGCTTTAAAAAATATTTCAATAGAAAAACTTCTAACCCTTCTCAGAGGAGAGCTGTCTTTTCTCAGGGTTTTATTTTATTCTCTAAATATATCTAATTCCTAATTTTAGATTTTAAATGTCTGAATAAAAATTTATTCAAGCAACATTACTATAAAATGTGTTTCAAAAATTTTTTTAAGTGATGCTTGTGTCTTGGAACAATGTAGCATTAAAGTTTTTTGAATGTGTCTTATAATATTGTTTGCTTTCTAATTAATATACTAAGTACATTTCAGGATAAAATTGTGAAGTCCAATTATGAAGTCTAGTACAAGATAATGAGAGCAAAAAAAAAAAAAAGAAAACTGAAAATATATGAGGTGTTGTATAAAAAATTTAAAGATGATTGAAAGACTTACCCTTATTTTTATTTTGTATCATTTGAAACTAGTTTGTCAGCCTTAACTGTGAATACTCTTCTCTTTTTGCAAAAGAGAAAAAGCATTTTATTTACTTTATTTTTAAAAGGAACTTGCATGCTATCTAAATACCTGTCTACCTTCTCTAGTGGGCGTATATAAGGATATTAAGCTGCAGAACACTTAAAACCATTTCGTTTTACAATTTCATCAATAAATGTTCACAGTAATAGGACTCATATATTATTATGCTTAAGATGCTATTTATTTTTCATAGAAAATATAAATTATGTATCAAGCACTTACAGCCTTTATATATTTAGCTTATTACTTTAATCATAAAATGTTCTGTGCATAGTCATTTACTATATTTACTTAATACATAATAAGTAGCAAGTCTAAGGAATAAATATCTTCTCTCTTTTTTCTTTTTCTGTATTTCTAGTTCACATTTGTATTCTTTCTGAAATCTTTTTTGCAGGGTATCTTACAATTGGACTTTCTTCAGTAAAGCGAAAAAAAGGAAACTATTTACTTGAGACAATTAAGTCAATTTTTGAGCAGTCCAGTTACGAAGAACTGAAGGAAATTTCAGTGGTGGTTCACCTAGCAGACTTTAATTCTTCCTGGCGTGATGCCATGGTCCAGGATATTACACAGAAATTTGCGCACCATATTATTGCAGGAAGATTAATGGTTATACATGCCCCAGAGGAGTATTACCCAATCCTGGATGGCCTTAAAAGAAACTACAATGATCCAGAAGATAGAGTCAAATTTCGTTCAAAGCAAAACGTAGATTATGCTTTTCTGCTTAATTTTTGTGCCAATACTTCTGACTATTATGTAATGCTTGAAGATGATGTTCGGTGTTCAAAAAATTTCTTAACTGCCATCAAGAAAGTCATTGCATCCCTAGAAGGAACTTACTGGGTAACTCTTGAATTCTCTAAGCTTGGCTACATTGGTAAACTCTATCATTCTCATGATCTCCCACGTTTGGCACATTTTTTATTAATGTTTTATCAAGAAATGCCTTGTGATTGGTTATTGACTCATTTCCGGGGTCTGTTGGCTCAGAAAAATGTGATCCGTTTTAAACCATCTCTCTTTCAGCACATGGGCTATTATTCATCATACAAAGGGACAGAGAATAAGCTAAAGGATGATGATTTTGAAGAGGAGTCATTTGACATTCCTGATAACCCCCCTGCAAGTCTGTACACCAACATGAATGTGTTTGAAAATTATGAAGCAAGCAAGGCTTACAGTAGTGTTGACGAGTACTTTTGGGGGAAACCACCTTCAACAGGAGATGTTTTTGTGATTGTATTTGAAAACCCAATTATAATTAAAAAAATTAAAGTAAATACTGGAACAGAAGATCGACAAAATGATATTTTGCATCATGGAGCACTAGATGTTGGGGAAAACGTTATGCCTAGCAAACGAAGGAGACAATGTTCTACTTACTTAAGACTAGGAGAATTCAAAAATGGAAACTTTGAAATGTCAGGTGTGAATCAAAAAATTCCATTTGATATACATTGTATGAGGATATATGTCACCAAAACACAAAAGGAATGGCTAATTATTAGGAGTATTAGCATTTGGACTTCTTAGCCAATTAAACCAGTATGTTCAGTTTCTGAAACAGGTCTTCCTGTTTCCTCTTTTGCTACCGTTGTCATTTGGAGGGAAAGCAATGGATGGGATATGTTAAAAGAAACATTAATTACATTGGTAGTTTTCATTTATACACTGTTGACATAATTTTACTCTTAATACACACTTGTATTTATTTTAACGTCTGAAGTTGAATATAAGTCTATAGCTAATGCTATTTTCCCTTATATTTTTAAATGCTCTTAGTTTTTAAATTTCAACTGATTGTCAAAAGGGTAATATGAAAAATTTTAAATCAACAAATTAGTTTGTTGGATGATGGTTTTTGAAAATTAGTCATCAACTGTATATACTTCCTCAAGAATCGATAATTCATTATATCATCAGATAGCTTTTATTAAGCATCTGTGGGAATATACAGTTGGGTGGAATGATAATCTGTTTTTTTGTGTGTGTGTAAACTTAGGTTTCCATTGACTTCTGTACGTCTACAATGAATACCTCCTCATAGAAGTGGTGTCTTTACAACATATTTTTTGTGTAAGTGAGGCTATGGATAAAGAAAAAAAAGACTTAAAAATATCTCTCCCCTGATTATTTATATGAAAGGGGACATTGTTCATTGTTTAAAAACATTTAATTGAGCGCCTATTGTTGATAAATTTTCTGGGTGAAGCTGTCTTTTTCTGGTTTCCCTTTTGCAAAAAAAAAAGAAAAGAAAAGAATAGTTAAGCTCAATATTTTCAGGTTACATTAAGTACCCACATTTAATAGAATAAATTAGGGAAGGCCTATAGTAGTTAGCTCATTCGTACAGACATTTTCAGTATATGCAGAAAATTTTGGGAAATTGATTTTATACATTTTGTATTAAAATCCATGTGATTGAAATTATTGCGATTTATCATATACTTTTTTTGGAATTTAAATGGGTATATTATAAAGGACCATAGAAAGTAATTGACTTTTCTGGAATCAAAAATCTATTTCCTAGCAAGGCCAGAATGAGAGATCTGATATTCTGATAACCAGACAATGCTCTTTTTCTCATATGATTTCTCCTGACACAGTTTATGCTTTCTGTGTTCTATTTGCTATGTGACTCTCAGATAATAAGTTATACCATCTGGAAATAGGTGGTACAATTCTTGCATAAATAATATTATCCTAAATAATGTCCTAAATGATACTTTTTTGGTATATGCACCCAAATAGTAAGCAAACTTGACTAAACTTTTCCTAATAGGGATTGGAGAGTGTGTCTTTATAATGTGTCCATTAAAGTAATTCAGGACACCTTAGTGTGTCCTAAAGACATTGGTTTTCAGAATGTCCTGAGCTTGTTTTATCCTTTTTGTTTTTTAACGAACAGCAAAAACAGGGATTTATTATAAAAGGAAATGGAAGGTGCTTCATATATGTTCAAGAAACTCAAGTACATGTTTATATAGATGACTCTGTGTGTTTGTGAGTGTGTGTGTGTTGGTGTGTGTGTGAAGGCTAGACTTTTGCTAGTAAGAAGGAATGAGAAAATCTTCCTGCTCTTCCTTTTCATACTGAAATATAGTCCTTAAGATTTACTGGTATGCTGTGGCCCAAACAACACTAGGATATTTTTATTTTATTCGTTCTCTGCAAATAAATGAGAAACTCGGATAAAAAATGGAAATTTTTTCTTCATTTATAAACAGCTGTTGTATATTTTCTTTGTATCCAGCTACTAAAGTGTTAGAAGAAAAATGAACCTTTCATGGAAGTCTAAATATTAATATTTTTAAGGCATCTAAATCTTAACAGTCATAGGAAAATGTGAACACTGCCACTAAACTATTACCTTTACCTTGATTTAGAGGATACTTGCCAGACACCTAAAAATGTTCTATTTTCTTTATTTTTCTTATCTTTTTTAACTGACTAGTTGATAGCATTGTGTGTATATCTCAGAAGTTACAAATGGCATTATTTTCTTCACTGTCAATGATAAAAGGTACACAACTGTATGCCAAAGATATATAATATCAAGAGCTAGGCAGACTCCCTGAAATGAGTTGTAACATTTTACATATTCTTCTGGGGATGACTTTCTGAAGATCAGCTGTTGGCGTCTATCAAAGTCTTAAAAACATTTCAGGAAAGATTGCTGAGGGTAGCAGTGAAGTTGGATGTTTGCTAGGAAATTATGAAAACAAATGTGACTCAGAGAGGTCATTTCACATTTTATCTTAATATCCTCTCTTTACTAAACCTGTGTTTGGATAAGTTGGTCAATCATCCAAGGATCTTCTCTGCTTTCTTTACAGTTGACATTGGGTCAATTTTCTAAGGAAAACCCCTTGACAAATAAAGCTTCTTCATTAGGGATCAAGAGGAAAAATAACTCTTCTCTTTCAAAAGAAAATCTGAACCATTTTTTTAGCATGGTCCGATGTTCTATTTCCTATATTTAGAAACTGAATAAGGGTCTAGTAATCTTGTCTCAGAGTCATAGAAACAAAAATACAATTATTAGGTTTAACTATACTCAATCTATTTGTTATTTTTAAACATTTTTGCTGTAAGTTTATATATTTATATACATATATAACACATATATGTATACAATTTTCTTTGTTAAAAATAATAATTGACAAAGACTGGCATTTGAGACATGAGTGGTTGAGTCGTTTAATTGCCATACAAATAAAATGCTGACAGATTTCAAACAAAAAATACAGTATGTACCTTAAATAATGCCTCAGAATTGTATAATTTAAACTGACCAAAAACCTTACTTACACTTAAAATTCTCCTTAGGGGAGCCTTTTCAGCATTTATGAACATCAAAGAAAAACGTGTCTTGTAAAAGCACAATGAAATTCAGAAAATACACATTTTTTAAAAATACACATTTTAGTGGCAATCACAAATTTGGATACAAAAACATACATAAAATATGTTAATGCAAGAACTTTTTCCTACTCTTTGAAAACTGTAACCTTGTGCTATTTATAAAGTAGATATTTTCCAGGTATGAAAGTATAATTTGGAAACCAACGTGTCGTTTAGATCTATTTCTTTCATATAGCTATACTATGAGTTGTGAACATTCCATTTCTTACTGGGCCAGTATTCTCTGGGAATTTTTATAATGCTATCATAGAAAACCCTTTCTGTATAATAATGATATAAAATGAAACAAACGTTTGCAAATTATAATATATGATGCAGTAGGGAAAGCACCTGTATTTTTAGATGTTCTAATAGCATACTTCCTGTCAATATTTGCCAATTTGTCAACAAGTTTATGACAAAGAACATGATACCACGATTAACACTGAAAACAGTACATCCAGTGTCATATAACAATTGAAGGAGACAGTGTGTAATTCTCTTCCTTTTCCTTGGCAATACATCCATCAATATAGTAATGGTACCATACTACTGAGTAACAGAGTTCACACTTAAACTTTATAATATTTATTATTGGATCTACTGATAAAATGATTTACCGTTTTGTACAAATTCAGCTGATTTGGATGAGTTTCTTGTAGGATTTAATATTAATTTTAGAATAATTTTATCCTGTTTCTTTCGATTCATGATCCCAATCTTTCTAGATCTTGTTTCTGTCATTCCATGTCTTATTACACCTTCCCAGCTTTGTGTTTCAACAAATTTTATATTCATGCCTTTTGTCTTCATGGGAGACAAAACAGAAGGTTCATGCAGACTTGATTTTGACACCCAGTTCTGCATTACTAGCCTCCAGATATGAGGAAATTTACTTAACCTTCTTGAAACTCAGTTTCTACATCTGTGAATAGGAATAATTTTACCTCGTAGGTTTTTAAAGGTAGCAATTTTACATTGTAGCTCCTTATAGAGGTGGAATTGAGATAACATAAACTAAGCACACAGTAAATATTGGTTTCCTTTTTATCCATGTCATGTATATGTAACAGAATATGACCCTGGAAAACATTACCAGAGGCCTTCATCCTAATCAATAACAATTATAAGATTTACTGCCCTTTAAAAATGTTACTCAGCCTACCTTTTTATATTTTGTCCGGAGAATGTCATGTGGAATTATATAAACACTTTTCTAAAATCAACATATATTCCTGTCATTCTAATTTATCACTCTAGAAACCTTTTCAAAAATATCAAAATTGCTCCTAGTGCTCTCATTACAAATAATAATATTCATTTCTGTTTTAAGAAACCTCAATCCATTTACATTGAAAAACAAAGAAACATAAAGTCATTTTCTAATTTCCAAGATTTTGTTTAGAATTTACCTTAAGCTCAGAGATGCAGTCTTCAGAATCATTTTACTTTTTTTATTTTTATTTTTTTAATGCCAGGGTCCGGCTCTCTGGCATCTTTTCTATCATTGGCAAAAGTTATCAATGCACTGACCTATAAATTACCTTGGCAGTGATGTTTGAAACAGATATCTTATCTCCTAGTCTACTTTGAGTTTAATTGTTGAGTTTTCCATTGCTTTGAATTTCTTTGTTCAGATTGAGGTTATTCTTTTTAGGAAGAAAAAGACCAAAACAAAATTCAATGTGATTAGTTATTGCCATTTATTTTTTGTTTGCTTTTAAACTTTTTTTTTTAACCCAGAGGATATATCTTTTATTATATTTTTGGCATGCTTTGAAATGATTTCATTATTGCATATGTGCATGTGTGTATCTACATATGGTTAATCTCTCAATCTGTGTGTATGTATATATACGTATGTGTATGTATGTGTATATATGTATACATACTTGAATATTATGTGAATATGTGTGTATATATTATATATATGCATGTATACATGTATGTATTTGTATATGTGTTGTATAAGTGTGTCTGTGTGTGTGAGAGAGAGAGACAGAAGGATAGGCACCATTTCCATTATTTTTTAGCCTTTGCACCTCTACTTATTCTTGGATTTTTCTGACACACTGTCCTCCTGGTTGTGTTCCTCTTCTGAACTTTTGCTTTCATGTTCTCCCTCACATATTTTATACATAACATCCTCTGAAAAGCATAGCACATTAGAGATCTTTGTGCATCCTTTTAGATACTTTAAATTTCTTAAAAGTTTACTAGGGGAGGCCATCTCTCTCAAAACAGAATTTGTCTTTTAGAGTTTCAGGTTTATAGTTTTTATTTGAATTCCTTAACATTTAAAGATCAAAATATGAGCTGCAAAGCATTCTCTTTCTAAGCTACAAAAATATTAAGATAACAAGGTTGCACTTTCCCAAAGTTCTAGTCCCTTCCACCTCATTAATCTGTTCATCATGCTTACTCCAAGTCCAGGGTAGAATTTGCTTCAATAATCCCAATATTTTCTGAGATGTTTAATATCCTACTTTTAACATTGAAATTGAAATGTATGTTTGAGACCATTTGCCAGATAATTGGATCTGAATATCTTTTCTGAAAAACATGGATTTGAGATGAAAGCAGTTTTTGATTTGACTGTTGCTTCAGCTTTCATTTCACTCTGTCTTGATGCTCTCTTGGAAGATTTACCCAAAAGTTAAATTGATCATGTGATAAAGTGATAGGTAAATTGTATATGACCATAGAGATACCATTACATTAAGAATATAGCATGATCACATTTTCACATTGTGTTGGATTTAAAAGTACCCTAAGTAGTCATCTCCTTAAAGTAGGTGAGCCAAAGAAATAATAAGATATTCAATATTTTTCTATAAAATAAAAGTTTCCATGAGGCACACACACGTTAAATTTAATATGTAGAATTTAATTTACTTTACATTACCTTAAGAGTTGTTTAAGGGTGCACAACAATAGTGAATTACCAATATTCAGAAGCTTAGTCTATAATTTCAATGTACTGTAAGTTACTACAGCTTCAACCACAATAGCTGGCGTAATCTAAATCATTCTGCCCAAATACAGGTAATTATAGTTTTGATGTACAAAAATTCCCAAAATCAATGTGTATATAAAGCAATAGAGGTGAGAGTGTTCATAATTGAAAGCTAAC
>NW_012100532.1:598289-644282 GCF_000951045.1 Mandrillus leucophaeus | reverse complement strand
AAGGTACCTAAAGTATAGCACAGAGATATGTGGCAGTTCCATACATCTCAATCAACAAAGCTCTAACTCTATTAGAAACTAGATATTTAAAAAGTACTTTTATTGTAACTTCATCTGAGTCGGGTTTCTCATTGAATAATAATCTGTCAATTGGAAAATGTTTAAAGTAGTACATGCCTCTTGTTCTCAATTGGAAAATGTTCTCAATTGGAAAATGTTTAAAGTAGAACATACTTCTTTTTTCCCATAAAGTACCTCGCATTTGTTTAACTATTTGACATAGTCCTATTTTTTCCATCTTTAATAATTGATAAAATTTCCCTACTTTTAAACATATGTATGTATTTTCTGCCACACTTAAACTTTGTTATTCCACATTGTTTACTTACTTTATCAATGAGTGAAAGTATAGTTCCAAAAGTTAGAATAATTATCTCAGATCCTTTATCATAATTGTCCATCCTTTAATGCAATCTGATTTTCAATACAAGTAACCCTTGCAATCTTACAACTGTGCATTTTTGGTCACTAAAGGACCACGTGACATAATATCAGTAGTTGTCAGGAGTTATTCACTACCTTTAGAAAATAAACTCGGTAATGTAAACTATATCCCACACTTAAACAATTAATACTGTTGAATGACCTTGAAGGATTATATCTTTCTTTTTAATAAACAAGCAATATGTTAAAAATAATTAAACCTCCAAAAAAGTTGTTTTTTTGATTTAGAAATCAGTCTCAATTTTCAAAATGGCACTTGATATCTGCTAATAAAATGAACAGTTTTTATCTAAATAAAAATATCTATAAGCTTAGCTCTGTGTAGAAGTACATAATAAGTTTTCCATTTTGAATAAAAATTAAAATCCTATTAATGCAGTTGTAACTTCTTAACATTTCTTAAGCTCTGAAACAAACATAATTAGACACATTTTTTTATTGCATGTGGCAATAAATTTGGTAATAAATATAGTAATTTGATTACCATAATTTGGTAATCAGTCATGACCAAAATCACCTACAAGAACTTACAAAATCACTTACAAGAACCAACTACTTTTGGAAAAGCATTTAGAAAATTTGTCACAAATTGTCAAGAAGATTTTCAAGACAGGTATATGAATTGTCTGTAATGTAACATTTGGGGATACTTTCAGTTAAACCCATAAACCAATGTATGTATTCTACCCTCTAACTTTCTGCTGAGTTACTGTAGTCAGTCGTAAATAGAGTCAAAGTAGAAAAGACACATTCACCCAGAATATTCCCAACAACCTATCTCTCATTCAATTCTGACTATTGACAAAGTACTTCTTTCAATTACTGTGGTAAGTAGGCCTTGCTGAGCATCCAGATGCGTAAAAATAACAACAGGGGAAATGTTGCAAACATGAGGTAAAAGGATGCAAAGGAAAAGTTGTACTTCATGATTTTGCCTCAAGCAAATTCTTCTTTCCCGTCAGCACTGCAAATTAACATGGCTCGACTTGCTTGTATTCAAATCAAAATTTGACTCCCTGCGAGAGTCAAAATGTTGGTACATATCTAGTGTTTTTACTTACTTGAACAAACAGGTCAAGTTTATTCTTAATGAAGTTAATATTTCAATTTAAACCTGAAGCTCTTGTGTTATCCATTTTACTAAATGGATAAATACATTTTCTGCCATGGGATGAAATACAATGAGATGTTTGAATTGATTTGGGCAATTGATTTGGGCATTGATGAGTCATGTGTTTGCTATAAAAGTGATACAAAATATAAGTGTCCTTCAAGTTAAAGCAATCTAAACTGAAAAGTTAACAACATAGTTTGTAATATTTGTTTCCTAGCAAATTTTTCAGTTGTCCAAACTAATGTAATGTAGATAAAGCTACATATTATCACTCAGCATACCACCAAATAAGTGGGTGCTCAATAGTGTCGATCTGATGCACTACTAAAATTAGTTACCTTAAAAATTATTTTATTTTATAAGAAGAAAGTGAAATTTGTTTAATTATTTTGCTATCTATTTTATTCCTATGAATATATGCATTATATTATATAAATGTTCAATTTTGTTATGAATAATTAAACTTACAAATACACTAATTTTCCAACGTTCTTCTGATTTTCATCAGTAAATTGAATAACTATTGTTGCAATGAAATTTACATATTGCTCTCATAATATGCAATTTTACAAGGTACAATTTCACTTAATACAAACAGTAGTCCTCATGCCACTTTTTCATTTTAACTTTAATCTCACTATTTATGTGATTAAGTTTGCAATTTTAGCTACTCACATGTTAGAAGCAATTAGAGATAGACATTATGTAGGTAGGAAAACACATTTTTAGTAACTTAAGAAACAAGTTGTACATACCTTGTCAACATTTCAGATTAGTGAATTTATTATCTTGCTGTATGAACTTTAATAAAAACGTTAATTATTTTATTTAAATTCTTTAAGGTTCCTCTATTTGACTTCAAAGCAAAATAATATCTGAATGGTAAAGTGAATTTTTAATAGTCTAATCACAGTAAATTCAATTAATACTTTACTAAATTTCTTATAATAGGCTCAGGACAAATAATTTATTGAAATGAGTATACTCAGGATGGTAGTTATTTTCATGCAAACTTAAAAATTACAAGACATATTTCGAAGAGTTATAGCTGGATAACACTAAACATTCACAGGTTTTAAGGGAGCGTAAGGGGATTTATAAGTAATGTGCCTATGTTCATAATCAATTTAACAGCTTTCACTAAGTCAACACAATAATTTAGGTTATATTTCCAGACCACAAGATAAAACTAAATTTTGTCAATTTTTACCAGATGATTCAAAATTTACCATTCGATGCATTTCTTACCAAAACTGCCTGTCAATCTTCTAGACTAAATAAGAATATAAATAATTTGCTACTATTTATATAAACAAAATCAATGGAAAAATGAATCTAATTTAATCAATTTGTGTGACTTGGCAAAGATACTCAGTTCCATTTGATGATTAATCTTTATGAATTAATATTTCCTTAGGAATTACATAGTTAAATTTATTAATAATCCATATTGATTGAAGGGTAAAGGCCACAGAGTGAGACTAAATTATCTAGGTGCAGAGAAAAGGCATCTAGGGCAATAAGGAAAGGAAACAAATATAACAAATGCCTTCTAATTTACTGATCACTTAATGTAGGCTCAGCACCAAGAACAATGCTTACTACATAAATATGTTCCGAGACACTATGATACGCTATGTGAAGATTTTGTGTTCATTTCACTATCTTATTTAATAAACAACCACATAAGGTAAGAGATATTAACAAAGCTAAAGAGAGTATGAAAAATAGGGTTTTACTAACTTGTCCAAGGTCACATAACTGATAAATGAAACAGAGAGGATTGGATTTCAGATTTGTGTAATTCAAAATCTATGCTCCTTATCACTATTATACATTGCCTCATAACTATAATAATAATTTATTGAAAGTCCATTTGTCTAAGATAGGATTTTATGGAAGATATGACTATATTAAAATAACATTAAATAGCTGAAAAATGAATTTAAATAATTAGTAGTTTCTTCATATAGAACATTTTTTTTCTCATTTTTTAAACTTGAATATCTAAAAAACTTGCTTCTGTAATTTCACTGAAACACAACCTAATTTCTGTTATTCCAAAAAGAAAATTAAAACTCGTGGGCTCTGGGTACACTAAAAGATTCCAAAAATTATAACTTTGTGTTAATCATATAATAGTCTTTCATAACACCAACCCCAAACATGTCAAATTGGTAGTTAGACAACATGTATGCAACATTTTTTGTGTGATTAACTATGTTTCTAAATTTCAGCTATTATTTCCAATGTTGGGAAACATCAGCAAACCCCAAAGTTGTATTTATTGGCCTACAGCTTACATGTACTGAGTGTTTAATATGTATTTGGTACTCTCCTAATCGGTATTTCCATTACCTATTAAAGTAATGATTATAACAAGTCATTATGCAAAAGAATCACCTATTCAATGTATTTAAAATGTGTGTTTCAGACTACTGAATTCTTCCCTGTAAATCTAGGATAGATCTAGGAATTGGCACTTTTAATGTATTTTAGATAATACTGATGCAGATTGTGCATTCACTCCTTTTAGAAACACCACATTAAATCCTTCCATGTCAGTGAAGTATTAAAATAGAAATGACTACTATTATTGCTACTTCAATGATGAAGAATCTCAAGTTTGAGTCAAGTGATGCATCAAAACTCTAACCTTGTTAGTAAAATCTTAAGCCCAGTTCATCTCAACATTATTAACCTCTGCTCACATTTGTCTAAATTACTAGTTTTTAAGTCTGGCTGTTCATTAACATCTCTGGGGAAGAATTTCACCCATTCCTGAGCCCCATGCTCAGAGTTACCATAATTGTTCTGGAGTTTCCAGGCATCAGCATACTTTTAAAATTCTTCCTAAGTGATTCTAATGTGCAGACAGATTTGATAACCACGGAGGAACCAAGAAAGACTGTACCACAGTAAAATTGCAAAACTTCTCATTTACCCAGTTTGAAAAGATTATAGATTGAGAAAACATGATGACAAGTGTAGATTATTCTGTGTTGCTTCCTGCCCTTTTTAGGTATTTCAATACTATTATTGCTGTACTGAAAAATAAAAATTCCAGTCAATTTTTATGGCTTTGTTGGGTTTATAGAGAAACTCTGCATGCCTTCCTACTGAATCTGGGACTCTCATTTTTGGAGAACTACGTAAGTGATCTGTTTTCCTGAGTCTTGACATTTGTACCTTATTAATTAGAGACTATAAATCCACTTTTTAACACCTAAAATCTAATGATGACATATTTGTAGATATTTAAATTCAAGAATATAAACAGCATTGCCTTCAACCCACTGGTGTTCATAAGCTGAACTACCTTCCTCTTTCCATAAAATTAAGTAAATGTATTCAAGAAAGAAGGAGAAAAACTATCAGTTTTCCTTAGTGGGCTTTTTTTCATAAATCCTTCAAATGTCAGCACGTATGCCTTGTCTCATTTAGTCATAGTCCATATGATCCAAATCACCAATTTATTTGTTTTTCTTCTTCCAATAACTGTGTACTTTAAAAATGTATTCGTCAAATTTTTAAATTTCAGATAGCTGAAACAGAACAAGCACATTGACTTACTCTAAGTGTTTAAAAGGTTTGAGGTTATTGATATAGTCCTCAATATATTTCCACAAAGGAAATAACATAATTACACAGATATCTAAAAATGTGTATGAAACTTAAGAGAAACTTAAGAGTCAAGAAAAGCAAAGACTGTGAATAGTGTAAATTATGTAAATATACACACATAATTCACACACACATATTCACACATAATTCCAAGGATTCCCCTATATCAATTCCAACTCAAAATTTCTCAGTCGTATCTGGCTAAAGAGAAACATGTCCACTTAATTAAAATCACTTTTAAAAAATCTGATCATCTATTCTTTTTGAGATCAACAAATGCATTATTTTAATGCCCTGTCTTATTTAAAATAATATTCTACACATTGTTGCTAGCTAAAATGAGGCATTTTTTTTACAAATGGAAACAAATCAAAATAATAATTTGAGATCAGTTTCATCTTGGACTCATGATTTTCAGATTTGATCTGCATAAAATTAGATTTTCTGGAAAGCTCATTTGTATTACTTATTTTCTCATACAAACCTTGCTGAAAATGGAAACGAATAAGCTTGAATTTATGGGTTTTATATATTTTAAAGCATAATGTATAGAGATTTCTTATAATTATTTGATAGCTTCAAGATAACCAGTTTTTTTCTTTAAACATTCCACTGATTAATACAAAAAATAACATTTTTTCATGAGATGAAATGAAACTTGTTCTTAGGCAAACATTGCTTAATTAAAGCAATTTATAGTTGAATACTCTCAATTAACAGATTATGAACCTGCAACACTAAAAGATTTACCAGATTTGGTAACAATTTTACTACTAAGTGATATAAAATAAGAAAAGACAAATCAATGTTATTTCTTCAGGATCTAATAACTTTTTTCATCATTCTGCAAGTTTGTGAATTCAAAAAAAATATATTTTCAAAGAACTAAGAATTTTAAAAAAGATTTTGGTTATGTAATTAGAGTGCACAATAGAATAAAACAGTCAGGTTTGATATTTTCACTGACAAATGATGAAGAGGCAACTTTGATTGAATACTCATTATTTTTATAAAATCTCCGAAGTTTCAAAGTAGGTAGATAATGAGTAATAATTAAATAGAGTGACAAAGTTTTATTCCAGCTTAAAAAAATAAAAAGACCTGCAGCTTCATCCACAAGCTTAGAGAAATGTGAGAAAATAAGAAACTGTGGCCAAATCAGATAAAGGTAAATGAGAATAAGTTGTAGAAACTGGCCTTCAAGTTAATAATTAAGTCAGATAGTATCATTTCCCTCCATCTTGTTATTATTGTTTAGATTTTTAATAATACAAAAATAAATGTTTTATGAATTATTTTGGATGTAATTACAATGAATAACCATAATATAAAATGTCTCATAATAGGAAAATAATGCCTGACACTTTTAATTACTTAACATACCTTTTTGTACATTTTTTAATGCCACTTATTTGGCAACTGTTTAAGGAATGTCCTCTGTATTCTAGCCCATCTCTTTCTATCCAGAGTCCTACAAGTCACCTCGTATCATTATTAGGATATAGTATAAAAATTTGTCCACTTTTAAATGAAGAAATAATACAGATAAGTGAAAAAATGATGTAATAATTTGAATTCTGTACATGACTCAGAGACTTGGACAGAATTGACAATGTTAAGTTTTTAAGTTAAGCCAAAGCTGAAATTTCCAATCATTTAGAAGCTAGGAAAATTTCTGTTTCAAATTCAATTGATCACTTCATGAAAGGCACAATTTGTTCATAATTACTTCTTCTCTGCCTTTCAGTGTAGTCTTGTTCAATTGTTCAGTGTCCTTATTTCCAAGTTCATGATTTTCATAACAGTAAGAGTGCAACAAACAAATCTTACAAGCAATAAATTTTATAAATAGTGTCCTCTTAAGATTCAACGTCTCAGAAGTTGAAGCACATTCTATGGGTTTTAACCTTAGGTGCCAAGAAGGATCCATGACCTCCACATTTGACAGAGAATAGAAAGACTCCATGGTTTTCATCATAATCCAAGGGAGATCAGTGATAGTTTATTTACGTTTCTCAAGGACTCTCTGGGGCCTCACTATCTTACATAAAAATGAGTTTAATAATAGAAATTTCAGACATTAGCCCACAGATGGGATGGAGAAGTTTTAATAAATCACGTTACCTAGGTGGTCTCTCATTCTGCTTCTCCGTATGGCAGACTCTGTAGGAAAAAAGAAAATGCTGCCTATAATATTTCTTCCTTACCACAGAACTGTCAGGAGAAACAGTAGAGAAAAACTTAAAACTAAGCTACAATATTGGGCAAAAATAATTGTAATTTTCAGAGGAGAAGAAATTTTTCTGGCGTATATATAGAATAAGAATATCTTACCTTCCTTAAATAATGTTAACTTTATCAGTAAACATGATGTATTTGCCTTAACCTAGTCAATTTCCTTTACCTGAATTCCTTTACGTTTAAAACCATAATTTTTCAAGATAAGGTTCTAGTCTTAGAAATGTTGCTTAAGAACCTGAAATAGAATGATACCATTATTTCATCCTGGTATTAAAACCTCTAAAATTTTCTTCAAAACTAGCATTCTGTGTATTCTTTGGCCAATGTGATAACAAATCCTTATGTAATCACAGAGAAAAATATCCTATACATTTATCTTACAATTTTGCAAAATAGGGAAAATACTTTGGAATGAAACTATTTCAAAATCCAACAGTTTCTGTGAAAGAATTTTTTAGCAGTACCCACAGATGAAAAGAATATCATTTAGTATATCTTCATAGCATCTTTATAATAACATAATCTAATCATTGGCATTTTATAATCTTTCATAATTTTTCATATATTTGATAAATCCTGATGTTGCTTTTCTTTCCATTGAAACACCAGTAATTATTTTATGTCACTTCGACTTTTTTTCTATAGTTTTGTTTTCTGCTTGTTTGATTTATCTAATTATCATCATAGTTATAATCTGAGAACTAGGCAAACACAGGTACTTTTGGCTATCACTTTGGGGTGATACTACTTACCCAATATGATTTTTTCCCATTTTATTCTTAATGTATCCCGTTGCTTACTCTTTTGTGTATGCATTCATTTGAAACATATGACCTCCCCAGCATTCTACTTTCTCTTATTTTACTTACTGTGTTGGCTTTACTGTTTATGTATGATTTAACATAAATAATTATTTTGTTTTCTCTCTCCCATGCCCCATCCCACTTACATGTAAAAACAAGGCTTCATCGGCCCTAGAATCATGATTTGAATTACATTATCTGTGCCATTAAACAATCTTGAGCCTCAATAATATCTGTTCAGATTTTTTCAATGACTATTGTTCATTGATAATTACATTCTGGGGACATGCCAAGGTCTCATGGTTTCTCAGCCACAAAGATTTGTTAAGAATCAAATTCAAAGGTATTTGACTTGGTATTTATTATTCATGGCAAACCCAAGAATAATCTTCAGCA
Organism: Mandrillus leucophaeus; assembly: GCF_000951045.1. Taxonomy (NCBI): domain Eukaryota; kingdom Metazoa; phylum Chordata; class Mammalia; order Primates; family Cercopithecidae; genus Mandrillus; species Mandrillus leucophaeus. The sequence continues at coordinate 635,600 of NW_012100532.1, read as the reverse complement.
GATCTTTAAACTTCCTGAGCTTATAAGCAAACTCTGTGTGTGTCCATGTGTATGTGTGTGTTGCTATGTGGTTAAACTTTTCTTGATAGCATGTCTGTGCTTTCATCACTATCAAAAACTTTCAGGGCCCCAAAATGGTTAAGAAACACTGACTATGTGCTAGTTACATTACAAGAATATTTTTCTACATAAAAATGTTGTATTTATTCTAAAGGCAAAAGCCATGGAACAATGTGTACTTTTAAAATATTTATGAGGAGTTAAAAATTCAATTCTTACAATGTTTCCAATTTAAAATTTAAGGATGTGACTTTGTAATAGCCTCCAAAAAACATTTGAAAGCACCCAAATAATTAAACTAGTAAAAGTTCCTTATAAACCAGAAAGCAAAACTATTTTCCAAATGGGCAATAAAAATATTACTTTTACATGTAAATAGTTGTTTAAGTGAATTTATTAAGTTTATATTACTTAAATTATTTTAGACAATTTGCTACTAAAAAAGATCAGTGTTTGAATTCTATGAAATACTTGTTTATGTAATTTTTTTGAAAGTAGGTAAGAAAAATATATTTCATTATCAAATAGCTATCCTGAGATACTAACATAAACAGCAATTTACCCATTTGGACTTACCTGTCCAGTCAATTACACAACAGTCTTACCATGTTCTTTAATGAGTGGAACAAAAATAAAGGTCTTTATAATAGATAAATTATTTCATTTATATAATAAAATAAAATATCTTGGGATTAATAAAAATAATGATTTTTTTTCATCCTATGTAAAATGTAGTTGATAGCACTGATATATTAATAATGTTATGGGTGAAGTTTACAGTTCATTACAAGTTGAATGTATTTAAATAATCTACATCTTTCACTCTTTCATTCAATCATTTAATTCAGCCATTCCTTATTTGACAAATGTGATTTGTATAATACATTTAGTAATAACCATACATATCATGTTGAGTTGTTGCAAGGATAAAAAAGTAAACAATGTTCAATTATTGTTAATGTTTTATTATCTAATTAATTATATAATTTTACTTCAATGGATGTTGTAAATTGTTCTGGTTTAGCCTTCACACATTTGAATCAAAATGGTCAAAGTAGTCTCTAAATTCAGACATTGACTTTGTTCTGCAGATCTCAAAACGAAAGATATGGTGGGATATTTAGACCAGAATGCATGTGAAAATACTACATGAATGAATGTATTTGACACTGATCTTGAGATAACAATCTACAGTCCTACAATAATTATTCTAACTCTACATTCTCTTCCGTGCACACTAGTTAGAGCACATCTCACCCATTGACATTGGAATTTATCCTTTCCTAAGTTATTTTTAATGTCTTAGGATGACTTTTATAAATTGAAGATTTAAGAGTTTCTAAGGGGACTGTAGGTATATTCTACTGTTGTGTTCACCACACGGCCCATTCAGATACACCAAAGAAATGAATAAAGCTGGAGAAAGCACACAGTCTCACTGCTTTGATATGACGGGCAATGATTTTTGACAATGAGTTATCGACTCTTATGTCATGAGTTCCGTCATCACAGAATAACCTTAGAATCCTAATAAAATCCCATGGTTTCAAATTGTATTTAATAGCTGCCAATCCAAACCTCCTGACTATACTAATCTATTATTTAGAAGAAATGAAAAGTGTATATCAATTTGCCTATTATAATACAAAGTGGGAACTCTCATGCAAACAAAGTTACGCCAAAAAAATTCAAATAAATTGGAAATGTGTTTTGATACATTTTCTTCAGTTGCCCTTATTGTACCTGACATAGAAATTTCCTAGGGTGAAGTTTATATATAGTGACAAGCATATACAATATTCTTGAGGTACTAGGCCACAGTCAGAAAAAGAGAATATAGGAGGAGTTACGTGGTAGACGATGATAAAAGATTAGAAATTGAAACTATACCATATATAATTATATAGTTTACATATATAATTATCTTGATTATAACCTAAATTGTAAAATCCCAATATTATTAGTACCATCCCCAGACACATTCCCTTTGTTTCTTAAAATTTTGCTCTCCAAAAATGGAAATCACAGAAACAGAAGATACTTAAATGTTCATGTTAGGCATTTTTTTCTGAGCTCATAAAAGATTGATCATTTAATGTGTTTTTCTCTCTAATAAGACTGTAAAAAGTTCAGTGTTCTGAGGCTGCTAAACAATGCCCATAGAGTTGACAGTCTCAAGAATGATTGGAAAATGATGGAGTTGGATGCTGTAGGTCATACTTTATAAATCTGACTGAAGGAGCATTAGAATACTAATGAGAGTCAACAACCATTTTCTTACCTGCTCTCAATTTGTAATTCTTGCCCTGGTGGCACATATATTACAAGGAGAATATTGTTTTCTAATTTATAGTCAGAAAGTCATTGAGGTGACTATGACTTTGTTTTTTAAATAGTACATTGATTGTCTTGTTTAAAAATATATAGTGCCCTGGAAAGTTATGTGAATAAAATGATTTATTTTAAGTAAAGGGTACTTTTATAAAATAAAGTGCCAAACATCATATAAATGAATATTTACAGGCTCAGTATCAATCAAATCAGTGGTAAGAGTGAATTTTTTCAATGTATAACTTTCATATCAAATTTTTTTGGTGATTCAGCTTAATAGGAGTTTATGGTATGGACCCATTCATGTCATATCCAAATAAACAAAAAATATCTAGAGTTGTTCCTGTCATCAATTCCTTCAGCACAGTCTTCAAAGTAGTTTTCCCATTACCCACTTGGAAAGATATTTCCAAGGAGGGGATAATGCAACCCATTCTACATGTGAATAATGGGTGGCACACATGCCAATAATCATGATCTAAATTAGTTTAAAAATCAAAAGAGTAAGGAGAGAGAAAAGGAATGAAGGATTAATTGATTTGCTGAGAGTATGTCACATGCTAATTCTTGTTTTACATTTTTCATCTATGTCTCTCACATGATTCAGACCACAAATCTGTGTGATAAGTATTGTTATCCTTATTCTACCAATGATGACACAGTAGTGAAGTCATAATTCAGACTTGAAATTCTGTCTTCTCTCAATTTTCTCCCCAACATTAGATATCCTCGATGCTGTTCAGATTCTCTTATTCAATGAGAAAATCACTTCCTTTTTGGCCCTTGTCATCTTTGTCTGTATAAGAAGGGGATAAGACAAAGACGTTTGATGGAAATTTCTTCAAGTTGTATCAGGTTTTTGTTCTTAGTGGGTAGTCCTTTGTAAGTCTGCACAGGGCTGGCTAGTGACACACTGCAGCCACCACAGACAGAATAATAAAATTACTGAAAAAGCAAAGTATACTTTCCAAAAATTAGACTCTAATCAATGTAGTCAATGCAACAATTTTCTTTAATACCGAATTGCATCTTATATAGCAATTTGCACAGATCCTCACAATAAAACTGTAAGAAAAGGAGAATAGGATATTATATTTACAATTCTACAGAGGAGTAAAAAAACTGACCTTGATCTAAATAAGTTTATAGGTGGATTTTAATCCTTTAATAAGCAAAAGACTTATAATAAAATTGATAAATGACAATATCAATGCTTTATTTAAAAGTAATTTCATAAAGAAACAAAATCAAAATTGATTCAGTTAACATAAAAAAGAGTTAACCCAGAAGAACAAAATGAATATTGATCTCAATTTCAGCAAGCAGAAAATAGAAAAAAAAAAAAAAAGAGCAGAAAACAGTGAGAAATTGTTAAGGTGAGTGAAAGATGAACGGAGGTTGCTCTGAGAAACTACAACACAACTTATTTATTCAAGTGGCTGTGTCAGATTTAAAGATGTGATTTCAGTAACTTTTTTGAATAGAGTGTTGTACTTTTGTCTAAAGTAGTGAAATTCATTTGGATTAAAGCTGAATATGGATTTTCCTCCTCAAATCCAATTCAATTCCAAGGTTTGAAATTGCAGGGCTCCTGAGAAGTAATGGCAAAAATAAAAAAGAGAGAGAGAGAAAGGGGAAGAGAAAGGGAAACAAAATTCTGTTACCTGAAGCCCCGTAAAGCAAAGATTTACCAAACTTTAGATTTTATACCCCCTATTTTTTTTATCATACCCAACTAAATTTAAATGATCTTATGAACGTAAATCTTTTAGTCTTCATGAGATTTTTCCAGCTTTTCTGCCTTTTAGATTGACATTTCTAGTTGATCAAGGTTTCTTCTTCAAAGCAAAGGGTATAAAACAAGTGATTATTATTAAACAGTTATGGAAAATACCATCTTTATTCCAACACTTTATCAGGTAGAACTTGAAGGTAAAATATAGTTTGGATGCTGAGTCTACAGGTATTGTATTGTATTGTATTGTATTGTATTGTATAAGTGGTTACCAGAGATTTAATAACATAGCAGAAGTAACTGAATCGCCTCCTCTGCCCCACACACTTGTACTTTTCTTATTTCAAAAATGCCAGGAAGATAAGTATATGCAAAAATATAAAGTTTGTACAATTTTATACAACTTAATCTATTTGATCATTAGTTAAGTAAGCTTAACTAAAATAAAAATGTATTGCTACTACTTTTTAACTCTCTAAAGAATATACTTATCAGTTTTTGAAGGAGCTTTAATTTAATGATAACAGTTAATCTTTTTTATTAATTTTAGTAAAAATAATCATACCCTTTTAATAATAAAATTAACCTTTAAGTCTTTAAAATTGCTAGTTGTAAGTGAATTTTTTGAAGATTAATTCATACTTGCCAACACTCACTGAACAGGTATATAAAATTAACTTCTTTTATTTAGCAGTCAAATAACTTGGTGCTTTCTAGTTAGTATAAAAAGTATCAATTAATTGTTTCTCACATGTATTTATGTCCTTCACAGGATATAGTCAACTGTAGAGACTCAATGTAAAATATTATGATAATTTTTATGTCTGAGAAAATAAGAAGATTGCTTCATAGAAAAGTTAAATGAATTTGAGATATAGATATTTCTGACAGCCTAGAGTTACACTGTATGAAACACTTTAAAAACTGGCCAGGCACTGTGGCTCATGCCTGTAATCCCAGCACTTTGGGAGGCCAAGAACTCCTGAAATCAGAAGCTCAAGACCAGCCTGACCAACATGGTGAAACCCCATCTCTACTAAGAATACAAAAAATTATCTGAGTGTGGTAGGGCATGCCTGTGGTTCTATGTACTCAGGAGGCTGAGGCAGGTGAATCGCTTGAATCTGGGAGTCAGAGGTTTCAGTAAGCAGAGATTATGCCACTACACTCCAGCCTGGACAACAGAGCAAGACTCTGTCTCAAAACGAAAACAAACAAACACACACACACACACACACACACAAAAAACACTTTAAAAAAAAAAACTCTAAACAATTCAGTCTTGTATTTGGAGGAATGGTGACTTGTAAATTTTGCTGCACATTAATGACAATTCTCTCAATCAAATAAAGATAATCTAAGTAAAATAATTTATGTCAGGTGAAAACGTTCCGAATTTGCTTGGAGAAAAAGCAACAAAAGCCAATAAATAATGGTGATTCCTATTACCCATTTAATTATTTAATATCTTAAACTATTATTAAAGGCATGCAACACCTACACTCCCCTGACCAATTAACCCCTTAGCTGATGGATTTCAGTTTGTATTTTTACCATGTGATCTGTCTAGATTCACTCTTTTCAGGATTGATAGATTTTTTCTTTCTTTTTTTTTTTTTTCTTTCTCATTCAGCTCTACAGTAAAAGAAAATCTGTGGTTTTATTTGACATAACAGAGCTATCTTCAGCCATAGTTAGAAGAAGGATACTAGAATAAAGGTCAATTTTTGTCTTCCTTCACAGCTACCAGATATATGTAGGATACTTAAAATTAACTCTCAAAGTCTGTTGTTCAACCTCCCAAACCATTAATTTCCTTCTAGCCACTGCTAGAGTTCATGCATGTCATGAAAGGAAGGCTAGAGGGACAATTTCTGTATGCATATCTCTGGCCCATGCCCTTCAATGAGAACCAAATATAATTAATTTATGGGATTTTTACAATAAATAATATGAGATGACCGCATTATAGAATGAGGTGCAAGATCCTTGGCCTTGGTCTTTCACAACTAATATGACTTTATTTACAGATGAAAAAATAAAATAAAAATTAAACATAAACATGCTTCAACTTCCTGCTCCTAGCCCAGGTAGTATGTTATTACTACCTCTTTTATAAACAACTGAATTCTGACTAACCGTCTTTAAGAGGAGCTGCCATGAGGAAATACAGATAATGACAAGATAATAACATATTTTTAAAGCTTTGCCAGAAGCAAAGGGCTCGCATCTACATTCTCTCATTTTACCTGTCCAACCAATGGTTCAACATAGCCATGAAATCAGCTTTTACAATGGGAAGACCACCACTGAACAGTTTTGTAACTCATTTCAGAATTGACTTTGGTATGTGCTTATTGGTGCATGTCTGTGCTCGTGTGTGTCAATTCAACAAAGCTTCCCAAGCAAGTTTACTTCAAACATTACTTGGGCCATGGTAAAAGAAAAATAAAATTCTGTTGATTCAGAATCACCTTCAATCTCACGTCATAAATTGCTTCTCTAGTCTTTGATGCTGTTTTATATGTGCATAATTAGATTGGTTGAAGACAGACTTTGGGATCATGATTTATTGACTAATTATGTAGTTTTCCCACTGTGGCTTGGGTTAAATCTTACAAGACAGACTGAAAACTGAAATTGTTATGACATTTTTGTTTTCTCTACACCATACCAAGTAATGCTGTTTGATTGAATCACATATTTTCTAAAGACTAAATGTAATCCAAGAAATAATCTGTAAGTGTTCCCAACAGGTGTTCCAAAACCATATTTTAGTAAGTTTTTCAATTGGTCCAACAGTTTTATAAATTTTACCTTGAGGTAACTAAAATGGAAACATAATGAATATATTATCTCTATTGTCTAAGGACAAACAAAACACGGAAGTTATTGAGAATTAGATTCCCATGTTAGCACAAATGGCTCATCTAGTTTTTTCAACAAAACCAAGTAATAAATAAATCTACACTTTCAGTTCTCTGCCAGTGTCACAGATGGCAGCCAATTGGTTTGATTAAAAATCTGATGCCTGCATGTTTGCATAGTAAAAAACAGGGTTTTCAGGAAAAATTATTATACTTCCCACTGTGTTCTACACAATGTTGAAGGTTATGTCCAAATTTGAAAAGCTAATCCAATTAATTAAAACTAGCTACCATACAAATATATCTTTTGTTATTGAAAGAGTGATTTCAGTTGTGATTTTTCATTAATCTAGTTTTGTAAAAATCAGGCTTCCTGTAAACCAGTTGAAAACCTCTACATTTTACTATACGTATTTGTGGACTTAATTCATCAAAAATACCAGTATTCTCTGTGCCCTAACAAGTGTAAATGCACTGATCTTGTAGTTGACATTTACTGATTGAAATGTATATGTACAAAAATTATGTAAAACTGACTATCTAGATGTTTCTTCATTAGATAGCACAAATAGTTACTGTAAACCTTTGTCCTGTGTTTTTTAAAGCCTGCAACATGGTGAACTAATATGTTTTATGGCTTTAATACCTGTGTCTGCAATTCATTATTCATTTGAAGCAACAAATTCAGAATTGTTCAAAATTATGAAGGTTAAACAGCATAAAAACATTGTGGTTTCTTTTATAAATATTTGCTTTCATCTTCTGAATCTTGTACTTGTCTCCAAAAGAAAAAAAAAATGTCATTTGTCTTAAGCTAACTTTAAAGGTCATAAATGAGAGAATTTTGATTCACTTGAAATGGGGGAAAATATTTATTCTATTCTTTCATTTTAAATCATGTGGTCATATAAATAAAAATTTCTATATGAGTGATGAATAGATGAAAAAGCACAAAACCAGAAATGATTAATATGCTGAATTGAATGTTATACTAAATAAAACGTAAAAATTGGCTCAAAACAATAAAATCACGGAACTTTCAAAAATTGGAAGAGATCTTGTGAGGACTATTTAATTATAGATACTTGGATTAGTTCCACCATCTAGTGGCTGAATTTTACACTTCCCAATATGAATGCCCCAAAGAATTTTTTTTCCCAGTGAGTTTTACTTTGGATATACTTTGAAGTTCTAAATTTTTTATAAAAGTGTGTGAAAAAAATCTAATTATATGACCAAATACGTACTTTAGAAAGGAAAAGCATAAATATATTAATTACAATGGCATTATATAAATCAAAATTTTAATTTTGTTTTATTTTCATTGTTACCATTTTGCTTTATAAGAGTATTAGAAAAGAAAAAGATAAATAAAAAGGAATGTGTGGCCGGACACAGTGGCTCACACCTGTAACCCCAGAACTTTGGAAGGCCAGGCCACCTGTTGGAAGTTCGAGACCAGCCTGACCAACATGGAGAAACTCCTTCTCTACTAATAATATAAAATTAACCGGGCGTGGTGGCATATACCTGTAGTCCCAGCTACTCAGGAGGCTAAGGCAGGAGAATTGCTTGAACCCAGGAGGCCAAGGTTGCAGTGAGCCGAGATTAAAAAAAAAAAAAAAAAAAAAAGTCACACAAAACAATAGTCAATATTTTAAAAATTTAAATAAAAACGTGAATGGAGTTTGCTATCAATATTACTGTTTATCAAACTCCTTAAAGGTAACTATGCCTAATGAAGAGTAATCTGAATAAGCTGCATATTAACTTTTCTCATGATTCATCAACTAGACATTTGTGAAGCTGTGGATGTTTTTGTTGGAATTGAAATAGCCCTGAATTGATGTAGGGGCAGACAAAATTGAATCTGAATTTTCAGTATTATTTTACATTTTAAATTGATGGTTAAATTGAACCACTAGTTTAAGAAATTTCCAACTTGAAATTTCAATTATTCATTCTTATATGAAGTGTTAACAGAAAAATCTTCTTAACTTCTTTGTAATCTCAAATTTTATTCCATTTTCTTTCTTGGCATGTTCCCCAAAAAATGACCCAATGATTCTAATCCTACCTAACTTAAATATTAGGAATACCAGTTCCTCTTGCTCCCATATTGTCTTCAGGAGTCTGACTTGTTAAATAAAGCCAGAGGAATCTCTGTCCACAAAACAAAACCAACCAGAAAAATTAGTAAAATATTTAGGGACAACTGCACTGCTAAGGCCACCATAGGACTGCATTTGCTTCACTGAATTAGCAAATTGAATAAAAGCCACCTGACTCTTAAGAGAATCAGAGGGAAAAACGAAGGAAAGATGGAACACAGGCACACACACACACACACACACACTCTTAAAGTAGCATGCCTGAGCAATAACATCTCTCGTCACTTACCCTCAGATTTTACGCTTTCTTGCTCTTCCATACTACAGGTGATGTTTATGTAACAAGAACAAAGCAATTAAACAAACAAAAACACACATTAAAATGTAAAAGAGTAATATCCAAAGTTCTGATGAATGTATGATACTCATATATATATATATATTTGAGTGTGTGTGTATGTGTGTGTGTGTATATATGTATATATGTGTGTGTGTATGTATATATATGTGTATATACATACACACACACACACACACACACATATATATATATATATATGTCATTAGTCATGACCTCAATGTGCTACTTGAGACTGAAAATACTAGCTTTAGTATTCCAGGGTAAAATTTTCCACACTCAGTAATATTGCCGAGCTGAGAGTGATTACTAACTAATGGTTGATCGGTCAATAAATGAACCACCTATTAACAAAGCCAAAAACAAATTTGGATTGGTAAAAATTGCACTACTGCACAAAAAGTGTTTAGCTTTTTTCAATACAATAATTGATAATATTTAACATAACTTCCAAAAACTAACCTGTGGCCAAAATGAGATTCAGGAAATTGTCAATATGGTCCATTGCTAGGGTCACCGTACATTCTGGTGTTCCCAAATTAGTTGTGAATATTTGAATTTGTGATGCATCCCAGCCTTTCTTTCTTCCTCTATATGTCCTAATGTTTACAAATAAGGATATATGATTCTGTGATGCCCTTAAAAGTAATTAAATAAACTGCTAATCTAAATGAAACCTTTACGTTCACTCCAAATTTTGCAAAGAAAACACAAATATGTTACTAATAGCAATATTTTTTCTAAAAAATTCAACATTTATTATATGATTTTTTGCTCAGTAGCCATCCAACTAAAATTTGGCAATTTACCATTCTCATCAATGTTTGAGTCTTCACATACTGATGTAAAGATTTTACTTTCTAAAACAAGGTTTAACATAAAAACAGACTTGGATCATTAAAATGCCTTATTTCTTGATTATTTTCTTAAGAAAGGAGGCTATTCAAAGTTTAACTGTAATAAACTATTTCTTATTAACATAGCCAGCAGAGTTTGTGTTATTATGCAACTGCACAATAACTTGGAAAAGTCCTATAAAAAAGAATTTTTTCTTTTGTTTTGGTTTTTTTAGAAATAGGGATTTCATGGGGTTAGTTCAATTATGAAGTCTTAAAATAGAATCACCATTGTGATGATTGATTTTATGTCAACTTGACTGGATTAAGGGATATCAGGATAGCTGGTAAAATGTTATTTCTGGGTGTGCCCATCATGCTGTTTGCAGAAGAGATCAGCATTTGAATCAGCAGACTGAGTAAAGAACATCACTCTCACCAATGTGGTTGGGCATCATTTAACCTGTTGAGAGCCTAGTTGGAACAAAAAGGCAAAGGAGAAATTTGTTTTTTTCTTAAGGGGAACATCTGTTTTATCTTGCCCTCAGACATCAGAACTCGTGGTTTTTGAGCCTTTGGTCTCCAAGACTCACAGAAATCCCCCAACCTGCACCTCAGCTCCCGTTCTGAGGCCTATGGACTCTGGCTGAATAATACTACCAACTTTTCTTGCCCTCCAGCTTGTAGATAGCATACTGTGGGCGTTCGTGGCCTCCATAATCATGTGAGCCAATTCCCATAATAAATCTTATCTTATGAATCCGTATATGATATATAAGTTCTGTTGGTTCAGTTTCTCTAGAGAACCCTGACTAACACAACCATTTCCTAATTCTAAGAGTGACTTCGCCATGTTTTCAGCTTGTGAACACACAATAAGCACTGAGCATTACCAGAGAATCAGTAAATTGAAATACCAGATAGACTAATTGAGGTTCTTAATTGTAGCTCCACTGTTTTGTGCCTAAGGAATTAATCCTCTTTTCAATCTTAAAATATGGTTTATAGGATCCTGGACTTAAAATAACAACATATGTTATTTTCTTATCTCTTGCAGTAAATTTATGTATCTGATCTTATACAGACTTTCTGATATCAACCAGATGGCAATGTAATGCAAATAATAAGCCAGGCAAACATGAAGGTACTAATTTTACTCAATGAATTATTATCTTTCTAGCTTTCTTCTCCCACAAATATATATTTTAAATGTTTATGTGTTTGATTTACACATTTTATTCATATTTATTATACTCCCATTAAGTCTTTGGAGTTTTTATGCTAAGTTATATAAAAAACTAGAAAAACTCTTCTTGCTAGAAGTAATTCTCTTCAAGCTCCTTTGTCACAACAGGAATCAACTATTTGTAATTTTTAATTTCAATAATGGATATTATAATCCTAAGAGTAGGGGAAACGTGTCTGTGTTTTAGAGTTATGGTAAAATTTATTTACTGCACCATTTTCAAGAATAAGAATATTTATTTTTCATTAAGTTACCATTTACAGTCTATTTTTCAACACAATTAACAGGCAATAAGTATATCCTTTTCTTAAAATCTACTAAATATAATCTCATTCTTGCTAATTACAAAGGCACGTGTTATGATACAAGTGTTCTGGAATAGGTGGGTTTGTACCACAGAATGGACAATGACTCTTCTCATAGGAAATTGAAAATAAAAATCTCCAGAGTTACTAGAGCTCCTCATTCCATAACCATCACCACCTCCGCCCCTGCCTCATACAATAAGGTTTGTGTGACCTTGGTTCTCCTACATTCCTCAAATCTATCTATGTTTGTTTATTTTTCTGTTCAAACATTTCTAAGAATTCATTTTAACCTTATTTCAATGGGTTTAAGAATGTTTAAGAAATTGGAGAGGACTCGACTCTTACCACTTCTATTCAACATAGTACTGGAAGTCCAAGCCAGAACACTCAGGCAAGAGAAAGAAATAAAAGGTATCCAAATAGGAAAAGAAGAAGTTAAATTATCTCTTTACTGACGTTGTGATGCTATACTTAGAAAACCCTAAAGACTCTACCAAAAGGCTCCTAGAAACTGGCAAACAATTTCAATAAATTTTCAGAACACAAAATAAACATTAAAAAAATCAGTTGCATTTCTATACACCAATAACATTCAAGCTGAGAGCCAAATCAATGACAAAATCCCATTCCCATTTACAATAGTCACCACCAAAAAAACAAACAAAAACCTTAGGAATACATCTCACCAAGGAGATGAAAGAACTCTACAAAGAGAACTACCAAACACTAGTGAAAGAAATCATCCATGAAACAAAGAAATCATCGATGAAACAAACAAATGGAAAAACATTCCAAACTCAGGTATTGGAGGAGTCAATACTGTTAAAATGTCCACATTGACCAAAGCAATCTACAGATTCATGCTGTTCCTTCAAACTATCGATGTCAGTTTTTAGAGAACTGGAAAACACTATTCTAAATGTATTTGGAATCAAAAAGGAGCCCAAATAGGCAAAGCAATCTAAGCAAAAAGAATAAAACCGGAAGCATCCCATTACCCTATATCAACTATACTATGAGTCTACAGTAACCATAAAAGCCTGTCAGACCTCTGAGCCCAAACTAAGCCATCATATCCCTTGTGACCTGCACATATACATCCAGATGGCCTGAAGGAACTGAAGAATCACAAAAGAAGTTAAAATGGCCTGTTCCTGCCTTACATGATGATATTACCTTGTGAAATTTCTTCTCCTGGCTCATCCTGGCTCAAAAGCTCCCCCACTGAGCACCTTGTGACCCCCACCCCTGCAAGTCAGAGAACACCCCCTTTGACTGTAATTTTCCACTACCTACCCAAACCCAATAAAACGGCCCCACCCTTATCTCCCTTCACTGACTCTCTTTTCAGACTCAGCCTGCCTGCACCCAGGTGATTAAAAAGCTTTATTGCTCACACAAAGCCTGTTTGGTGGTCTCTTCACACAGATGCGCGTGAAACAGCATAGTAGTGGCACAAAAACAGACACATAGACCGAAGGAACAGAAGAAAGAATCCAGAAATAAAGCCACACTCCTGCAACCATCTTATATTCAAAAAAAGTTGACAAACATAAGCAATGGGGAAAGGGCTCCCTATTCAATAAATGGCGTCAGAATTACTTGGCTATCAACATGTGTAAGAATGAAATTGGACTTCTACCTACCATCATATACAAAAATTAACTCAATTTAAAAGTAAGAACTCAACCTATAAAAATCCTAGAAGAAAACCTAGAAAATACCCTTCTGGACATCACATCAGCCTTGGCAAATAATTTCTGACTAAATCCTCAAAAACATTTGTAACAAAACAAAAATTGACAAATGGGATCTAATGAAATTAAACAGTTTTTTAACAGCAAAAGAAACTATCAACAGAGTAAATGAAAACCAACAGAGTAAATGAAAATCTGCAGAATGGGAGAAAATATTTGCAAACTGTGCATCCAACAAAGGTCAAATATCCAGAATCTATAAATAACTTAAACAATTCAACAAGCAAAAAGAAATAACTTCTTTAAAAAGTGCGCAAATGAGATGAATAGACACTTCTCAGAAGACATACAAGTGGCTGCCAAACATGAAAAAAATGCTCAGCATCACTAATCATCAGAGAAATACAAATCAAAGCCACAGTGATATATCATCTCCCACCAGACAAAATGGCTATTATTAAAAAGACAAAAAACAACAGATTCTGGCAAGGCTGGAGAGATAAGAGAACAATTATATACTGCCGGTGGGAATATAAATAAGTTCAGCCACTGTGAAAGACAGTTTGAAGATTTCTCAAAAAACTTAAAACAGAACTACCGTTTGATCCAGCAATCTTATTACTGAGTATATACCCAAAGGGAAATCAAGTGTTCCACCAAAGAGACATGGACTTTCATATGTTCATAACAGCACTAGTCCCAAGAGCAGTGGCATGTAATCAACTGAAGTGCCTATCAATGGTGAATTGAATAAAGAAAATGTGGCACATATACACAATGAAACACTACACAATCATAAAAAATAATGAAATTATGTCCTCTGCAGAAACATGGATGCAGCTAGAGGCCATTCCTAAATGAATTAACACGAGAAAAGAAAACCAAATGCTGCATGTTCTCACTTGTAAGTGTGAGCTAACACTGAATACACATAGATATAAAGATGGGAAAAATAGATACTGGGAACTACTAGACGGGAAAGAGGGGTGCAAGGGCTGGAAAACTACTTGTTGGGCACTATGCTTGCTACCTGGCTGGTGATGGGATTATTTATTCCCCAAAGTTCAGCATCATGCAATATACTCATGTAACAAACTTCCATATCTACACTTTGAGTCTAAAATAAAAATTGAAATTATAGGCTGGACGTGGTGGCCTATGCTTACAATCCCAGCACTTTCAGAGGCCGAGGCGGGCAAGTCATCTGAGTTCAGGAGTTTGAGACCAGCCTGACCAACATGGAGAAATCCTGTCTCTACTAAAAATACAAAAATTAGCTGGGTGTGGTGGCACATGCTTGTAATCCCAGCTACTCGGGAGGCTGAGGCAGGAGAATCACTTGAACCCAGGAGGCAGAGTTGTAGTGAGCCGAGATCATGCCATTGCACTCCAGCCTGGGCAACAAGAGCAAAACTCCATCTCAAAAAAATATATAAATATTTAAAAAAAATTTTAAATGGAGGAAACTTTTTCAGGGATGAATTAACAGTGCTTCCATACCCTCCAAAGGTACAGCTCAAAAACATCCTGGTAAATATAATTGATTTCAGAAAATGGAAGCATATAAAGTATAGCAGTATTAGAGATTCATGACAGCATAAATGATGTGTTTAAGTTTATTATTGGTCCTACACATCCTTAATATTCTGTTCCATTTATTGGCTTTAAATTAATAGTTTATTCACTGCTTGGAAAGAATGTTTTCTTGATAGTATCTACATGGACATACATTATTTTTTAACATTAAAATATATGAAATGTTATTTTGCCAATGATCTTATCTATCCACAGAAGAATAATACCAATACATTATAAAGTTAACCAAATTACATATTATAAGGACAATTTGGCAGAATTTTAGGTCTCTCTGTGTTTAACTCACCCAAATGAAAATGTACCACATATGAGACTTGAGGCAAGTTTTTTATTCCTTTTAAGATTAATGAACTCCATTTGGACTATCTGTAAAAATCAAAATAATTATATTATGCAATTGTGGGAATTCAATGAATTAGTGTACAAGTTCTTAAATTACGAATTTTCCTTTCCCCCAACTTTCTACCTTTGTCCTCAACTATATCCTGTACTTATTCCTGTTACACATTTTAAAACAATTTTTCATTGTTCAGTTCTTCAGAATATACTCTTTTATGCCAGAGACCCTAGATTATCAATATTTCTATCCACAGTGCATGGCACATAGTAGATATCAAATATCTTGATGGAAAAATGAGTGAATAATCAATGAACATTGCTTTCATTTGCACGAAAAATAAAGTGTTAATATATGCTCTCATTCACATCTGTGTATAACATCAACTGATTTACATTATTCAGCTAATTAATATAAAGAACAAAAGACAAGTTATTATATTCAGTACTTACTTTTTCATTATATTTTTAGGTTGATAGACACTTATATTGAAATAGCTATTTGCTTCACTAAATACTTAAAACAATGTCAATCTCTGCGTTAAGAGGTTTGGAGATAGCCTTCTTTATGCTGGAATTAATCTATATATACCTTGCGGAAGTGAAGTATAAATGGAAATATTCTAGCTACTATTCTTGATCACTCAAATAGAACTATTTATATACAGTTATCAATTTTATATTAGAAAATGCTTCCATTTAGAATTGTACAAATCTATTAAATAATGTTGCACTCAATTGAAAAATGAGAAGCATCTGGGTAATGTACACATGTCATAACTTTTTGTGCATCCATCAGAGAGAAGAGAATGGAAAGCAACCAAGAAAACGGAGTTCCAAAAGGAGACATAGACACGTTAACCTTCTGTAGTACATGGGAGAAAGAGATGGCCACCACACGTCCATGAAAGAAAAAAATCAGCTAAAAATTAAAGAAATTATTAAAGGCCAAGTTTGCATGAAAATGTCAATTTTCAATAGCTGAGATTCCCAGACACAAGGGGAGTTTGCAAGTAGATGCTCACTAGAAAGTTGACGGTAATACAAAAGAACAAGGAAAGCTTCTTTTAGTGTTGCAAATGTGCATATAGCATTTGTCTGCTGTGGGAATTCAGGAAAAGGAAACCTGCCCACTTCTCTGAATAATTCTTTCTTATGTGAAAATCCTAAGCCCTGGAGGAAGGCAACAAACTCTTTTGCCACCAGAGAATATGCAAAGAACCACTGCTTCTATAGAAGAGTAGAAACAAAATTGCCTCTCCAGTAGGGAAAAGCCTCTGGCTCTCAAGACATTGCAAAAAATTCTGGTGAAACTGAAGAGCTGAAGATAGATATATATTTTCATTGGCTGAAAGGCCAAGAAACTCTCTTGGGTAAAGAATCATAGAACAATAACTAACTGTGATCTACTACCACTGAGTCAGGAATACGAGATTCCCTTGCCCAAAAATCAACCAGAAATAATACAAGGTACAGTTTGGCTTCCCTGGAGAGGAAGGGCAAGAGTGCTGGAGCGAGATCTTGGCAAAAACAAACAAGTGACAACAGCAACAACAAAAAAATATATATATACACCCTCTCTGCTACTGCAATAAGCGTAGCAGCCCCTGACATGCAACAGCAGTTTAATGCTGGGAGAAGGGCAAGGGCATAAAGTATGTAAAGAATAAAGAAGTTCAGTTGAGTGCAGTGGCTCACGCCTGTAATCCCAGCACTTTGGGGAACTGAGGCAGGCAGATCATTTGAGGTCAGGAGTTCGAGACCAGCCGAGCCAACATGGTGAAACCCCCGTCTCTACTAAAAATACAAAAATTAGCCAGGCAGTACCGGAGCATGCCTGTAATCCCAGCTACTCCAGAGGCTAAGACAGGAGAATCACTTGATCCTGGGTGGTGGAGGTTGCAGTGAGCCGAGATCGAGCCACTGCACTCCAGTCTGGGTGACAGTGTGAAACCCTGTCTCAAAAAAAAAAAAAAAAAATGTCTATAAGTTCTGAGATTTTACTCTCAAGCAAGCTAGTTAAGCACGCTACGGTTTTATGGATTCTAACACAAGATATGAGACTCCTGGGTTAGAGCCAAAGAACTTTGTTACTCCCAGTACAACAAGCAGCATTTGTTTCATTTTAATGGTTGCCCTTGCCCTTGCCCTCCCTCCACTCCAAGTCTCATGAAGATTACATGGAGCAACTTGGTAAATCCTACACATACAGTGATTTTGTTTCACAGAGGAGGAATGTTGAGCTTAGGAAACTTCAATCTTTAAAAATGGACTGCATAAAATGGAAGCTTTATTATACTAAACAGTAAGCAAATCTGTCCTTGGAGGGCATCCAATCCTCCAAGGCTGTTTGCTACACAAGTATCCATGAAAATGTAGTTGGGGAAAAAGTCTGCCAGTGCCTCTGCTCACAAGATATGCAGAAGTGCAAGAGGCTGATGTAGGCATGAAGATACTGTTGATAACTGAAGTAAAGTAGGGACACTGAGAAAACACTTGCAGCACTACAAACCCTACACTAAATTCAAAGTAATATAGTTCACTGCTGGAGAAACCTGAAGTCTGTGGTACACTGAGGATAACAATAATAACAATCAAATCATAACTATGCTTTATTACTGATTAATTAATTCAATTAATATACCAATGGTCTGACAGAAGAATAGATGCATTCATTTATTTATTCTTTTTTTCCCATATTTATATAATCTGAATAAGTGCTATGACACAGCCCACTAGGTAAATAAGCAAGATCAATATGGTGGATCAGCGTGCACCTGTCTTTCTTACAAAGCATGATAAATGACCTAGAGGTAATCTTGATTAATATTGTTGTAGGAGTTACTAAGAAATTATTTTAGGCAGATAGAGAGGAAAAGAGGTCCTTGGGAAGTTTTCACTTTTTAAAGCATCTCCAGAAAAGTTTCTTGTAAAGCCCCAACTCTTAGAGCCAGGCCAGCAACCTTTAATATGCAAATACCAGGTGTTAGAAACTGGGTCCACCCAACATGGCAATTCCCATGGCTTTCTTGCCTTTGCCCCACATGTTCCTGGCAACATGGTTGCCGCCACGTATCCCCCACATATCCCCACGTGTGGAGAAAATCATGGCGCCCTGCATTTGCATATTAAAAGACTGGGGTGGGTGGCCCAGCTTTTTCACGGGCTCGGTGAATGATATGCCTAGTCAAACCAATCTCCTGAGCCCTATGCAAATCAGACACCGCCTCCTCCAGTCTCTGCACATATACCTGGCAGGTATCCCTAGCAGGTGGGCTTCTGTCTCTCTGCTTTGGACCCCTCCTTCCTCTGTCTCTGTACAGGGGAGCTTCTTCTTTTTGTCTTCCCTTCTTTCTTGTCTATTAAACTCCCTGCTCCTTAAAACTACTCCACGTGTGTCCATGTTGATTTTTCTAATTCGACTCGAGATGAAGAACCTGGTGTTTCTCCACTTATCAGAGTTGTATCAATATTATTTTGGGGGAAAAAAAAAACAGAAGCTATGTATATAGGTAAAAATGACACATCTGGTATAGTACATAAATTTTTTCAAATCTCATGGAATATGTAGGGTTCTTAAAAACTGTTTTATGAAACACTTTCAAATTACAAACAACCTTTATTTGCAGAGAAATCTTTACATTGGTTTATTTTTGGAATAGTTATGCCTTCAAATTCAAAGTGAGTTAGGCATACAATACATAGCGGGGAAACTACCTATTAGAAAAGTAAATGGTATTACCCTTTACTTTGATTTTTTTATACAATCACGTATAAGCATGAGTCTGTATCCTATTGTTAAAGCAAACTAAATGTGGCCTGAGAAGGACTCCGTACTTCTATGTTTGAGTCCTTGTGTAACCTAGCTTAATAGTCAGACAAAATTGAAAACCTAATTTCGTAGCATGCACCTGTAACAATAGTTGAGTGTTGGCCCATCCCAGCTGCCATACTTCAACCGCTCATACACTAGTGAATGTTCAAACTGCCTTCAAATAAGGAAACGCAGATCTGTAACCAATCTCACTGTTTCTATACATCACTTCTGATTCCTGTATGTTGCTTTACCTCTTTTATCTATAAATTTGTTCTGCCCACGAGGGACCTCTGTAGTCTCTGTTCTGTGAATCCACTGTGATTCTGGGGGCTGCCTGATTCGCAAATCACTCATTGCTCAATTAAACTCCTTTAAATTTAATTTCGTTGAATTTTTCAAATCACTATATAAAGTCTCCTTTAATGGTGTAACACTCTGATGGTGTTAAGTCAGAATAAGAGTTACACCTTTAATGAACACTTTCTGAATGATAAATCCTGACTACGGTAGGTGTCTCTTCCATTATATTTGCAAATTAATAGATAAAGCAGCCTATTCAAATACAAAGACACGTTTACTTCTGACCTTTAACAATTGAATTCAATTGAATTCAATTTTGTATACTTCTACTAAGTTGGAAAATAAAAGGATTAGGTTTTTTTAAATGGGGTCAATTTTTTTAATCAATTAAAAATATTTTTAATCTGCATTTTGCCTTCATGTTCCATAGACCTTTTTTTGGGGGTTGTCAGATATTTTTCTCTTTTACCATGTTAAAGTAACCACGTTGTTCCGCTGTCTTCTGGTTTGCTGTTTCTTAAAGTATCAGTGATGATTCTTATATTGTTTTCTATTCTATGCGTATCTTTTTCCACCATCTCCTTATATAATTTTCCACTTCTATCGGGTTTTCAGGAATCTGTTTGAGATATGCCTTGATGTGGTTTGTTTATCCTGTGCATCTTGCTTAAGGTTTGTTGAATTTCTTGTGTCTTTGGGCATTTGAACTGCTACTGCTACATTACAAATTATCTCAAACTTGATGACTTCAAAGAACAATTTTATTTGGCTTACGATTTTGAGAGTCCAGAAATTCAAGAAGGTCAGCTATTTTTGCTTGAGTTATCTCATAGGGTTGCAATGAACTGTACAGTTCATTTTGTTGCAGACATGTACAGTCATATGCTGCATAACTACGTTAACTATTGTGTTTGTGTAAATATACTCTAAGATGTTCACAAAATGACAAAATTGCCTCATGACATTGTATTAGTCAGAGTTCTCTAGAGGAACAGAACTAATAGGATAAATATACATATATAAAGGAGAGTTTATTAAGTGTGAACTCATAGGATCACAAGGTCCCACAATAGGCCATCTGCAAGCTGAGGAGCAAGGGAGCCAGTCCGAATCCCAAAACTAAAGAAATCAGAGTCCAGTACAGGACAAAGATGTAGGCTGGGAGGCTAAGATAGTCTAGTTTTTTCACATTTTTTAATGCTGTATATTCTAGCCATGGTGGCAGCTGATTAGGTGGTGCCTACACAGATTAAGAGTGAGTCTGCCTTTCCCAGCCCATTGACTCAAATGTTAATCTCCTTTGGAAACACCCTCACAGAAACACCCAGGATCAATACTTTGTATCATTCAATTTAATCAAGTTGACACTCATTATTAACCATCACAAGTTTACCCTTTGTCAACTTGAACCCATACACATCTCCTGAGATCACAAGTAATCTTCAAATAAAGACAATACTAAGGTCATATTTATGACTAACATAATACACCTATCCTTTGTACAACCAGAATCCCCAACCCAAATACTATTACATAAAGTTAGCAATACTTAAATGCTGATATGAAGTCAATAAATACTATGTCACATGATAAAAAAGAAATAAAATGAAGATATTTTCTTAGTAGAGGTGTATACATGCACAAATATGTTTTTAACAAAATAAAGAGGAGATACTTATGACAATTACACTCTTAATTTCTGTAGCATGTCATGTGGTTATAGTTAGTATTAATGAGTACCTTCTTCTGCTACCCATTCTATATTCTCTTTGCCTTCAGTAAGCATCTCAGCAGGTCGTGTTTTCCTTTTTCCTGGTGGAGCTACCCAAACCTTCATTCCTGAAGGGTCTGAGCCATTTGTAGTTCTGCCCGGATTGGGCTGTTGTAGTTTCCCATTGACCTTAATCACAGGGCATAGTAATATTAAGAGAAGCCCTAATGGATCTCCTGTATACCATGCACACTTTTTCTTACCTCTGTTGTGGAGTAGTAGACTGATTTCATCTTAGTAGTCATAGTCAATCACCCGAGTCAACATTGTAACTCCCTTTTAAACCTGTTGACTTAAAGGTAGGAGGAGCACAAAGTATCCAGGTGGCAATCTTGACTTCCAGTTTAATGGAATCGTTGTTGTGTCTTCTGGTGGCAGCGTTCCTCCTCTAGAACTAAGACCTCTAGGACAGCAGAATGTAATATCATGGGAACAGGAAGCGAAAATGTTGCTAGTGCATCACTAAGGGTGATGGTGAATGGTGCCACTTCCACTTCCAACCCTTAATTCCTGGACCCAGGAATCCTGGCTATGGGAGAAACAGCACTATATACTGGACACTGATTCAGATTATACATGGTTCTCTGAAGAACTTTTCCCCAGCCCTGCAAAGTATTGTCACCTGTTGGCATTGTAATTGTAACTTCAGAAGGCCACTCCACCATTCTATCAACCAGCTGCTTCAGGACAATGGGCAACATGGTAGGATCAGTTAATTCCATGAGCATGAGCCCACTCCTGCACTTCTTTAACTGTAAAGTGAGTGTCTTGTGCTGTGTGGAATACTATGACGGTGGATAAGGTATTCTGTGAGTTTAAAGATGGTCATCTTGGCAGAAGCATTGCATGCAGGATAGACAAATCCATATCCGGAGTAAGTGTCTATTCCAGTGAGGACAAACCTCTGCCATTTCTATGATGGAAGAGCTCTAATATAATCAACCTGCCACCAGGTAGCTGGATAATCACCCCAAGGATGGTGCCATATGGAGGGCTCAGTGTTGGTCTTTGCTGCTGGAAAATTGAGCACTCAGTAGTGGCCATAGCCAGGTCAGCTTTGGTGAGTGGAAGTCCATGTCACTGAGCCCATGTGTAACCCCCATTCCTGCCTCCATGGCCACTTTGTTCATGAGCCCATTGGGCTATGACAGGGGTTGCTGGGGAAAAAGGCTAAGTGCTGTTACAGAATGGGTCATCCTATCTCCTTGATTATTAAAATCAAGTAGATTTTAATTTAAAAGTCATTCTCCAAGATCCATCTGTCTTCTGCACAGGCCAAATGCGAGAGTTGAATGGGGATAAGGTGGGAATCACCACCACTGAGATTTTCCACAATTTCAGCTCCTTCTCTACAGGGGATAAGACTCTCACTCAGGGCAATCTTAGCAGAGTTGAGGCTCAGCATCTGCTTCTGAAACTGGGAATTAGAATCCCTGAGTTCATCATCTTCTTTTATCACTTTTTCCACTAAGCTTAGGAGCTACCAACCAGCTTCAATTTGTTCCTTGGCTCTCAACATATGGTCAACAGTATTATGAATAGGGTCACTAAGCTCCTTGCCTCTCAACGGCAGTGAATCAGGAGTGCTAAATGCATTATTTGTGCATAACTCTCTGAACAGTTCACACCAAGGACTATCAGCATTCTCCATACTATTAGAAGTAGAGTCCTTGGCATTTTGGAGTCTAATCATATTAAGCAGCCAACTCCAGAAACCCCAAAACCAACAAAAAACTCCTTCCTTAATATTCTGTTCTCCTAAAATCACTCATGATACCAAAACCTGTATTAGGGTTCCCTAGTGGGACAGAACTAATAGGATAAATATATATAAATAAGTGGGAGTTTTTAAAGTATTAACTCACACGATCACAAGGTCCCTCAATAGGCTACCTGCAAGCTGAGGAGCAACAAGAGTCAGTATTAGTTCCAGATCTGAAGAACTTGCAGTCCAATATTCAAGGGAAGTAAGTATCCAGAATGGGAGAAAGATGTAGTTTGGGAGACTAGGTCAGTCTAGTCTTTTCACGTTTTTCTGCCTGCTTTATATTCTAGCTGTGTTGGGAGCTGATTAGATTGTGCCCACCCAGATTAAGGGTGGGTGTGCCTTTCCCAGCCCATTGACTCAAATGTTAATTTCCTTTGGCAACACCTTCATAGACACTCATAGATCAATACTTCACATCCTTCAATCCAATCAAGTTGACACTCAGTTTTAACCATCACAGACATATGTCTCAGAATATATCTTTGATTAAGTGATGCACAACTATACAGGCCCAACTAGGCTGGATGTCCAAACTTGCTCACTCACAAAGCCAACAATGGGAACTTGTGGCCAGCTGGGAGCCAGCTGGGTTGTTTACCAGAGCATATACATAAGGCCTCTATGGCACAGTGAAAGTAGGATATATTAGGATTTTTACATAAACCTTGCTTCTCCTGGAGCAAGCATCACAAAAGAATTAGGCAAAACTTTATCATTTATCCTAGACATCACAGAATTTCACTTCCACCATATCGTTTGTTTAAAGAGTTAAGTCCAACGTATTTAAGGAGAAAAGATAGGTACCCCAACACTTTAAAGAAAAAGTGTCAAATAATTTTAGATACATATTTAAAGCTACCATGGTGGCATTAATATTTTAATCAAATTTGAAAAGTATTATCTATTATAACTTCAAATATTTTTGCCTCTCCCCCTGGGACTCCAATTATATGTCGGCAACAGTGCTTTTACATTTCTCCAATGGTCACAGGGGTTATCTTCATTTATTTTTTTTTTTCATCCTGCACTTTCAGTTGAACAGTTTCTCCTGCTATTTATTCAGGTTACCATAATTTTTCTCCTGCAGTGTCTAATCTGCTCTTATACTATTCACATACTATCGTGTGAATTTTTTAAATCAGCTATTTTCTGTTCTAGAAGCTGCATTTTCTCAGTGTCCTTTTCCAAGAACACTGAAAACCAAGAAACTATATATAAAATAAAAGTTTTCCATATTTATATTGCATCCAAGAAAATTGTTACTCTAAATTATTCATTATAAAATATCTTCTGTGAATACTGTAAAATTTTTTGTGTATGTTATCATGTTGACAGTGTTAAAATATTTTTTTATTTTGCTATTATAATACTTGTTATGTCTTTTCCTTGTTTTATTGAACTAGGTAGAACCTTCTATACAGCTCTTAATATAAGTGAGGATAGTGAATCTCTGCATCTTATCCATAATTTTAGAGAGAAGTGTTTCAGTTGTTCAACATAAATATATAATGTATTTTATGTGGCATTTTGGGGGTAGTTTTTCTTTTTTCTTTTTCTTTTTTCTTTTTTTTCTTTTTTTTTTTTTTAATGAGATAGAGTCTCACTCTGTTGCCCAGGCTGGAGTGCAGTGGCACTATCTCAGCTCACTGCAACCTCCACCTCCCAGGTTCAAGTGATTTTCCTGCCTCAGCTTCCCAAGTAGCTAGGATTACAGGCATCTTCCACCATGTCTGGCTAATTTTTGTATTTTTAGTAGAGACGGGGTTTCGCCATGTTGGCCAGGCTGGACTTGATCTCCTGACCTCAAGGGATCTGTCCGCCTTAACCTCCCAAACTGCTGGGATTACAGGCATGAGGCATCATGCCCAGCTGGGGGTATATTTTTTTTACTAAAGTAAAGTATCTATAATTTGAAGTAGGCTGAATTGTATCTCCCAAAATTCAAAATATTGAAGCACTAATTTTTGAAGAAATAGTGTCTGAGGGATAATTAGGTTTAGATGAGGTAATGAGGACAAGGCTCTCATGATGGACTTAGTGCTTTTATAAGAACAGGAAGAGATACTAGTGCTTTCTCTCTCTCTATCAACCTAAGGACATCAGGAAGGCAGCTGTCTCCAAGTTTGAACAATGTTCCTCACCAGACATCAAATCAGTGAGCCCCTTGATCTTCGACTGCCTGTCTCCAGAACTGTGAGAAATAAATGTCTGTTGTGTAAGCCACTCAGTCTATGGTATTTTGTGATATCAGCGTAATCAGACTGAGTGTTTTTTACATAAATTGCTTGAATTTTATTAAGTTCTTTTTCTGCACCTATTGATATGAATATTAATATTTTACTGATATTTGATACAGAAGCAACAAACAACTAGGAAAGTAAACTTTAAAATTCCTCCTTAATAACATAAAAAAACACCAGATGCCTAGAAATTTGACATATACAATGAAAGCCACAAAACATTGCTAGGAAACGTTAAGTCCCAAATAAAGAAAGACGTATACCACATTTCTGTATTGGAAGATTCAATATTTTTAATACCAATTCTATCAAAATAATGAATGAATAAGATGTCTATTAAAATTTCAGCAAGCTTTCTTGAGGAAATTGACATGATTGTAATATATATTTGGAAATGCAAATAAACTATAATAGCCAAAACATTTTTTAAAGGAATAATTTCAGATAATACTTATTAGCTGGTTTCAATATGGCATAAGATAGACATACATACCAGTAAAACAGAATAGAGAGTTCAGAAACAGATACATTACTTTTAATGACAAAAACTACAATTATTTTTGCACCAACCTACTATTTTTAGAAAATGATGCTGTAACTATGCACATGCAGGGAAAAAAAAAAAAAAAACTTGACCATTATCTTATGCCATACCAAAAATCTATGTGATACAGACCACACACACACACACACACTCACAAATGCTAGAAACATAAGACTCCTATATAATAAACTTAGGAGAATATTTTCACAACCTGGGAGTTATATACAAATCTTTATTTTTTAAAATAAGTTGTGCATACAAACATACATATATAACACTAACAATAAAAAATTTTTAAAAATGTACTACATTGCAATTTTAAAAAAATGTTCATCTAAAGACACCATTAAATAAATAGGCAAGTCATAGGCTGGTAGACATATTAATAATTAATATACAGTACCCCTTCCTTCTCTGTGGTTTAGATTTTTGTGGCTTCAGTTACCTGCAGCAAACCATAGTCCAAAAATATTAAATGGAATAGTCTAGAAAAAAAAAATTTGCAAGTTTTAAAGTGCACATCATTCTGAGTAGCGTGATAAAATATTGTGCTATTCCACTCAATTCGGCCCAGAATGTGAATTATCCCTTTTTTCAGCATAGCAACACTGTATATAGTACTCTTAGTCACTTAGTTGACATCTCTGTTATCAGATCATGGTATAACAGTGCTTGTATTCAAATATCTCTTATTTTACTTAATAATGGCCCCAAAGAGCAAGAGTGGTGATGCTGACATAATTGTTCCATTTTATTATTAGTTGTTATTTTTAATCTCTTACTGTGTCTAAATTATAAACTGATCTTTGTCACAAGTATGTATGTATAGTAAATATATATACACACACACACACACACACACACACACACACACACACACACATGGTTCAGTATTACCTATGGTTTCAGGCATGCAGTGGCAGTCTTGGAACATATCTCCCTCAGATTAAGGGGGACTACTATATCTGACAAAGGACTAATGGCTTTGTTACAGTTTCTCAGTAGAGCATTCCTGTCTTTTCAGAGATCCAAAAAGAAAAAGGCAGGTTGTTTCTAAATAATATAAAGGATTTATTTTAGTGGAAAGAGTATGGGTTTTATATCATATAGCATGCATTTGAATCCTATTTCTTCCATTACCTAAGTCAGTTAAATTTGGGCACAGGGTCTAATTTCTCTGCAACTCAAACTTATCAGCTACTAATATAAAATAAGGATGATAATATTTTCTTCATGTGATTTTTTTCATGAGGCATAAGATTAAATAAATGATGCAGGTTAATAAATAAAGCTAGTATTCATTTGGGGCATGCTACATGCGAGGCATTATTTTAAACACTTTCTATTCTAATTTAATTAGAGCAAATAATTATCTTGACTTTCAGTTAATATTGGTTTCACAAAATCACATAACAATAGAGACTTTCAATGAAGCTGAAAGCTTATTCTTCAGTACCATGGGTACCAAGAATCACAAAGAGAGAGTGAAATTATATAAAATTAAAACATTTTATTCCAATGCCTAGAAATGTTCTCATGTTTCTTTAAACTCATGATTATGTTAATAAAACTGCCCACTGGCAAATGAAAAAAAAAAAGAAAAAGCATCCTTTTCAAATTAGTAAACACACATTACTAATACCAGCAATGGAAAACTAGCAGTTTTCACTGTCAACTCCACAAATATTAAACAATAATAGAAGAATATTATGAACAACCTTTGTAAAAGAATTTAATAATTTAGAGAAATTGAGCCAATTCCTGGAAAATTACTGATGACCATAATTTACCTTAGATGAAGTAGATAACTTGAATAATCCTAGAACTATTAAAAATATTTAAATAATAGTGTATAACCTGAAAAAAAAAAAGAAAAAGAGAGAGAGAGAGAGAGAAATATCTAGGTTCCATTGGTTTCACTGGCAAGTTATTCCAAACATGTAAAGAAGAAATATTCAAAAAATCTTATCAAGCTAGTTTTAGAAGACAACTCTCAAAATTTGATTAAGAAAATCTACAAGAAGAACATAAAGATAACATCATAATTCACAGTGAAAATTGAAAGCTTTTTTCCTAAGATCAAGAGTAATACAAATATTTTTCTTACCACTTCCATTCACCCTTTCCTGGAGGTTCTAACCAGTGGAATAAAGCAAGAAAATAAAAGTCATATAGTGTGGTCAGGCAGAACTAAAAATCCCCCTGTTCACAGCCAACATAATTATGCACAATATTCAAGAATTATTTTTAAATCAACAAAATATACTTCCTAGAATTAATAAGTGAGTTTATGCAGATCTTAGGATATGAGACAAACACATAAAATCAATTGTGTTTGTGTATATTAGCAGGGCACAAAAGGAAACATAATTTTTAAAAAATCCCTTAATATTGCCCCCAAAGCAAAATACTTAAATGTAAATCAAAAAATAAAAATAAAAAAATAAAAAAAGAAAGAAAGAAAGAAATTTTGTAGAATTTACCATTGACAGCTGATTCCAAAATTTACATGGAAACACTAAGGACTACAACAGCTCAAACTATTTTGAAAAAGAATAATAAAGTTGGAGAAATCACATTACCTGGCTTTTCTAGTTACTACCTAAAGAAAGAGCAGTAGAAAGAAAATTAATTTTTAAATACAGCTCTACTATTGCTAAGTTTAAAAAGGTAAATACTGTGTGCAGCTTTAAAACATTTCAATGATCCCTATTTTAATAGTTTACCTTTCGTTAAAAAAATAAAATATTAAGTTGGCTACCTGCATTAGATTTTTTAAAAAGTAAATAAAGCCTACACTTGCCTATTTCTTACAAATATTTCTCACAATTTTCATTATAACACAAAATATTTTTGAAAATTACTTAATAAATTTTCTATTTACATTAATGCTGAGACCAGCTCAGTTGGGGAGACCCTAATCCAGCAGTGCTAGAGGAATTAAAGGCACACGAACACAAAAACATAGAGGTATGAAGTGGGAAAGCAGGGGTCTCACAGCCTTCAGAGCTGAGACCCCCAAACAGAGATTTACTCACATATTTATTAACAGCAAACCAGTCATTAGCATTGTTTCTATAGATATTAAATTAACTAAAAGTATCCCTTATGGGAAATGAAGGGATGGGCCGAATTAAAGGAATAGGTTGAGCTAGTTAACTGCAGCAGGAGCACACCCTTAAGGCACAGATCACTCATGCTATTGTTTGTGGCTTAAGAATGCCTCTAAGTGGTTTTCCACCTTGGGTGGGCCAGGTTTTCTTTGCCCTCATTCCCATAAACCCATAACCTTCCAGTGTGGGTGTTAGGGCCATTTTGAACATGTTACAGTGCTGCAGAGATTTTGTTTATGGCCAGTCTTGGGGCCAGTTTATGGTCAGATTTTGGGGGCTTGCTCCCAACAATTAATATGATAATATGACTAAAATTATCATGAGATAATATTTTGTTGGAGGTAAAATAGGTATTAAATCAATATCTAAAGCCATCACCCCTTGAAAAAGTGGAAAAAAAAAAAAAAAAAAAAAAAAAAACCAGTGAGGGCCAGGATCTTTGTATTTGTAAAGATTCAAAGATAATTCTGACTGCAGACTCTGAGGGAGATTTCTGATTCCCAAGCCAGTAGTCTTTTCCTTGTATTCTGATGGATCCTAAAGACATTAATCATTTCTGTTCATTTTCATTGCATTAATCTCAGGTAATAAGAAAAGTTTCAGGAAGCAAAAGTATAAATCTTCAGTGAGTCACATATTGAGTATTGTATTAATTTTTAAGTGTTCTAAATGATGCACTTGTGACATACATAAATCAGATAAGAAGCAATTCTAACTAAATTAATTTTGAGGATCTAAAGTTATCTCAACAGTAATAATTCCCAGAATATATTTCAGGAGACTTAATAAATCATGAAGACTATGGTTTTATATTGTCCTAATTTTGTCACATCTGTCCTGATTGTTGACTGAGAATGTTGAAGGTGTTTGTTCCAATAATGAAGCAACTTAAATATATATTTTGATACATATAAATATGCATGATGGAGACCAACCACAAAATGTAGTGTTGCAAAATTCTAGTCTGCTTTTCTCCCTCATATTCTTAACATTGTCTTGTATACACAGATTTTTCACAATGCCAAACAGATTTTAGGATATTAATACTCAAGTAACACAAAACAAACCACTATTTATTGGATGTTAATCCTAATAAATCAGTCAAACATCTTGACATTTAATTTTATAGCAAATATGTGAATACCACCTTGAAACCACTTGTTTTGTTGTTAGACAGACACTGAGGGGTTTTGTCAAGAGATTAAATATTAATATTTGACATATGTAGGTATCAGAGTTACTACTGACTGTTCTTCATTTTTATGTGGAAAATATTTCCCATTATATATGGACATTTGGATTCTCAGGCCTTCTACAAATTATCTTTTGCTTAATCTCCTACATCTAAATTATTTTCATTATTTAGTGTTCTACATATGTAGTTGAAATTATACACATTAACTGTTTAGTGTTATCAATAAATTTTCATATATCTGTCCACCTAAACATGAATTCTTCTTATAATGTAGACTTCATTATATGACCCATGATTTTCTGGGTGTTTTTATGTATGCTTCCAGACAACCATTACTGTATCTAGTAAATTCTGAATAATTGTCTCAAAATGACTATCACGTGAAAATATGTATTTGTTCATGTATCAACAGAAGTTAAATAATTATAATATAACATATTTAATTTCCCTATATAATATAGCTCATAAAATTTATTCTTTCATCAAAATGAAATTCCTTTTAAAAATGAATTAAAAACAAAAGTACATAAGTGTGTTTTTATTGTTTTAAAAATTGATGTTCTAACACAATAAACTTAAATCTCTGATGATTAAGGCTTTTTAATCTGATTTTGCCCTTTACAGGAAAGCCAAACTCAAATTAAACATTTGAATTTGAGATAAACTTGTATTTTCTGTTTGAAATGCCTGAATTTAAACCTCAAATATCTGACTATCTGACTTCAGACAAATGGTACAAAAGAGGTTTATTTGGCTTAAGGATTCGAATTTAAACCTCAAATATCTGACTATCTGACTTCAGACAAATGGTACAAAAGAGGTTTATTTGGCTTAAGGATTCTTATCATGTTACTAAAGACTACTACAATCTCTATCATTCTGTTCTTTCCTTCTGTAGTAATTGCAATTTTAAAATATTTATTTAAATGGATTTTAGAATGACAGTGTACACCTGAAGAGGTTTTTTCTGTTTTAAAGGTGTATATGATATAAATTTCAATTACAAAATACTCAGCTTTTCATAGTTGGAAATTTACAGAAATGCTACTAACGTTTAACATTATTCCTTTAAAAATTGGTCTTTTTGGCCATTATAAATATACTTTAAAAAGTATAGAACATAGTAGAATATGCATTTTTAGTTATAATGATTGGGTTAGATATACATTTAAAAATTGGTAATAAAAACATTTTGGAGTTCATTATTGGTAATCTTTGAAGTATAAATTTGTCAAAAATTAAAAATACATCTGCATGAATGATACAGTGACATTATATTTGTTATAAAGCCAATGTGTTTGTGAAATCCTCAGAGCTACATAATTATGTGATTCACAAGTATAAACAACAATAATGAAACTGGATAGGTCAAATAGACATTTAAAAGTCATAATATGTAGAGAAGGGACTACACATAGTTATATAGAGTTTTAGGTACCATTCTATACTGCATATTTTCTAACTTGTTAATGTCTATCAGGATATAGTACAAGAACTAAAAATGTTGCTCCTGGTATCATCTTGTAAAATTAAAACGTTTTATATCAATGCCTAGAAATGTCTTTGTGTTTCTTTAGACTCATGATTATGTTAATAAAACTGCCCACTAGCAAATGAAAAAAAAAAAAAGAAAAAAAGAAAAGAAAAAAGCATTATTTTCAAAAGTCCATGGGACATTTACCTTAATAAGGCAATAAGGTAAGTCTTAACAGATTTCAGAGCATTGAAATAATTCAGAACTTATTGTCTGACTACAGCAGAGGTAACTTAGAAACTTAAAAAAACACAAAACATACATACATGCATGCATACACACTACCTACATATTTATGTATGTTATTTTAAGTGTTCATTGGCGAAATCCAACAAGAAGTCACTCGTCAAAGGGAATATGGAAGATGCGATTCTGGAGAATGGATAGAGAGCTGTGAAACTCTTGGCAACAAGCAGCGTAACAGCATTCCACCTCTTCACTGCCTAAATCTTCCGAGAGAATTTATCATTGTTTTACATGAGATTAGAGAATTAAGCCCCTTTACTATACATTCATTCTGAAAATGTAGATAATTGAATTCAAAATACTTGATTTGAATAATTGTCACTATTTCCATTATATTCTCTCTAGAAAACCTTTTTGCAATTTTAAACAAAAGACATATTTATTACATGAGGAAATGATATGCAAATTATACATCCATATTAAGTTATGTTCATATCAAGAACAGAGCATGTTCAAATATTCATGTCTATTCCCAGAATGAAAAACTAATAAATTTGCTCTAGTTACCGTTGCTTTAAATAACAAAACCCCTATTGTAATAATAAGAGGCTCAGAATTTTCCTATTAAATGATAATTTCAATGAAACACTTTATCATTAAATATTAACACTGCAAATTATTAAACTATAATTATCATAGTTTAGTAGTGAACTATGATAGTGAAAATTTCATAATTTTTCTTTATAATTTCCCCATAGACAATTAGTTTTTACCTCAGTTTTACCTCAGTTTTTATCTAACAAACAACCATTCTGATTAACCACTTGAACAGAAACAGTTTTAAATCATGAAAACTAAAGCAAAATGAAGAGAAGCAAATCTTAATAGGAACCACATAATATATCTAAACTCAATTGAGAAGTGACAAAGATATATTTAATATACCGTACATTAAAAGAACTGAAAGAAATTTAAGGAGCTCATTTCTTCCTTTCACTTTCTTACTGTCTCATCTCATAATATAACTAAAAAATTAAGTGTCTACACAGTAATGGTGATGACCTAAGTTTTAAAGTTCTATTGTATAATCTATGGTTTAATCTCATTCATTAAATGACTTTTGTTGAGACATTGAATAATTATACAGCAGCTTTTACATGCAAATACTTGAAATTCTTATTTCTAAAACACAATATGTGTTTTTCTTTCCAAATCAATGGTAGACTGAATAAAGAATATGTGGTATATGTACACCCTGGAATACTACACAGCTATAAAAAAGAAGATCATGTCCTTTGCAGGGATATGGATGGAGCTGGAGGTCTTTATTCTTAGTAAACTAATGCAGGAACAGAAAACCAGACACTGTATGTTCTCACTTATAAATGGGAGCTAAATGATGAGAACACACAGACACAAGGAGAGGAACAGCAGACACTGGGGCCTACATGAATCGGGAGGGTGGGAGGAGACAGAGGAGCAGAAAAAATAACTATTGGTTACTGGGCTTAGCACTTGACTGACAAAATAATCTGTACAACAAACCCCCATGACGTGAGTTGACCTACTCACAAACCTGCATGTGTACCCTGATCCTAAAATCAAAGTTAAAAAAATAATGACAACAAATACTTTATTTGGCATACAATTCTGATGGCTGGCAAGTTTAAGATTGGGCATCTGTACCTGGGGAGAGCCTCAAGCTGCTTCCTTTTGTGGTGGAAGGTAAAGGGGACCCAGCATGTGCAGTTCACAGGGAAGGAATGGAAGCAAGAGAAAGGGGAAGGTGCCATGCTCTTTTTAAAAACCAGCTCCAGTGGTACTAATAAAGGGAGAGCTCACTCACCCCTGAAGGAGGAAATTAATCTATTCCTGAAGGATCCGCTCCCATGACCATTACACCTCCCATTAAGCCCTACTTCCAACATTGGGGATCAAATTTCAACATGAAGCTGGAGAGGACAAACATCCAAACCATAGCAATATCCAAAAGTTGAAATTGTGGATTAATTTTCCATTTATTATTATGTAAAACCCCTGAAGTGATGAATAATTTTCATCTGCCTTCAACACATATTCTAAATTTCCTTTTTCCCCTTGACCAACTCTTCTGTTAGACTATGTAAAACAAGTGGGCTGATGGGGTGACCCCGACTTTCATCCTTGAGGGATCTTAGTATCTGGTCACCGTTTTTTAACAGTTTTTGTGATTTCAGAACTTGTACTGGGCAAGTATATCAAGAAATTTCCCAGGGCATCCATTAAGTAACAGCAGACTTACTGCCTCATAAAATTCAGGGTCATTTATTTCTGGCAGTGTTGTAACTTTGCCGGCTGTTGAACAGGTGCACGGAACTTAAAGTGAACAGTATCATTCAGAGTTTCAAATTTAGTAGGACTCTTACTGTGTTACATCTTGAAAGCATTCTTCTCTCTGGAAATAGGACTTCTCAAATGAAAGATACGTAAACAGGAAAGAATAAATTTCCCAAATTACAAATTGATAACTTGGAGTGATCATGAGTGAGAACACCAACCCTTGGTCTTGAATCAATGTGTGCTTATTGAGGACACAGTACCATATAATGGCCCTGAGTGGTAAGTGACATATGCAAGTCTGGACTAGTTGCTTGTGAAGCTCATTTGTCCTCTCTAGACTTTTTTGAGCCTGATCACAAATATGTAATGTCCATTTTTTTCATGCTTATAAAAGCTTATTGCTGCTTATGTCTTCTGACTTGGTAAGTCTTCAGTTGGTTAGCTTACAATGGGCAGTTATGGCCATATGGTCAGTTAACTCATGGTTAGATGCCTGTCTCTGTCAAGACTCAGTAACATGCAGGGCTGTGTTATTTGGATGATACACATTTCCCTTCGGTATTTAGCATGGCCTTTCTCCAGAAACATAGAGGTCTAGGGCACGGTTTTTTAATGACACTTATCAGATGTTTCAGATGGTAACTTTACAACAAATACTTCTGGTAAGTACCATGAGATATTCTTAATTGTATGGCCCAAATAGCAGTACTGCTTATACAGCGTTTTGGACTGGTACAGAACCCTCTTACTGTTGTGGGTTTAATATAGATCTATTAGTTTCCCACATCACTCAGTAAATAGATCAAAGCCACATGTTAACTCTAAAGCCAAACAAACCTACTAATCATATGTCTTTTTTAGAAGTAGTAGAGTGTTGAAGTATTAATAATTCATCTTTCAATTTGGAAAACAGGTACCAAAATGTCCCAAACTACTAAATCCTAATAATTTTGCCGAAGTGTAGACTCCTGAATGTTTTGAAGTTTCGTCTCTTACCCTCTGGAGTGCATGTGTTACCAAGGTTCCCAGAGTACTTGTGACTTCATACTCACAAGGTCCAATAAATTTAATATTCAAGAAAATGTATAGATAACCAATGTTCCATTAGACTATATTGTGTCAGAGATTAGGTGAATTAATGAAGCCCAAAAGCAAGACCATGAATGTATAGGTTGTCCATTCCAAGTAAATGTAAACTGCTGGTTTTCCATCCCAAAGGATATTGAAAATAACATATTTTTCAAATTAAAAGTCATGTAACATTTACCAGAGGCAATGTTGATGTGCTCTAGTAAATATACCACAACCAGCCTTGCAGTTGTAACCTCTTGGTTGAATCTGTGATAGTCCATTCTCATCTGCTACAGTACGCTCAATCTTGAAAGGGACCTAACTGGTAAATTAAATAGGATGATGATGGAAACCACTACTCTTGCATTCTCTATGACTTTGAGGGTAGTAGTAATCTGTATCATTCCTGTTGGGATGCAATCTTGTTTTGATTTGCTCTCTTGGCTTTGTAGCAGGACGAGCCACAGACAAAACCCCTCAGACACCAAGTTAAAGAAGGAAGGGCTTTATTCAGCTGGGAGCATCGGCAAGATTCATGGCTCAAAAACTGAGCTCTCTGAGTGAGCAATTCCTGTCCCTCTTAAGGGCTTAAAACTCTAAGGGGGTCTGTGTGAGAGGGTCGTGATTGATTGAGCAAACAGCGGGTATGTGACTGGGGACTGCATGCACTGGTAATTAGATGGGAACAGAACAGGACAGGGATTTTCACAGTGCTTTTCCATACAATGTCTGTAATCTATAGATAACAGAACCAATTAGGTCAGGGGTCGATCTTTAACTACCAGGCCCAGGGTGTGGCGCCAGGCTGTCTGCTTGTGGATTTCATTTCTGCCTTTTAGTTTTTACTTCTTCTTTCTTTGGAGGCAGAAATTGGGCATAAGACAATATGAGGGGTAGTCTCCTCCCTTAGCTTGAGGTTGCTCATTCACCTTTCCATAATTCTTTCTTCTCCTAGATCTTTGCTCTATGGAGGAAATAGAGCTCTTGTACACTTTTGGTTTTCATGCCCAATGTTTTTAGCTATTTCCAAGTTAGCTAGAAACTAATCTAATTTGCCTCCCAGTTGAGCTATAAAATTCTCAATACTGTTAAAAGACCAAATCAACTCAGAAAATATATTTCAAAAAATTTTGAATGCCTTTGAATCACGTCCCAACATAATTGAAATTCAGTTTATTTACTTACATCAATATTTTTCAAAACTTTTGCTTTATTCTAAAATATAAACACTATGCAGATCTTACATAAAATGTTTATCTTCACATGCCACACTAAAGAGAGGGCTCCAGCATAAGGTTTAGTTACTCATCTGCAATTTTTATAGAGATATAGTGGAGAAATATACCTGTATAGCTCTCAGTGTCACAGATTGTGGCTCATTAGCATGACTGAAAATTTTATTTTCAATCACAATAGTCACATGTAGTCAGAAGCAAAAGTAGAGTTTTAATAGAAAATTACTGTAATTCCACTAATCTTTCTTTCATAATTTAAATGCTTTGCCCAAATTTTTAAAAAATACAATCCCTCAGAACTGCAAATTAGTTGATTTCTTCCCTTTTTTATTCGGGATATTGCATCTGATTTTTTTTTTTTTTTTTTAATGAATTTGACTTTGTGAAAAACAAATTTTAATTAATTAGCAGCTAGGGAAAAAATACTTGTAATTGTATTTTCACAAAGATTTACATGTAGCAAAGATGGTAACACTCAGCATGACCTAAAAAATGCCATTCTGCTGACATTCCTGTCAAAATTTGCTCTTTGGAAATTTACATGTTTGAAAATGTGATAAGTAGTGCTCCAGTAGCATCACAGAGGTCTACTGTAAGCCATGGTTCTATATTATTTTAAAGTTCTGAAAATATCAAAGAAATTTACTATATACCTTATTACCTGATTTAAAAATTTTCTTTTAAGAACATGATATTCAGGGTTATGAAAATTTAACAGTGCAAAGATGTAAGCATAT
>NW_012100532.1:594937-598239 GCF_000951045.1 Mandrillus leucophaeus | reverse complement strand
TGTTCAAGAGAGTAACAACCGGACAAAAATGTACTAAAATGTAAGTGCAATCTATTGTTCAATATTTTGAAACATGGAATGAATAGGAGCTTAATCTGACATTCCTGTCAAAATTTGCTCTTTGGAAATTTACATGTTTGAAAATGTGATAAGTAGTGCTCCAGTAGCATCACAGAGATCTACTGTAAGCCATGGTTCTATATTATTTTAAAGTTCTGAAAATATCAAAGAAATTTACTATATACCTTATTACCTGATTTAAAAATTTTCTTTTAAGAACATGATATTCAGGGTTATGAAAATTTAACAGTGCAAAGATGTAAGCATATAAATATTATTATTTAAAAATGTTAATTTTTTTGTGTTGATACTTGTTTATGTGTTTCAGGGGAGGAGGCTAGATAACAATTATTTGGTTTGCACTAACTTTACGGTACTTTACAACAGAAACTTACAATGAAGAAGTAAATAAACTGTGAGGAAACCGCCAACAAACTGTTCTAGCCCTGTCCTGTATTTTAAAAACATGTTTTTTTAAAGCAAAGTGTGTCTGTGATATTGCAATTCAATGGAAAGGTATTTTTTTAAGAAACCACTGTTTGACTAATCTAAATCTCACTTTAAAAATCAGCCCAAAAATAATAAAATGACTAAACTGCCAAAAGAAATTTAATCTTAAAGAAGATGTTTTATCACAGTTTTGTGGATTAGGAATACCACCTAGTGGTCAAAAAATATTTATGCTACCCTGATCCTTCTTTAATGTAGATGCTTCATATCTGCTTGTTTCTCATTAATTTTATTCCTCTTGAGTTTTTTTTTTTTTTTTTTTTTTTTTTTTTTAGGGTTTTGACTTTCAAAGGAAAAGTATGCTAAACCCATGGTAACATATTTACCTAAAAAGAAAATGGTAAAACTGTATCAGAATATATGAAAACAGTGTACAGTTTTAGGTACTTCTGGTTTACATAAGGAAATTTTGATAAAAATGAAATGTTCAAGAGAGTAACAACCGGACAAAAATGTACTAAAATGTAAGTGCAATCTATTGTTCAATATTTTGAAACATGGAATGAATAGGAGCTTAATATGGATTATTATCAAGGTTCATAAATATCTCTATGATAATTTAAATTACTAACTGACCCTAAATTTATTGCCCTCTACACAAATATGAATAGTTATCTACTTCAGATACATAGAGGCCATTGTAGGCTGAACAATAGCTCTCAAATATAGTCACATCCTATTTCTAGGAACCTGTGAATGTTACTTTATATGGCAAAAGGGACATTGCAGATGTGAATAAATTAAGGATTATGAAATAGGGAGATTATCCTGGATTATTTAGTGGACCTGGATTATTCTAGAAGGGAAACAGAAGGAGTAAAGTCAGAAGAGACGGCTGCCTAATGAAGGAAGGAGAAATTGGAGTAATGGGCTCTGAAGATGGAGGAAAGGCTAGATGATTACAAACCATGAAATACAGGTGACTGCTTGATGCTAAAAAAGACAGGGAAACAGACTCCTGGGTCCAAGACTCCTGAAAGAGCTAGTCCTGCAGACACCTTGACTTACCAGATATGGTTTGGCTGTGTCCCCACCAAATCTCATCTTGGATTATAATCCGGGTTGCAATCCCCAGGTGTTGAGGAAGGTACCTGGTGGGAAGCGATTGGATCCATGGGGTTATTATTGGATCCATGGGGTTATTTTCCCCCATGCTGTTCTCTTGATAGTGAGGGAGTTCTCAAGAGAGCTATGATTTTAAGTTTCCTGAGGCCTCCCGAGCCATGCGGAGCTATGAGTCAATTAAACCTCCTTTGTTTATAAATTATCCGGTCTCAGGTATTATCTTTATAGCAGTGCAGAAACGGACTAATACACCTTTTTAAACTGATTTCAAACTTCTGGCCTTCAGAACAGTAAGGTAATAAATTTGTGTGGTTTAGGCTAGTGAATTTGTGGTAATTTGCTACAATAGGAATAGAAACTTAGACAGATACTTTGCTGCAAATCATGAGGTCAGTCTTTGTAGAGCAGTGACGGTTTTTATTATAGTTGAAATAGTCCTGTGATTTCACCAAGAATTTTTATGCTGCACATATTTACTGTTTAGTCATTAGCGTTTTATGAGAAGAAAAAATGTTGATCGATGAATTTTACTGAAAAGTTATTCATTTTGAAATCCTAGTTCTCTATTAGTGTAGCTTATTAGAAAAGTTTTGACAGAATTTTCCACTGAATTCTTTCTTAGTATTAGTTAGTTCATTAAAGGTCTTCATTAATTGTACCACCAAATACTTTGCCAGCATGTTTTCACCAGAAAAAAACTCACTGGCCCTGGTCCCACTGTGCATGTCAGGAATATCAATTTTTGTCCTTCCTTTATTGTATTCTGGAGTCCCTCTTGTTAAAAAGTGCCCACATTAAACAGAGTTAATCAGTAGAGGTTTGAGGAAACCCTACACTGCAAAGAGCACCGGGACACTGCAAATGTTTACAAGAATTCCTACGTAGGGTAAATTGGGAGGTCCTATGACATGGTTTTTCAAAAGACACAAGAAGCCTATAAATACACACACACCACCACCACTTTTGGAACCTAAATCCCTTGAAACAATTTCCTATTTGTATACCTCTTACCACACTACTTGATATCCTGTTTTGGGGGCATAGGGGAGGCTAATTTTGGTAACATGTTATTACTTGTAGTGATTTGTCAGGTTGAGCAACTGGAGATTGCTTAATTTAAGTGGCACCTCTCCCTCAAAGAATTTCTAAAACGGTACTGTTGGGCCTTCCTAGAAGGAGCAAGGATATACAGACATCTGTTTCACTCGTGGGAAAATTGAGAACTTTTGTTTTTTTAAATGTCTAGTGGTTGAACTCATGGAAGGAGAAATCTTCTTTCTATAGGTTTGCCAGCCCATCTATCCATCCATTTATCCATCCATCCATCCACCCATCCATCCATCCATCCATCCATCCATCCATCCATCCATCCATTCATTTAGTTATTCCTTCACTTATTTAATAAATGTTTATTATGTTTTAAGAAATTTGATTCTCTGGACATACACCAAGTTTTCTAAGTATTTATAATTTCCAGGGTTTCCTTCTCTACTAAGCCTCAGAAAATCATACATGAAATATATGACCTTTTACACTAGTTGATAAGGAGATAGACAAGTTAAAGGTGGTAGCTTTATAGCTTATTTTGTACTATTAAACTTCATTAAATGAAAATTATTTTTATAAAGAAAATTATTTTTATTCCAATTTGGATACAAATAAATATA
>NW_012100532.1:587276-593227 GCF_000951045.1 Mandrillus leucophaeus | reverse complement strand
ACCATAAAAGTATTGGAGACAAATTCTTGATAAATTATTGTGACGCTACTTTCTAAGACAGATGATATAATTTTACCTACAGAAAGCCCTAAAGATTCTACACAAAACATCACTTAAAATGAATAAACAAATTTAGTAAAGTAGCAGGATACAAAAATCAACACAAATAATTTGTGACCCTATACTTTAACAATGAACAATCCAAAAAGAAAATTAAGAAAACAATTCTATTTACAATAATACCAAAAAGAAGAAATTACTTAGGAATTAACCAAAGAAGTGAAAGACTTGTACAATGAAAACTACAAAACACATATGAGAGAAATTAAAGAAGATGTTAATAAATGGAAAGATATCCTATATTATTTAATTGGAAGACTTAAAATTGTTGAGCTGTCAATACTCCCCCAAACAATTTAAAGATTCATTACAATCCCTATCAAAATCTCGATACTGTTTTCTAAAGAAATAGAAAAATCAATCCTAAAATTAATATGTAACCTCAAAGGAACTCAAATCATGAAAATAATCTTGACAAGAAAGAACAAAATTGGATTACTCATACTTTCTGATTTCAAAACTTACTACAAAGCTACAGTAATGAAAGCATTGTGGTACTGGCATAAAGACAGACTTATAGTCCATTGGAACAGATTAAAGATCCCAGAAATAAATTTTTGCATATATGGTCAAATTGAGAGGTGACAACGTGCTGGCAGCCCTCACTCACTCTCAGTGCCTCCTCCACCTCGGCATCAGCCTCCAATCTGGCCATGCTTGAGGAGCCCTTCAGCCCGCCACTGTGCTGTTGGGGCCCCTCTCTGCGGCTGGCCAAGGCTGGAGCTGGCTCCCTCTGCTCCATGGGATGTGTAGAGGGAGAGGCCTGGGCGAACCGGGGCTGCAGTGCTCGCGGGCAGATGTAGTTCTGGGTGGGCACGAGCCTCACATTCTGCGTGGCCGGCTGGCACCTGCTGGGCTTGATCAGGGAACGAGGACCGTTTGGGCTGCCAGAGTGCCCAGGCTGTGTGCCACAAAGTCCTGCAGCAGGTGCCGGTGAGAGGTGAAGCCAGTTGGGCTTCTGGGAAGGGTAGGGGACTTGGAGAACTTTTGCCTCTAGCTAAAGGTTTGTAAATGCACCAATCAGCACTCTGTGTCTAGCTAAAGGTTTGTAATCACACCAATCAGCGCTCTGTCCAGATGGACCAATCAGTTCTCTGTAAAATGGACCAATCAGCTCTCTGTAAAATGGACCAATCAGCAGGATGTGGGTGGGACCAGATAAGGTAATAAAAGCAGGCAACCTGCGCCAGCAGCAGCAACCTTCTGGGCGGCTTCAGTGCTGTGGAAGTTTTGTTCTTTTGGTGTTAGCAATGAATATTGCTGCTGCTCAGTCTTTGGGTCCACTCTGCCTTTATGAGCTGTAAGGCTCACTACAGCTTAGCTTCTGAAGCTAGTGAGACCACGAACCCGCCTAAAGAATGAACAACTCCAGATGTGCCACTTTTAAGAGCTGTAAGGCTCACCGCAAAGGTCTGCAGCTTCACTCCTGAAATCAGTGAGACCATGAACCCACCAGAAGGAAGAAACTCCAGACACACCATCTTTAAGAACTGTAACACTCACCATGAGGGTCCGTGGCTTCATTCTTGAAGTCAGCGAGACCAAGAACACACCAATTCCGGACACAAAATGACTTCCTCAGGGGTGCCAAGACCATTCGATAGTAAAAGAACACTCTTTTCAACAAGTGGTACTGGTAAAATGATAACTTACGGAATGAAAAAATATCCAGCTTTACCAATCACAAGTCTCATAAGAGACTAACACCTGTAATATGTACAAGACTCTCAAAACAGCAACAAAAACCCCAATTCAAAAGTGGATGAAGGACTTAAATAGGTAGATATTTTTAAAAAT
Source organism: Mandrillus leucophaeus (assembly GCF_000951045.1). NCBI lineage: Eukaryota > Metazoa > Chordata > Mammalia > Primates > Cercopithecidae > Mandrillus > Mandrillus leucophaeus. Next base: position 591,310 of record NW_012100532.1, on the reverse strand, counting down.
CAAGTATATTTCTATGAAGTGGTAACAAGTTATTGTTTATAAGAATAACAATATTATTTAGAAATAAGTTTAACAAAACATTTCAAGAGCTCTATGCAAAATTATCCTTTTTTGCTTTTGAGCGAGATTAAAGGAGTGTTAGAAGAAAGATATGCCATGTATGTGGATTATAAAATTCAATATTTTGAAGTTGTTCATTTTTCTAAAATTGATCTACAGATTTAATGCAATCCTTGTAAAAATCCTCACAGGTTTTGTTTGTATGTATGGTATTTGACAAGCTAATTCCAAATTTTTAGTGGAATACAAGGGTAACAAAAATAAGTAACATTCTTGAAGAAGAAAAAAAGGAGGGTTTGTTTAATGAACTGTCAAGATTACTACTGAGTTGTAGTAATTATGAGAGACTGATAATTGGACAGAAAATTGATCGATGCAACTAAGTATTACAAACTATAAACTAAGTAAGTGAACACTTAAGTCATGATAAATTTGGGCACTTTAGAAGAGCAGGGAAGTAAAAGCCCTTCAATAAATAATTCTGGGAAAAAGGAACATTCATATGGAATAAAAGAAAATTCATCCTTTCTCTACATTGATACCCAGATAGTTCAATGTCAGTTTGGGATCTAAATAGGAAAGACAAAATACTAAAGTTCTTAGAAGATAACAAAATAAAAATTCACAAGATGGTGGATGATTTCTTAAAAACAAGAAGGATTGACTGAGTGCTGTGGCTCAGGCCTGTAATCCCTGCACTTTGGGAGGCTGAGGTGAGTGGATCTCTTGAGGTCAGGAGTTCAAGACCAGCCTGGCCAACATGGCAAAACCCTGTCTCTACTAAAAATACAAAAAGTAGCCAGGCACATTGGCACATGCCTGTAATCCCAACTACTCGGGAGGGTGAGACAAGAGAATTGCTTGAACATGGGAAGCGGAGGTTGCAGTGAGCCAAGATCATGGCACTGTACTCCAGTCTGGGCAACAGAGCAATACTCCATCAAAAAAGAAGAAGAAGAAGAAGAAGCATTAAACATTAAAAATATTTACAAATAGTTTTAAATATTTTACAAATACATGACTACATTAAAATTAAAATAAGTATTTCTTTTGAGCCACCATTATAAAGATGCCACAAATTAGATTAAGAATATGTTTATAGTGCATGTCATAAAGAGAGCATATATAGTTTTTTCTTATTGATTTCTAGGTAATTTTGTCACCTAGGAATTGTTGCAGGAAGTCAGGGACCCCAAAAGGAGTGACCAACTGGAGTCACGGCAGGGGAACATAAATTGTGAAGATTTCATTTTAATATGGACATGTATCGGTTCCCAAAATTAATACTTTTATAAATTCTTATGGCTGTTTTTACTTCCGTCTCGGAACATAAATTGTGAAGATTTCATGAACATTTATCAGTTTCCAAAATTAAGACTCTTATGATTTCTTATGCCTGTCTTACTTTAATCTCTTAATCCTGTTTTCTTCATAAGCTGAGGATGTATGTCACCTCAGGACCACTATTGTACAAATTTATTGTAAAACATGTGTCTTTGAATAATATGAAATCAGTGTACCTTGAAAATGAACAGAATAACAGCGATTTTAGGGAACAAGGGAAGACAACCATAAGGTCTGACTTCCTGCAGGGCTGGGCAAAAAGAGCCATATTTTCTTCTTGCAGAGAGCCTATAAATGGACGTGCAAGTAGAAGAGATATCGCTAAATTCTTTCCCTAGCAAGAAATATAATATTAAGACCCTAGGAAAAGAAATGCATTCCTAGGGGCAGGTCTATAAACAGCCACGCTGGGAGTGTCTGTCCTATGCAGTTCAGATAAGGACTGAGATACACCCTGGTCTCTTGCAGTAACCTCAGGCTTACTAGGATTGGAAAAAATCCCACCCTAGTAAATTTGAGGTCAGACCAGTTGTCTGCTCTCAAACCCCATTTTCTGTTATTTAAGATGTTTATCAAGACAATACATACACAGCTGAACATAGACCCATATCAGGAGTTTTTTACTTTGCCCTTTGCCTTGTGATCTTTATTGTCCCTTGAAGCATGTGATCTTTGTGACCTACTCCCTGTTCGTACACTGCCTTCCCTTTTGAAATCCCTAATAAAAACTTGCTGGTTTTGTGGCTCAGGTGGGCATCATGGACCTACCAATATGTGATGTCAACCCGGTGGCCCAGCTGTAAAATTCCTCTCTTTGTAGTCTTTCTCTTTATTTTTCAGACTGGCCGACACTTAGGGAAAATAGAAAAAACTTATGTTGAAATATTGGCGGCGGGTTCCCCCAATAAAGAATCAAATAGATAAAAAAGATTTCACAGCAGAACAACAGGCAAGAGACTTGAACAGGCACTTAAAAATAAGAATATTAAATGGATAGTAAAGATATGAAAAACTGTTCAACCTTATTAGTTATCAAGGAAATGCAAATTAAAACCAACATTCAACATCATTGTGTATACCTGAGAATGGCAAAAATTCAAAAGACTGACAGGTCTTTAATGAGACCATAGGTGAGGATATAAAAGAATTCTCATACATTGGCAGTGAAATTATAAACTGTTGTAACGTCTTTACAAAGTAGTTCAGCTTTCTAATAAAAAAAAGTAATAAAAATTATTAGTAACAACAACAACAATAAAACCCTAATGCCTGTGAAGGGAAGAATAAATAACATACATTATGAATTTCATTTAGTGATGAAAATAAATTAATTACGGTTACATATAAAAACATGATGGGCCGGGTGTGGTGGCTCACTCCTGTAATCCCAGCACTTTAGGAGGTCAAGGTGGGAGGATTGCATGAGCCCAGGAGTTAGAGACCAGTTTGGTGAACATTGCAAAACCCAGTCTCTACAAAAAATTAGCCAGGTGTGGTGGAGCATGCCTGTAATCCCAGCTACTTGGGAGGCTGAGGTGGGAGCAGCACTTGAGCCCAGGAGGGCAAGGCTGCAGTGAGCTGAGATCACACCACTGCATTTCAGCCTGTGCAACAGAGTGAAACTAAAACAGAAAGAAACTAAAGTGAAACTAAAATAGTGAATCTAAAATAGAAAGAAAGAAAATAAAATGGATGAATCTCACAGATTAATATTGAACAAAAGAAGCCAAACACAGAAAAGTACATTGTACAAGATTCCATGTATAAGAAACGCAAAGCTAAAATATAGATAGGGTTTTATGAAACATAATTTGGTGATAAAAAAAATATGGAAAAAAAAGATGAAAGTGACTACTAGAAAACTCAGGACAATGGTTTTCCTTAAAAGAAAGTCTTGGATCGATACCAGGGCTTGGCAGTATTCTATTTCTTCAACCATGTGATAGTTACACATGTGTTGGCTTTATAATAATTCATAAAGCTGTACTTTTAGGCTTTATGCATGTTTATGTATCATATTTTCCAATAAAATCTTCACAAATAAAAAATACATTTATGTTCATTTTGCACTTGTTTTGTATTTACTGAGGAAAATAAATAATCATCAATATCTCTACCAAAGATTTACCAAGATTTATAAAATGCTAATTCAAGTATGTAAGATTTCTAAACTTGTAATTTATTTTATTTTGTTTTATTTTATTTTAATATTTTATTTTCATAGGTTATGGGGGAACAGGTGGTGTTTGTTTGCATGAATAAGTTCTTTAGTGGTGGCTTGTGAGATTTTGGTGCACAAGTGGTGAATAGGTGACATTGTTTATGAGCAGTATCTTGAAGAAGTGATCACAATAGGCCTTGTGGCCTACTTCATCAAAGCATGCATTAAAAAAAGACTTAATATTTCAGTAAACTATCGTTGCCTGTAAATACACTGGACTAGGCAATACAGTAAGTGTGTATGCATTAATAATATTTTCTACTGAATTATTCTACTTAAACCTTGAGTGAAAATCCATTGAAAATATTTCATTTTCGCCGGGCGCAGTGGCTCACGCCTGTAATCCCAGCACTTTGGGAGGCCGAGGTGGGCGGATCACGAGGTCAGGAGATCGAGACCATCCTGGCTA
>NW_012100532.1:585601-586818 GCF_000951045.1 Mandrillus leucophaeus | reverse complement strand
ATAGACTTTGGGGACTTGGGGGGAAAGGCTAAGGATAAAAGACTACAAATAAGGTGCAGTGTACACTGCTCGAGTGATGGGTGCACCAGTATCTCACAAATCACCACGAAAGAACTTACTCATGTAACCAAACACCACCTGTACCCCAATAACCTATAGAAAAATAAAAATAAATAAAATAAAAATTAAAAATAAAAGATTAAAAGAATAAAAATAAAAATATGTAATTGATAGCTCAAAATTAGGATATATTTTGAAGGAATAACTGGCAGGATTTTTCGATATTTTGAAGCATAGGGGCTTAAAAGAAAGGTAGAGAACTTTTGACAGTCAAATCACTGGATGAAGAGTATCTACCTAGAGGAAGAGAAGTCATTATTCAAAAATAATACTTGCACATGCATGTTTATAGCAACACAATTTGCAACTGTAGAAATATGAATTTTGTCCATCAATCAACGAGTGGATAAATTGTGATATATATATAATCATATATATGTGTATATATATCATATATGTGTATATATATCATATATGTGTGTATATATATCGTATATATGTGTGTATATATCATATATGTGTGTGTGTGTATATATATATGATGGAATACTGCTCAGCTATGAAATAAATGAATTAATAATATTCACAGCGACCTGGATGAGATTGGAGACTATTATTATGGAGACTATTATATACAAAGCAAACATTGTATGTTCTCACTCATAAGTGGGACCTAAGCTATGAAGATGCAAAGCCATAAGAATGACACAATGGACTTGGCGACTTAGGGGGAAAGGGTGGAAAGGGAGTGTGCGATAAAAGACTACAAATTGTGTGCAGTGTATACTGCTGGGGTGATGGATGCACCAAAATCTCACAAATCACCACCACAGAACTTAATCATGTAACCAAACACCCATTCCCCGATAACCTATGAGAATAAAAAATTTAAAAAGAAAAATAAAGAAAACAACCAAGCAATAACTGACAAAAAATTTCACCAGCATAACTACTGAGTTTTGATGTAAGAGATTGGTTTTGATGGTTGTATAAAATCTATGAACTAGAAGACCAAACCTAGTCCGATAGACACTTTGTTAAATTGGTATCTCAAAGTGTTATGTGGTCAGAAAAAATAAATAAAAAATAGGGCTAGCACAGTGGTTCAAGCCTGTAATCCTGACTCTATGAAAGTCCCAGGCAGGAGAATCCCTTGA
>NW_012100532.1:582015-584816 GCF_000951045.1 Mandrillus leucophaeus | reverse complement strand
AAAAAAAAAAAAAAAGAGAAAATATTTCATTTTCACATATGTATTTTGCTATCTTACAAATATAGTCAATGACAGCTGACTTGATATATTTCAGGCGACCTCAACCTAGAGGTAAAAATTGGATCACTTTTATTGTTTCAGAGAAAAATCTTCAAAATATACCAAACTTCATATTTGATTCAATTTTCCATTTGATATTAAAAATTGAACTCTTACTTCACTTTCTGTCACTGAGCTATGGAAAGGAGAAAAGCCTTTTTTCCCACTCCCAAGTTTGCATAAATTTTCCTGCTGCCTTATCAAATCACAGATATTTCTTTCCTTTCCATATTTGCGGCAACGTTTCTAAGCCATGGGCCAGAGTATCAAGCTGTGTGATTCTACCTCTTGCTCATTTTATGAGTATGACCTTGGTACAGAGGCAGATTGCTTAGGTGCTGTTTGTTCTAGCTTTTAGTCACAGATGATGGAGGCGGCGAGTTTTACATCATTACCAATTACTCCTTTGGATTGATGCAGCATGCTGATTGCTTCAATAAGAGCTATAATAAGAATGATTCTCAGAAATTACCTATTTCCAAAAGCATAGGGATGACCTAGATTGCATTATAGCCCACCACAAAAAGATGGATATATTCCTTTCAAAGCGGTTGGCAACAGTGTTATGGACACTTTTCATCATTGCATTTTGCCGAAGGATTCAAGTAGAACTGTGTTCTTACTTCAAAGACTGTTTCGGTTTGCTGGGAAGAGAGAAAAATAAAATTCACAATAGTCTTGTATTAAATCATAGATTTTCTTTTTTTGAAGTTGTCATACTCCTTTGTAGTTCACATAAATGTCGAAATACATGTCGGTTCTTTGTCCATAAATATATAGAGATTCTGACTCTGGTCTCAGCATGTTTTCTTATTACATTATTTTTCAAACTAGGATGAGAAAAAAAAACTGAACTAAAAATGGAAAGGTCATCAGTGGCTGGTGGAAAACAAATTAGTTTGGAATGGTTAGCAATTCTCCAGCTTAAAGCTTTTTTGAAAGTTTCCATTCAAAACACCCCCATTGCAAACTTTCACCTTAATAACTGTAAACTTATGACACAGAAACATGCACACACTATTATGCAGGAAATAGATTTTCAAATTTTTATTGGAATAAGAGAGAATGCTTATTACAATATAATAAGGTGAAGCTCAGCCTATATTACCTTCTTATTTTGTTCTGAAAGGTAATGATGGTTTAGTGTTTCCTTTAAATCATGAATTTTATATTTCCGTCTTCCATACAGTACTTTCTATACACCCTAAGAGAGCTGAATAATTATATTATAAATTACTGTGATTATAGTCATTTCTTTCCAATAAAGCTCAATGTACAATTCTAAGTTCTCTTCTCTGTATTATCTTCCCTTAATATCAGCAATGCATATGGCATCAGTGATTATCTATATGAGTACGGTTCTTGATTTTATAATTTGTATCTCTAGCTTGATCTCTCCTTTGAATGCTATCTCTTCTGTCCAACCACTTACTAGACAATTTACATTTGGGAATATCAGACAATGTCTCAAACATATACAAAACTCAATGTGAGTCAATGTCAACTTCTGAACTGTGACTTCCCTATCTATTGTTATGAGTTGAATTGTATCTCCTAAAAAAATCATATGTTGAAGTATTAACCACTACCCTCCCCCACCCAGGAACTCAGAATGTGAACTAATTTGAAAATAGGTTTATTACAGATGTAATTAGTTAAGATGAGGTCTCACTAGAGTAAGGTGAATCAATAAGACTGGTGTCATTATAAGAGGGGGAAATTTGGACACAGACACTGACAGGGAGAACACCACATGATATTGGTGATGATAAAGGCAGACAAGATTGATGTTTCCACAAATCAAAGAACACGGACGATTGCTAGCAAAGCCCAGGAAGCTAGGGAACAGACACAGAACAGATTCTTACTTATAGCCGTCAGAATTAACAAGTCCTACTTACCCTTTGATCTCAGACTTTAAGCCTCCAAGGGTTGTGAGAAAATAACTTCTTTTGTTTAAACCACTCAATTCGGGATACTTTGTTACAGAAGTCCTAGAAAACAAATACACCTACTCATCCACCTAAATGAAGCAACAACTACTCCTAAATACATAGCAAGTTTATTGGGCAGTGCTTGGACAGGGTTTCATAAAAGAAGTTTCTTCCAGAAGGAGACCTTCCAGCCATCACCTGAAAGGGCAATAGGGCAAGGAATTTGTCAATAAGTTAGGGGAATCAGAGAAAGTGTTTATGTGTTTGGGTGATGTTGGGCAGCAACAAGATGGTGTTAAAAAAAAAAGTCAAACTCTAAAAATTTAAAGAGGTTTATTCTGAGCCAAATATAAGTGATCATAGTCTGGGGCTTGGGGTACAGCCTCAAGAGGTTTTTTTTTTTTTCTTTCTTTTCTTTTCTTTTTTTGGTCTGGGAAAGTCTTTATTTTACCATCATGATTGAAGGATATTTTCGCTAGATAAACTTTTATAGGGTAAAAGGTTTTTGTTTTCCTTCCTTCAGTACTTTAAATATGTCATGGTCCTTTCTCCTGGCCTGTGAAGTTCCCACGGAAAAGTCCACTACCAAATATCAGAGCTTTATTGTATGTTACTTGTTTCATTTTTCTTGCTGCTTTTAGTATCTTTTCTTTATCCTTGGCCTTGGGGAGTTTGATTATTAAATGTCTTGATTTAGTCTTATTTGGGTTAAATCTGTCTCATGTTCTATATTCTTCTTGTACTTGGATATTGATGTCTTTCTCTAGG
>NW_012100532.1:579495-581965 GCF_000951045.1 Mandrillus leucophaeus | reverse complement strand
GATGGTTTAGCGTTTCCTTTAAATCATGAATTTTATATTTCTGTCTTCCATACAGTACTTTCTATACACCCTAAGAGAGCTGAATAATTATATTATAAATTACTGTGATTATAGTCATTTCTTTCCAATAAAGCTCAATGTACAATTCTAAGTTCTCTTCTCTGTATTATCTTCCCTTAATATCAGCAATGCATATGGCATCAGTGATTATCTATATGAGTACGGTTCTTGATTTTATAATTTGTATCTCTAGCTTGATCTCTCCTTTGAATGCTATCTCTTCTGTCCAACCACTTACTAGACAATTTACATTTGGGAATATCAGACAATGTCTCAAACATATACAAAACTCAATGTGAGTCAATGTCAACTTCTGAACTGTGACTTCCCTATCTATTGTTATGAGTTGAATTGTATCTCCTAAAAAAATCATATGTTGAAGTATTAACCACTACCCTCCCCCACCCAGGAACTCAGAATGTGAACTAATTTGAAAATAGGTTTATTACAGATGTAATTAGTTAAGATGAGGTCTCACTAGAGTAAGGTGAATCAATAAGACTGGTGTCATTATAAGAGGGGGAAATTTGGACACAGACACTGACAGGGAGAACACCACATGATATTGGTGATGATAAAGGCAGACAAGATTGATGTTTCCACAAATCAAAGAACACGGACGATTGCTAGCAAAGCCCAGGAAGCTAGGGAACAGACACAGAACAGATTCTTACTTATAGCCGTCAGAATTAACAAGTCCTACTTACCCTTTGATCTCAGACTTTAAGCCTCCAAGGGTTGTGAGAAAATAACTTCTTTTGTTTAAACCACTCAATTCGGGATACTTTGTTACAGAAGTCCTAGAAAACAAATACACCTACTCATCCACCTAAATGAAGCAACAACTACTCCTAAATACATAGCAAGTTTATTGGGCAGTGCTTGGACAGGGTTTCATAAAAGAAGTTTCTTCCAGAAGGAGACCTTCCAGCCATCACCTGAAAGGGCAATAGGGCAAGGAATTTGTCAATAAGTTAGGGGAATCAGAGAAAGTGTTTATGTGTTTGGGTGATGTTGGGCAGCAACAAGATGGTGTTAAAAAAAAAAGTCAAACTCTAAAAATTTAAAGAGGTTTATTCTGAGCCAAATATAAGTAAGTGATCATAGTCGGGGGCTTGGGGTACAGCCTCAAGAGGTTTTTTTTTTTTTCTTTCTTTTCTTTTCTTTTTTTGGTCTGGGAAAGTCTTTATTTTACCATCATGATTGAAGGATATTTTCGCTAGATAAACTTTTATAGGGTAAAAGGTTTTTGTTTTCCTTCCTTCAGCACTTTAAATATGTCATGGTCCTTTCTCCTGGCCTGTGAAGTTCCCACGGAAAAGTCCACTACCAAATATCAGAGCTTTATTGTATGTTACTTGTTTCATTTTTCTTGCTGCTTTTAGTATCTTTTCTTTATCCTTGGCCTTCGGGAGTTTGATTATTAAATGTCTTGATTTAGTCTTATTTGGGTTAAATCTGTCTCATGTTCTATATTCTTCTTGTACTTGGATATTGATGTCTTTCTCTAGGGTTAAGAAGTTCTCTGTTATCCCTTCAAAAAACAAAAAGAAACGAAGGACTTGTAAACTGGAAAGGGAGAAGTCAAATTGATGATATAATCCTATATTTAGAAAAGCCTACGGACTTCACCAAAAAACGATTTGAAGTTATAAAACAATTTAGTGAGGTTGCAGGATACAAAATCATCATACAAAAAATCAGTAACAGTTCTAAATGCCAATAGAGTACAATCTGAAAAAAATTATTTACAAGAGCTACACATAAAACAAAATGCCTAGGAATTAAGTTAACAAGGCAGTAAAAGATGTCTACAATAAAAAAAAAAATTGATGCAAGAAATTGAAGAGAACACAAAAAATGGAAAATATTTCACGTTCATGGATTGGAAGAATCAAAATTGTTGCAACATCCATGTGATCATTAAAAAGTCAGGAAACAACAGGTGCTGGAGGGGATGTGGAGAAATAGGAACAATTTTACGCTGTTGGTGGGACTGTAAGCTAGTTCAAACATTGTAGAAGACTGTGCGCCGATTCCTCAAGGATCTAGAACTAGAAATACCATTTGACCCAGCTATAGCATTACTAGGCATATACTCAAAGGATTATAAATCATGCTGCCATAAAGACACATGCACATGTATTTTTATTGTGGCACTATTCACAATAGCAAAGACTTGGAACCAACCCAAATGTCCATCAATGATAGACTGGATTAAGAAAATGTGGCACATATGTACCATGGAATACCATGGAGCCATCAAAAGGATGAGTTCATGTCCTTTGTAGGGACATGGATGAAGCTAGAAACCATCATTCTAAGCAAACTATCGCAAGGACAGAAAACCAAACACCACGTGTTCTCACTCATAGGTGGGAACTGAACAATGAGAAAACTTGGACACAGG